>NW_017306573.1:1366977-1389613 GCF_000935625.1 Nanorana parkeri
TTCATGTTAGCAGAGGATCATTGTAAATGTATTGTTGCAGGCACTCTATATGTACATGTACTATATACTACATATAGAATGCACTGAACAATAGATTTACAATTATCCTCTGCTAATATGAATGGGTTAAATGATCCGTAGTACATGATATGTAGCCCTGTACCCCCTTTTCCACTTACAGAGCTAGGTTATTTTTCTTTTAAATAAATATTAATGTATTTTATTGGTATCTATCTACCAGTAGCTGCCTCATTTCCCACCCTCGGCTTATATTCGGGTCAATACTTTTACCCAGTTTTTTTTGCTAAAATTAGGTACCTCGGCTTATATTCGGGACGGCTTATACTCGAGTATATACGGTATACTACGGTACTTACTTGTACTGATACGTAGAGATGATCGCCCCTCGGTGATTGTCGCCATCTTTTTAGCTTCCTTCCCAGGCAGCTGTCTACTCCTCACATACGTCTCTTCTTCCGCTTTAATCTCAGTTTTGATATTAAACAGTTGTACACCCTAAAACCACAAAATGCCCGCGAGTATTATTATCCCGAGGCTACATAGAAGAATATAATCCAACACAGCTTAGAGCCAAGACTGAGGTTTGAAATCCTCAGTCCCATCTACCTGATCATGGTAAGGGATGGCGAGATCTTCCTGGGTGGAATACCGGGAATACAGAGGACGGGGACATCTCTCTGGTGGGTTCCTCTTACTGGATCCATCTGTAGGAAACACACACACTGACTGAATACATTGTTTCTATGTGTGTATCAGATGATGGGGGATCTAGATGGACCCTCCGTACTGCTCTCTCCTCTTACCCGGTGATGTGAGGGGCGGCTCATTCTCCATCACGACGTCCTTGTAGAGATCCCGGTGTCCTTCTAGATACTCCCACTCCTCCATGGAGAAATAGACAGAGACATCCTGACACCTTATAGGAACCTGACACACACAGTGATACAGTCACCACCCAGACACACCCCTTGTCTGTTCCTGGATCATGTCCCAGAATTCCCGGCACCGCTCACCTCTCCTGTCAGCAGCTCAAACATCTTCTTGTTGACCTCTAGAATCTTCTCCTCATTGTTTCTTCCGGGGATCAGTAGGGAACGTAGAGGGGCCATAACGGAGTTCTGTCCATCTCTCGATGTTTTCTTCGCCACTATGTCATTCTGTAGGGAGAGATCAGCCATCACTCTAGACCAGCGGTCCTCAAACTGTGTAAGCTCAGCACCCACATTTGTCCTCGGTCATTAAGACGCACTGCGATAGAACGCACAGCATTGCGGTACCGCGTGTTCCGGTTACGGGCGTACGAACTGTGGGTGGGATATGCGGTTGGGGTACCATTCAAAATGAATAGCAACGCAACATGCCTGCTGCACCAGAATGCACAGTCGGTGCGATTACGTGGTACAGTGCATTCATCGCACGGTACCATGTGATTAACGCACTGTACTGGTGTGAACGGGCTCTCAAAAACACTGCCAGACATACACACTCCAAAAATGTTTGTATTTTTTTGAAGGTCCACCCAGTCTCCCTACCTTACGAGGACTGGAGTGGATCCTCAGCCTGGGGTCCAGTGTGGGCTGCTGTGCTGTGACGGAGCTCCATCCATATGTGCATTTCTTACAGCTCCCTTGTGTTTCCTGTAGAGGTGCCGGGAGCCAGAATGTGACGTCACTCCGGTCCAGGCCATACCACCATCCCACCTCAAGCTGACACTGGGCGCCGAGCAGCATATTTTGAATGGCTGCTTGGCGCAAGAACTGACAGTGCTGCGCTACTGGGAGGCTACCTAGAAAAGTGGAAGGCACCCGGCAACCCACTGAACACATATAAAGGTTCTGGTTTGGGGGTCCTGCTCATCATGTGGTGGTGTGAGGTGGGGCTGCCACCTTTTTTTCAAGCGAAACCCGAACACTCTATAGCGACGCGCAGACATTGTTTTCGAGAGAATGAGTCGCGGCTTCTTCATATGTAAATAGCGCCACCCATTCATATGTTAATATCACAGTTGAGGCCATTTTTACTGGGGGGCCAGTAGCCCCTATCTTAATTTTGGTTGCCCCCGTCTGCCTGATATCTTGTGTCCGGGTTTCTGCTGCCATGAAACCCGGACACAGCATACAGCAATGTCCGGGTGAGTCCTGGACAGGGGGCAACCCTAGTGTGAGGTCGTGGGGAAGGAACTTTTTAGGCATTGGGAGAAGTCCTGACCTTAGACTAAGCACTGCGCAATGACGGGGGTGTTACATTGGTTAGATGGACATGGACAATATTTTATTTTTGTAATAAAAAGGTCTTAGATCAGAGAAGTGTTAAGAAACGTTACAAATAAAAACAGAAAAAATAAATAAAATGAAACAAACATGTCGGGGCGCGCTCCCAGAATCCTCCTCACCTCTCCGGTCAGCAGGTAGATGATCTCCAGGGTGAGCTGGAATATCCTCTCCGTCAGGTTGTTGCAGTTTGGCTCCATTGTTCAAGTTTCATGTTCCATTTACTTCCGGCAACAATAAAGCCCATCCTCCAAGGCTCAAGCATGATGGGTAAAAGGCAGGCTCTTCGGTTATTGGGTCCTCTCGGCCATTTTGTTGTAGCCCAGCAGACCTGGGAACACATAAGAATGCATGGAACATGTTCATTGATTTGTAAGCTTATATGTCTTACTATATGAGCTTCATTCATATGGCTGTCAATGGGAACTTATCCTCATTGACTATCTACAGAAATGAAGAGAAAGGGGTACCTAGTGTTCAAATCCTCGCTCTTTTTCGGGGATTGGTTCTCCTCGGCCATTTTGTTGTAGCCCGGCTGACCTGGAGGAACACATAAGAATGCATGGAACATGTTCATTGATTTGTAAGCTGACATGTCTTCCTATTTGAGCTTCGGTCATATGGCTGTCCATGGGAACTTATCCTCATTGACTATCTATTCTACAGGAATGAAGAGAAAGGGGTACCTAGTATTCATAATCCTCGCTCTCTGGGGATTGGTTCTTCTCGGCCATTTTGTTGTAGCCCAGAAGAACTGAGAACACATAAGAATGCATGGAACATGTTCATTGATTTTTAAGCTTACATGTCTTCCTATATGAGCTTCATTCATATGGTTTTGAACCTCGCTCTTCGGGGATTGGTTCTTCTCGGCCATTTTGTTGTAGCCCAGCAGACCTTACGGGGAATGCATGGAATGTTCATTTATTTGTATGCTTATGTCGACAGGAGCTTACCCTCATTGAATAGCTGAAGAGAAAGGGGTCCCTAGTGTTCACATCCTCTGCTGCCCCAATTACATCACCTTCAGAAGTGTTTTGTATGCACGTGACTTAAACAAAGAACGCAAATCATATGTGAAATGATTTATTGTTTAAAGTGTGTTTGTACTCCCATTGCTAAAAAAACCTATCTACGGAAGTCCGCTGGAGCAGACACTTCCCGGGAGTGTTGATCTCCCGGGTCTTCCTGCTGCGCTCCATGCGACTACTGGAGGTCAGAGGGCTCAATCAGTAAGCGCTGGGAAGGAACCCAAGGTATGAGCACTCCAGGACGGAGGGTCCACCCTAGATCCGTCCTCCGCTAGGACGGGGAGATCCTCCACTGGGACGGGAGACCCTCCACTAGGACGTAGGGTTCACCTAGATCCCCCATCATCTGATAAACACATAGAATCAATGTATTCAGTCAGTGTGTGCAGGGCTGTAGCAACCATGGGGCGAGTGAGGCACTCACCTCAGGCGCTGCTGAGAGGGGGTGCAGCCCGTGCCGGCCCGGCTGTGCCCCTGTTGCCATAGCGAGCACAGGGCACCATGGAAACAGGGGAGCCAGGCAGCCAACACAGCAGGGAGAAGAGGGGTGGCACGGGCTCCAGCTTCTCCTCTGATCCCTGCTGCTCTCCCCTGCCTGTATGGGCAGAGGCAGCGGGGATCCGAGGAGAAATGGACCGCTTCAGCCGGCAGCTCTCTCCTCACCGCTCGGGCCTCCTGAAGTAACAGCGCTCCCCCCTCGGCCTTTTGGCTAAGATCAAGTGTAGTATCTGTTCTTAATGGAGAGTTTGGGATCTAGAAATCATATACCCGCGTAAAGGAATAACAAAAAGGCAGGATGCACTTATCTGTGGAATATTACTTCATATTCCTTAAACATCATAAATGGGAATGATATTGAGGAGCAGGTAAATACTAAGGCAGTCTGTATGTGGTTGGTACAATAGCAGTAGTAGCAATCCAGTTAAACGCTATTAGCATGGAAATAGTGAGGCATGTATAGCTAGCCTCCACCAGGTGGCAGTGGAGAGACACTCCTGAGTAACACAGTTTGAATATAATGCAGATACTTGCAGTTGAGGGGATAGAACCCTTTGGTCAGGTAGATCCTGTGAGGTCCTGGAGAGGCTTCCGTGTAGTGGAGGTGAGCGGTCCCGATGGGAGGCTGGTGGCTGCAATGCTGGGTAGCTCCTGGGGTGCTGGGCCATGAACCCAATAGTGGAACGCCGTCCATGGGTTCATAGGCCACGTTTTATACTGGTGGAACGCATAGCGATACGCGGCCAGGGGGAGGAGGCGCCCTGAAACGCCTACGGCCGATGCGTTCCACTCTGGAATGCAGTCGGCTTGTGGATCCGAACCCGGAAGTGTTACAGGACCCCACTGTAGCACTTGGTCACACACCATATTGCAATTTTCTGCACTTTGCCTCCAAGACAGGCCTTATGGCTAGTCTGGGGCAATATTTTTGCACTCCGGCCCCTAAGGCCTGTCAGCGTGGTGCACTGGCACTTTAGATTATTTAAGCACTCTATGCACGTTTGGCATTTTTTTATTTAACATTTTTGACCCACAGATGCTGAAGGTGCAGGTTTCTTCGGGGACTATTCCTGATGCTGGGAGGAGATTCTGTGCCTCCTATGGGGTTCTCTGTCTCCTCCCACCCAGGAGGGCGGTTTCTCTTCGGGAGATCCCCCCTGCCTAGTACTGTGAGGGACCTGTTTCGGCAGGTCCCCAAAGGAAATGATCCACCGGCCTTCGGGTTGGTGGGCCAACAGTCTCAACCCCTGTCAGGAGCCTTGCGCCCCAGGGGGTCGAGAAAGTAGGTCCCTTCTTTCGAAGGACCTTGCACCCTTGTGCACGTTTTTGTGTGCTGTGATTTCACGGTTGCATTTTTTTTGTTCACAGGGGGAAGTTTGATGCACGTCCACGTGATTCGATTAAGAAAAAAAAAACAGCGCTCCCCCCTCCCCTGCTGACTTCAGCGTTCAGGATGGGGAGCGGGAGGATCGGTACATATCAGTGATATTTACCAATCTCCTGTGCAGAGCAAGCAGTGGAGTGATAGCTGATCACTCCAGTGTTTGTAAATAACTGGTACAAGTACTATGTGTCCCCAGTTAGGAATGAACAGGAAGTGCTTTACATCACTTCCTGTTCGGGTGACATCACACATCTGTTGGGGTGGGGCACAATTTTCTGTTCTTGCCTTGGGCGCAAAAGGAGCTAGCTACGGTTTTGAGCATGTGTGTGTTTCCTACGGATGGATCCAGTAACAGGAACCCACCAGAGAGATGTCCCAAACCACAGAATTCTCAGCAGACTTCAGGGGAAAATGATTTGACGGTTGAGCAACAGCCACGGCCACAGATCCTGGAGACCCTCCGCAGCTCGACCGTGTCAGAGCTCACACACTTCGTTCCTCATCGCCACCATACGCACATTACGTCTGCAAAGACTTCATCAGAGGCCTTATTTGAAGTTATCTTGAGCTTTTACCCATACGGAGGACAACATCCAGCTGCTAACCGGGAGTAACAGCTGCCATCCAGCCGGTCGGGGGGGGGGAGGGGTCTGCTGGTTTCTGCCCGTTCCGAAGGTCTTATGGTCAGGGGAGGAGTGCCATCACCAGGGTTGGTGGAGGGTTTCCTTGGCAGGAATCAGCATTGTAGCATCTGTGGAATCCCCGATAGTAGAAGAGACTTGTTCAATGGATGGAAACTGATTTGTTTCACTGACTTATATTCACTTAGGTGCATGCGTCTATTATGTATGCAGCCTTTACACGCACATGAACTTTAATGGCATCCAAGTCTTAGTCCGTAGGGTTCAGAATTGGGTTGGCTCCGCCCTTTTACGCTATAACAGCTCCGCCTCTTCTGGGAAGGCGTCCACAAGGTCTAGGAGTGTGTCTATGGGAATGTTGTACCATTTGTGAGGTCAGGTACTGATGTTGGGGGAGGGGCTCACAGTCTCCACTCTAATTCATCCCAAAGGTGTTCTATCGGGTTGAGGTCAGGACTCTGTGCAGGCCAGTCAAGTTCCTCCGCCCCAAACTCCCCCATCCATGTCTTTATGGACCTTGCTTTGTGCACTGGTGCGCAGTCATGTTGGAACAGGAAGGGGCCATCCCCAAACTGTTCCTACAAAGTTGGGAGCATGAAATTGTCCAAAATGTCTTGTTATGCTGATGCCTTAAGAGTTCCCTTCACTGGAACTAAGGGGCGGAGCCCAACCCCTGAAAAACAACCCCCCCTTCCCAGAACGGTACTTGCCTGACTGCATTGTGTAAAGTTTGGTGGAGTTCCCTCACTGCTACATACATTATATCCTCAGGTCCCAACACTATGCTGAAAGCCCAACTCCGACACCGGCCTCATACTCACATCTTCTGGTCTTGTCTTCTACTACAGGTGAAACTCAAATAATTAGAATATCGTGCAAAAGTAATTGCAGTAAGTGCTGCAAAAGGGGCCCAAACCAAGTACTGAGTACATATGCATGCTTGTACTTTTCAGAGGTCCGATATTGTTCTATGTACAATCCTTGTTTTACTGATTGCATGTAATAATCTACTTTTTTGAGGTTGTGGATTTGGGGTTCTTGGGGTTTTCATGAGCTGTAAGCCATAATCATCACAATGATGACAAATCACGGCTTGAACTATCTTGCTTTGCATGTAATGAGTCTCTCTCATATATTAGTTTCACCTTTTAAGTTGCATTAGTGAAATAAATGAACTTTGCACGATATTCTAATTATTCGAGTTTCACCTGTATGTCCTTTCTTCCTGGGACACCATCAGCTATTCTATATGCTCCATCATGCTTGTATACACTTCCATACCATCTCAAGGGCCAGAGCCTGCTGGGGACCTTGCGTCACCTGTCTGTTTATAGCGCCGGTCCGGCCGCACATCTCCTTCTCCTCCTTCCTGCCACCCGCACCCACCCAAACAGCCATGGTGCCACCGCACCCGCCCGCACAGTCTCGCTGAGAAACGCTCGCAGCCCCGCTGACACTGCACAGCCATGGTGACACCGCACACCAATGCTGGGACTCGCACACAGCCCTGGTGACACTGGACAGCCATGGTGACACCGCACACCAATGCTGGGACTCGCACACAGCCATGGTGACACTGGACAGCCCTGGTGACACTGGACAGCCATGGTGACATCGCACAGCCATGGTGAGACCCACACGCAGCCCTAGTAACACCCACACAGGGGAACAGCCCCCTCTTGTGCTCTGAGTGTGGAAAGTCTTATCCAAGGAAATCAAGACTAAGGGTTAGGGTTACACCCAGAGAACCCACACCGGGGAAAAGCTCTTCTCGTGTTCTGAGTGTGAAAAGTGTTATATGAGGAAATCAAGACACCGCACACCTATGAGCCCTGGTGACACCGCACACCTATGCTGGGACTTCCACACAGCCCTGGTGACACAGCACAGCCACGGTGAGGCCCACACGTAGCTCTGGTGACACTGCACACCTATGATGAGACCTGCACGCAGTCTTGGTGACACCGCACAGCCAGGGTGAGACCCGCACGCAGCCCTGGCAACACTGCAAACCTATGATGAGACCCGCACGCAGCCTTGGTGACACCGCACAGCCATGGTGAGACCCGCACGCAGCCCTGGTGACACTGCACACCTATGCTGGGACTTCCACACAGCACAGCCATAGTGAGCTCCACACGTAGCTCTGGTGACAGTGCACAGCCATGGTAAGACCTACATGCAACCCTGGCAACACTGCACACCTATGATGAGACCCGCACACAGCCTTGGTGAGACCCCACAGCCATGGTGAGACCCGCATGCCACCCTGGTGAGGAAAACAAGAGGCCACGCTACGGTTTACTAATGAGAACTTTGTTTTATTGCGACCACAATGTCACACTGTATATCTTTCTGTAACGTAAAAATAAAGGACTGCTTGAGACTACACCAATGGAGGAGGTGAGGGCCTCTGTCAGGTTATTATTATCTGTTGAGTAAGTTTCCCTAACATGTGGAAAGGAAGTCTCTCCAATGGGGACATGTATAACCATAAAAAGGAGGTCAACTTTTTTCGTACTCTACTCAACAGTTTTATTGATGCCTCTGTCCTTGTTGCAGAGATTTCCCCCTCAGTCCCTGTCTGCATGACACAACAGGACAAATGTAAAGTCACCGAAAGAGACAAGTGGAAAAGGTTTGAGTCTTAGGTTTCATAGGTTTTTCATCTGGTGTGTTTTCTCCGGTGGATAGTTTGCCTGGTGTGTATTCTCTGATGGATAGTCAGCGTCACCTTCTGTGCAAAGCATTTGCCGCATTCCGGACAGGAAAATGGCTTCTCACCGGTGTGAATTCTCATGTGCTTATCACAGTTCCCTTTATTGGAGAAACACTTTCCACACTCAGAACAAGAATAGGGCTTCTCCCCGGTGTGAACTCTCTGGTGTGTTTTGAGTAGCGCCGGTTGGTTGAAAGACTTTCCGCACTCGGAACACGAGAAGGGCTTTTCCCCGGTGTGGATCCTCTGATGTTTAATGAAATTTAGTTTACTGATGAAGGACTTCTCACACTCGGAACACGAGAAGAGATTTTCCCCGGTGTGGGTTCTCTGGTGTTCAACAAGTCTGGATTTCCTTGTATAACACTTTCCACACTCCGAACACGAGAAGGGCTTTTCCCCGGTGTGGGTTCTCTGGTGTTTGATAAGTCTTGATTTCCTTGCATAAGACTTTCCACACTCGGAACACGAGAAGGGCTTCTCCCCAGTGTGTGTTCTCTGGTGTTCAATCAGTTTTGATTTCTCTGTATAACACTTTCCGCACTCAGGACACGAGAAGGGCTTTTCCCCGGTGTGGCTTCTATGGTGTCGAACGAGTCTTGATTTAATTGAGAAGGACTTCTCACACACAGAACACGGAAAGGGTTTTTCACCGGCAAGAATTCTCTGGTGGACAACCAGGTCTTGTTTTTTTATAAATGATTTGATATTTTCCTGAAAAGGATGCAAATTATTGGGATGAGAATCCTTAAGATTGGAAGGATCTGCTGACTTATCTCCACGGTGAAAGCTTGGCTGGACATTTGGGATAATAGTGTGTGATTTATCTTTGGGCTCCTCAGAATTAAACTGATCTGTTGATCTTACCGTACGGTTAATTTTGTGTTGTATATTTTGAGGAACAATGCTCATTCTTGGAGAATATTGTGCCATGTCATCATCTTCTTTATCATATTCTGCAGATAGAATAAGACGTCCCTCTGAGGTGTTCCATCCATTGTGTCCTCCTGTTGGAAATTGTTTTTATTATTATTAATATTGATAATAGCGTGTTCATTCCTCATGTTTTGAAGTTAGGAGTCATATATGTTGGTCTAATAGTCAACTGTTCTGCAGATCCCTGGCTTCAAGCTAGGTACAGTGAGAATCTCAATGGAAGGATAGAACTCTGATAAGATGTACAATGCAACCAAAGCAACTATAGCACACTGGGTGGAGATGTACATACACTAATGACATTGACATGAGGAGAAACGGAGATGGACCTTCCTCCTCCTCATTTGTTGGGGACATGACGTTATATTGAGGAATGGAGATGGACCTTCATATGGTGTACAGTATCTCCTCCTCATTTGTTGGGGACATGACGTTATATTGAGGAATGGAGATGGACCTTCATATGGTGTACAGTATCTCCTCCTCATTTGTCGGGGACATGATGTTATATTGAGGAATGGAGATGGACCTTCATATGGTGTACAGTATCTCCTCCTCATTTGTTGGTCACATGACGTTATATTGAGGAATGGAGATGGACCTTCATATGGTGTACAGTATCTCCTCCTCATTTGTTGGTCACATGACATTATATTGGGGAATGGAGATGGACCTTCATATGGTGTACAGTATCTCCTCCTCATTTGTTGGGGACATGACGTTATATTGGGGAATGCAGATGGACCTTTCATATGGTGTACAGTATCTCGACTGCTTGGGATGTGGTATAGGTCACTGGATATTTTTCCATCATGTCATAACAAGCCTTTTTTTAAATTTCACAGGACAGCACATCCTGTCTAAAAATTTGTATGACGGCTTGCTGAATTTTCATAATTTGTTGACAATCTGCATACATAAACTTGCTGAAAATAATCTGAAATCTGACAGAATGGATTTAAAATAAAAATTGGAATACTGACCTGTACTGATATCTAGAGAAGATTCCTCCCTGGTAATTGTCACCATAATTTCAGCTTCCTTCCCAGGCAGCTGATTTCCCCTCACATGCGTCTCTTCTTCCGCTTTAACCTCAGTTTTGATATCAAACACTTCTACACCCTAAAATCACACAATGATTGTCAGCTCCATTATCCCGAGACTACACAGAAGAATATAATCTAATAATGTATAACGCCAATTTTAAGTTAGACATTCCCAGTCCCACCTACCTGATCATGGTGAGGGACGGTGAGATCTTCCTGTGTGGAATCCCGGGAATACAGAGGACGGGGACATCTCTCTGGTGGGTTCCTCTTACTGGATCCATCTGTAGGAAACACACACACTGACTGAATACATTGTTTCTATGTGTGTATCAGATGATGGGGGATCTAGGTGGACCCTCCGTACTGCTCTCTCCTCTTACCCGGTGATGTGAGGGGCGGCTCATTCTCCATCACCACGTCCTTGTAGAGATCCCGGTGTCCTTCTAGATACTCCCACTCCTCCATGGAGAAATAGACAGATACATCCTGACACCTTATAGGAACCTGACACACACAATGATACAGTCACCACCCAGACACATCCCTTGTCTGTTCCTGGATCATGTCCCAGAATTCCCCGCACCGCTCACCTCTCCTGTCAGGAGGTCGATGATCTTCCTGGTAACTCCTAAAATCTTCTGTTCGTTGTTTCTTTCTGGAATCAGTAAGGAATGTAGAGGGACCATAATGGAGTTCTGTCCATCTCCCGATGTCTTTCTCACAACTATGTCATCCTGTGAGGAGAGATCAGCCATCACTCTATACATTTCCCAACAGAAGAAGTTACAACTTGGTGCCATCATCATCCCTATCTCAGCGCACCTTCAATGTCACCAACAATTCTGCCTCCTCCTCTTCCTCTTACCCTGGGGGTCCCCCAAGGGTCTGTCCTTGGGCCCCTTCTATTCTCTATCTACACTTCTTCCCTGGGTCAATTGATAGACTCCAATGGCTTCCAATACCATCTTCATGCTGATGACACCCAACTCTATCTGTCCACTCCTCAGCTCACCGCCTCTGTCTCTTCAGGTATCTCTAAACTATTCTGGGGGTCTCATGCAGCCAATCTGACAAGGTTGCAATTTGGAAGCTGGTAGCAACAAATTCTGCAAAACTTGGTCTTGTAACTTGTTGACCGTTAAAAACAATTTTTGTATTTTATAAGAAAACTTTTTTTTTAAATACCTGTCCACCTGGTCATTGTTTGCCGGTTAAGAAATGTTACAAATGAAAATTAAAAACCAAAAAATGTGTCCGATAGCAACTTCCTGGGGACTTGTTGGTGAAATAACTTGTCAGGCGCGTCCCCAGAATCCTCCTCACCTCTCCGGTCAGCAGGTAGATGATCTCCAGGGTGAGCCGAAGTATCCTCTCCGTCAGGTTGTTGCAGTTTGGCTCCATTGCTCACATTCTGTTCCATTCACTTCCTGCAGCCATAGTGCCCATCCCCCTAATGCTCAGCATCACGGGTAAAAGAAAGGCTCTTTGTGGATTGGTTCTTCTCGGCCATTTTGTTGTAGCCCAGCAGACCTTGTGCAACAGAATGAATGGAACGTGCTCATTGATTTGCATGCTTACATGTCTTCCTATATGAGTTTCCTTCATATGACTGTCAATGGGAACTTATCCTCATTGACTATCTATAGGAATGTAGAGAAAGGGGTACCTAGTGCTTGAATCCTCTGCTGCCCCAATGACTTCACTTTCAGAAGTGTTTTGTACGCACGTGTATACAAGACGCAAATTATATATGTACTTATTATTGTTTAAAGTGTGTTGGTACTTCCTTCCCCTCGTGCCGCCATCATTGCCAATCACTGCTCTATTGCTAAAGAATCATCTACCGAAGTCCGCTGGGAAACAGACGCTTCCAGAAGTGGTTTGGGTCTTCCTGCAGCGCTCATTGGTTTTTCCTGCTGACCTCCATGCCACTACTGAGTTTTGTCATGAGGCACCAGACAGGGGTGTCCGCTGTCTCCCGTCTTGTTCATTTTCAGGGCCAGATTTCCCACAAGGCCCGGCCTCGGGGCAGCAGGGAGCAGAGGGGCAGCAGGGGTCAGGAATTCCTATCTCCTGATGCCGGGACATGTAGTTCTGGGCGCCAAGCAGGTAGTTGTTTTCTACATTTAGCCCAGCTTTGGGCAAGCAGAGCTAAATGTACGGCGGGGAAGCCGCCACTTGTTTTGTATGCAGCCTGCAGGTCTGCCATTTTCCATGGGGGGGGCTTTTTGGCGGGTAGAGGGGCGCATTAAGGAACCTGGTCTTGGGGCAGCAGAGAGGGTAAATCCGGCCCTGTTCATTTTAGCTCTGGAACCACTGGCCATGGTGATCAGGAACAACTCTGACATTGCAGAGGTCTCCAATGCGGGTCATCAGTATAAAATCAGCCTGTTTGGGGATGGCGCGCTTACAACTCTCACTAACCCCCTTATCACTTTACCAAATCTACAACTTACCTTCCACCATTTTGCCCTTATCCCGGGTCTCACGATTAATCCTGACAAATCCGTGGCCATTAAAGTTTCTACGTCTTCAACTTAACTGACCCAAGTTTGCTCCAACGTTCCCTTCCATTTGCACTCCCACCTCTCTACCTTTCTTGGGTATCTGACTCACCCCCTTTTATTCCTCACTCTTTCCTATGACTTCCTTTTCACTTGTTGGGCCACCTATCCTCTCTTCTTCCCTCCTGGGACCCCCTGACCATTTCCTGGTGCGGTAGAAACAATGTTATCAAACTGTCGTTCCTCCCGAAGCTCCTTTATCACTTTCACATTCCTTAGCCGTGAAAGTTCCTCAGTTCTTCCTTCACGTTCTTCAAAACCGGGTTCTGAACTCGATTTGAAGGAATGAAAGACCGCGTATCCCTCGGATGAAACTGTACACCGATAGACTTGGAGGCTCAGGAGTGCCTAACCTTGATGAATATTACTGAGCGGCCCAAATAGCCCAACGTTCGCTACTCAACGCCACAAGTGCCACCCCTTTTGGGTGTTTCTGGAAGTACCCAACTATGACGCAATAGGTTGGACTTGATGGACTTGTGTCTTTATTCAACCTCAAATACTATGTAGCTATGTAACTGTGACCAAATTCCGATATCTTCTCTTTTATGGCTTCCAAGATCTACCCGACCGACAACATTGAGCCCCCCGATGCGTCACAGTCTCAATGTTTGAGACTCTGGTGTGATCCTCCCATAAATTCAAGTCCCTGTTTCTCCCTCTTCTACCAATTACGGGTAAAACTTTATTTCCACCAGGTGAAGAGCAGCCCGAATCTTTTAACTGATGACCCATCGTTTTTCACAGGTTCAGCACCTTCTCTCATCTCGGAGACTTCCGGAATGGTCATCGCTGAAGGAATGTCAGCACGTCCCCCCTGTGGAAATGTTTCGCTACCCCCAACTCAGACACTGGTTTACTTCTCTCACAAAGGGCCCAGATTTCCCTTATACTAAGAACCACCATTTGAACACAGTTGCCTACACTTCCCCAGGTGCTTTTGGCCTCATTTCTGTGTTGTATTCATCTTTGACTTCCACTCCTACCCCTTCTCTCCTGTACTTCCTGGGTAACTGGAGACTTGTCTACTCTATGTGTGTCCTTGAAGGGGATCTGGTCTCGGATAGCTAAATGCTCCTTAAATACATCCATTCTGGAAACTGACTTACTTAGTCTGAATCTGACTCGCTCTTGCACCAGTCTGGCAGCTTTAGGCGTCGGCCAACCTTTCCTGCTGTTTCTTATGCAGCTTCTCGGCCAATCAGTTTGTGGCCATACCTGTGGACTCTTCCTGTCTCAAATAAACCCAGGGCAGCGAATGGCACGCGGCCCGAGCAATGCTTTCCTAAGCTAGATGCCGAGCTCCTCTTTGTGATTGACCCGAATGCCTTGAAGTTTATCCGTGTCCTGACCGTTGGCATGTCCCTGGAGATCCTTGTCCTTAGTCTGCCCTGAACTCTGACTTGTCCCTGGTGATCCCAGTCTTCTGTCTGTCCCTATCCTTTTGATATTCCCTGGAAATACCAGTCTTCAGATTGTCCCTGGAAGTCCTGGTCCTCTGTCTGTCCCTGACCTTTGTATGTGTGTCTGCAACCTGTCCTGAACTTTGGCCTTGTTGACCATTGTTGGCTATTAGGCGAGTCGGGTGGACCTAGGGATTGTGACCTGGGGTCAGCACGCAGCCAAGCCCATCTCCACCATCAAGAGCTCTGGTGAACACCGGCTGGCCCTTAGATTCCACATCCTGGAGACCCCATGCCACCTACCTAGCATTGCAGCACCCGGCCCTGTACCTTGTCCTACCAGCCTATTCTGTCTTCCACCGCCTCCTTCAGTTCCCCTGCTCTGTTGCCTGCTTGCACTCCGGCTCTGGGAGTCATCAGCCTACACTGCTTGGACCCTTTTCTCTAAGTGTCCCTGCCAGTGTTATAGAAAGGGTCCACATACCCGACTCCAGTTCATACCCGTGAGCCCTGATCCGTGACAGTCCTCATGTGGCAGGACTGGGTTCCTTCGCGAATAGCAAAGGCGATCCCCGATGCACAATAATCAACGCTTCGGAGGATGTGGCAAACTGGGATCCGCTTTACATGTCTGGTGGACATGCCCTGAATTGACCTCATTCTGATCCAGGGTTTTTGGCCGACCTTTTTTTGACCATTGCAAGGGGCATGGAACAACCCCGGCCTGGGATTTGTGTATTGGTTGTAGCAAGGCTCGTGTGTCAGCTGTAGCCCTCCTGTACTTCCTAGTGGGTTGGCCCTGCCTCTCGATTGCGCTTCCGTGTTTGGCTCTGCCCCCTGTTGTGAGGGGTGGGGGGGCCTGTCAGTGGTCACGTGATTGGGCTGCTCAGTCTAAAGTGCGATATCGTACGAATACGATGATGATTAGCGAGAACATTAGAAGTGTGTTGCATGAGTCTCATGACCAATTTCTTAAGATTTGAGATCCCTGGCTCTCCTATTTCCTTCCAACCCTGAACCCATCCAGCCAACACTTTGGCATGTCCTGCCCGTGGGTACTTCTAATAGGCGCGGGGGTTGAGGGGACCCTGCTCATCTCTGTCCTACTCTATGCTAACCTTCTCTGCTCTCCTCCATTCCACTTTATTCTATTCTACGTTATTCCGCTCTATTCCCACATATTCTTTTTTCCTTTACCCTTCACAACTTTTCTCCCATAGTCCTCTCCTCTCACTCTCCACCCTTTCCTTCCGCCTCTTTCTACCTTGCCTGTTTCCTTTTCTTATCTCTTTCTCCAGCTGATGTGCCCTCAGGGAGACCCTTCTCTTTCCCTATTCTAATTCTCTGCTCTTGTTCCCCCTCTCTCCCAAATACTCGGCATCGGCACCGTTACTAGTATCGATATGGGTGCATCCCGACAAAAGAGTAAACTAAACATGATATTGTAGTCTAGCACAGGAGCAAGCTTGGAGTGGTGGCTACTTTACAACACACACAGGGACCATGGGGAACAAAAGTAGCCCCCCTCCAGAAGGAAGGACAGTGTCAGCATGAACTTCAGAGGTGGTCTGAGGATCTACAGCCGAGTGATACACAAATAAGATACATTGTTGTTAATAGTTGGGGAACTTGAATGGAATTTTAAAATTTCATTCCCAAGTTTAGTGTCACTTTAACCTTCTACAATGGCCATGTTCCAATAAGTCCCCCTTGTAGTGTTGCTGATGAAGAAGAAGTACTTGTAATCTTGGTGAGACCCGCACGCAGCCCTGGTGACATCGCACAGCCATGGTGAGACCCGCACGCAGCCCTGGTGACATCACACAGCCATGGTGAGACCCGCACGCAGCCCTGGTGACATCTCACAGCCATGGTGAGACCCGCACGCAGCCCTGGTGACATCGCACAGCCATGGTGAGACCCGCACGCAGCCCTGGTGACATCGCACAGCCATGGTGAGACCCGCACGCAGCCCTGGTGACATCGCACAGCCATGGTGAGACCCGCACGCAGCCCTGGTGACATCGCACAGCCATGGTGAGACCCGCACGCAGCCCTGGTGACATCGCACAGCCATGGTGAGACCCGCACGCAGCCCTGGTGACATCGCACAGCCATGGTGAGACCCGCACGCAGCCCTGGTGACATCGCACAGCCATGGTGAGACCCGCACGCAGCCCTGGTGACATCGCACAGCCATGGTGAGACCCGCACGCAGCCCTGGTGACATCGCACAGCCATGGTGAGACCCGCACGCAGCCCTGGTGACATCGCACAGCCATGGTGAGACCCGCACGCAGCCCTGGTGACATCGCACAGCCATGGTGAGACCCGCACGCAGCCCTGGTGACATCGCACAGCCATGGTGAGACCCGCACGCAGCCCTGGTGACATCGCACAGCCATGGTGAGACCCGCACGCAGCCCTGGTGACATCGCACAGCCATGGTGAGACCCGCACGCAGCCCTGGTGACATCGCACAGCCATGGTGAGACCCGCACGCAGCCCTGGTGACATCGCACAGCCATGGTGAGACCCGCACGCAGCCCTGGTGACATCGCACAGCCATGGTGAGACCCGCACGCAGCCCTGGTGACATCGCACAGCCATGGTGAGACCCGCACGCAGCCCTGGTGACATCGCACAGCCATGGTGAGACCCGCACGCAGCCCTGGTGACATCGCACAGCCATGGTGAGACCCGCACGCAGCCCTGGTGACATCGCACAGCCATGGTGAGACCCGCACGCAGCCCTGGTGACATCGCACAGCCATGGTGAGACCCGCACGCAGCCCTGGTGACATCGCACAGCCATGGTGAGACCCGCACGCAGCCCTGGTGACATCGCACAGCCATGGTGAGACCCGCACGCAGCCCTGGTGACACCACACAGCCATGGTGAGGCCCGCATGCCACCCTGGTGAGGAAAACAAGAGTCCACGCTATGGTTTACTGATGAGAACTTTGTTTTATTGCCGTCACAAGGTCACACTGCATATTTTTATGTAACATAAAAAGAAAGGACTGCTTGAGAGCCCACCAATGGAGAAGGTGAGGGCCTCTGCCAGGTTATTATTATCTGTTGAGGAAGTTTCCCTAACATGTGGAAAGGAAGTATCACCAATGGGGACATGTATAACCATAAAAAAGGAGGTGAAACATTTTCCCCACTCTACTGAACAGTTTCATTAATGCCTGTGTCCTTGTTGCAGAGCCATTTCCCCTCAGTCCCTGTCTGCATGACACAACATGAAAAATGTAAAATCCCCAAAACAAACAAGGGCAAAAGGTTTGAGTTTCACGTTTCATAGATTTTTCAGTGGTCTCATCCGGTGTGTTTTCTCTGGTGGATAGTTTGCCTGGTGTGTATTCTCTGATGGATAGTCAGCGTCACCTTCTGTGCAAAGCATTTGCCGCATTCCGGACAGGAAAATGGCCGCTCACCAGTGTGAATTCTCATGTGCTTATCACAGTTCCCTTTAATAGAGAAGCACTTTCCACACTCGGAACAGGAAAAGGGCTTCTCCCCGGTGTGAACTCTCTGGTGTGCTTTGAGTAGTGTCGGTAGGTTGAAAGTCTTTCCGCACTCAGCACAAGAGTAGGGCTTTTCCCCGGTGTGGATCCTCTGGTGTTGAATGAGTCTTAATTTATTGACGAAGGACTTCTCACACTCGGAACACGAGAAGGGCTTCTCTCCGGTGTGGTTTCTCTGGTGTTGAATCAGTTTTAATTTCCTTGTATAACACTTTCCGCACTCAGAACACGAGAAGGGCTTCTCCCCGGTGTGGATTCTATGGTGTCGAACGAGTCTTGATTTAATCGAGAAGGACTTCTCACACACAGAACACGTAAAGAGTTTTTTACCGGCAAGAATTCTCTGGTGGACGACCAGGTCTTGTTTTCTTATAAATGATTTTATATGTTCCGGGAAAGGATACAAATTATTGAGATGAGAATCCTCAAGATTGGAAGGATCTGCTGACTTATCTCCACTGTGAAAGCTTGGTTGGACATTTGGGATAATAGTGTGTGATTTATCTTTGGACTCCTCAGAATTAAACTGACCTGTTGATATTACCATACGGTTAAGTTTGTGTTGTATATTTTGAGGAACAATGCTCATTCTTGGAGAATATTGTGCCATGTCATCATCTTCTTTATCATATTCTGCAGATAGAATAAGACGTCCCTCTGAGGTATTCCATCCATTGTGTCCTCCTGTTGGAAATAGTTTGTATTATTATTAATATCAATAATAGCGCGGTCATTCCTCATGTTTTGCAGTTAGAAGTCATATACACTATCACCAAAAGTATTGGGCCCCTCCCCCTCCAAATAATTGCATTCAGGTGTTCTGTGACACTTACTGGCTATTAAATATTCCGCGGTCACCTGTTAGTGGTATTATAACAAAGTGGAAGCAACTGGGAACAACAGCAACTCAGCCACGAAGTCGTAGGCCACGTAAAATGACAGAGCGGGGTCAGCGCATCCTGAAGCGCACAGTGCGCAGAAGTCGCCAACTGTCTGCAGAGACAATAGCTACAGACCTCCAAACTCCATGTGGCCTTCAGATTGGCACAACAACAGTGCGTAGAGAGCTTCATGGAATGGGTTTCCATGGCCGAGCAGCTGCATCCAAGCCGCACATCACCAAGTGCAATGCAAAGCGTGGGGTGCCGTGGTGTAAAGCGCGCCGCCACCGGACTCTAGAGAAGTGGAGACGTGTTCTTTGGAGTGACCAATCACGCTTCTCTGTCTGGCAATCCGATGGACGTGTCTGGGTTTGGCAGTTGCCAGGGGAATGGTACTTGCCTAATGGGAATCATAGACACACTCCTAAACCTTGTGGACGCCTTCCCAGAAGAGTTGAAGCTGTTATAGCGGCAAAGGGCGGAGCCAACCCAATACTGAACCCTACGGACTAAGACTGGGATGCCATTAAAGTTCATGTGCGTGTAAAGGCGTCCCAATACTTTTGGCAATATAGTGTTTGTTTAATAGTAAACTGTTCTGCAGATCTCTGACATGAAACTAGGTACAGTGAGAACTACAATGCAAGGATAAAAGTTTGATAAGATGCAACAATGCAACTGTGACGGACTGAACCGTCACTGGGGCTGCTGGAGGAGCCTGAGGGCTAGCCTCCTTCCTAGAGACTATGGACCTAGGACTATAGAGACCACCCTTGTGGGTTAAACTGGGTGTCCGGGGCCCATGGACGGCTGTTGCAGGGGAACAGCAGATCAGACCAATCCCTGTTCAAACCCCGTTCACATTGAGCGATTTATTGCGCGGTAATTCCCGCGATATCGCTGCAAATTACAGCGTGATATCGCGCTCCAATGCAATCCAATGGGGCAAAGGGTCCTGCTGTCGCGGGTCGTGTGTCGCTACAGCAGGACCCTTTTTGGAGCGGATTTAGCCGCGATTCAAGCTTGCTCAATGTAAGCTTGAACGCGATGTCGCGCAATATGCAAATCGCGCAACAAACGCGCGATTTGCATATCGCGCAGTGGGAACGGGGCCTCACCCTGTTTCAAGTCCTCATTTGCATGGCCAAGATGACCTAAGTGAGGACTAGAGGATACTTGGCAGTTGACCAATAGGAAGGTGGTCGGTTGGGCCACCTTCAAACTGTTGTTTATAAAAGTGTGTGTGTGCATCTAATAAACGAGATTCCTGTTTGAACTTACATACAGCCGGCCTGGTGTTTGTTCTGAGCTATTACCACTGGATACGAACGGCACATAGCTGTAGTTTGAATCCCGAATTATCGGACGACCTAAATATCAGATGCTGCGGTCTGAAATCTGAGGAGTGCCGGGAGAGTGGAACCGAGCGAGTAAGGGGCTTGTTACAGCAACCAAAGAAGCAATAACACATTAGGTGGAGGTGAACCTACACTAATGACATTGACATGGTGAAGAATGGAGATGGACCTTCATATGGTGTACAGTATCTCCTCCTCATTTGTTGGTCACATGACATTATATTGAGGAATGGAGATGGACCTTCATATGGTGTACAGGATCTCCCCCTCATTTGTAGGTCACATGACGTTATATTGGGGAATGGAGATGGACCTTCATATGGTGTACAGTATCTCCTCCTCATTTGTTGGTCACATGACGTTATATTGAGGAATGGAGATGGACCTTCATATGGTGTACAGTATCTCCTCCTCATTTGTTGGTCACATGACGTTATATTGAGGAATGGAGATGGACCTTCACATGTTGTACTGTATTGTATCTCCACTGCATGGGATGTGGTATAGGTCACTGGATATTTTTCCATCATGTCATTACAAACCAATTTCTTCTTTCACAGGACCCTGTCTAACAATTTGCTGAATTTTCATCATTTTTGAACAATCTGCATATATAAACTTGATGAAAATAATTTGAAATGTGAAAGAATGGACGTATAATAAAAATGTGAAGTGCTTACCTGTGCTGATATCTAGAGAAGATTCCTCCTTGGTAATTGTCATCATGATTTCAGCTTCCTTCCCAGACAGCTGATTTCCCCTCACATGCGTCTCTTCTTCCGCTTTAACCTCAGTTTTGATATCAAACACTTCTACACCCTAAAATCACACAATGGTTGTCAGCTCCATTATCCCGAGACCACATAGAAGAATATAATCTAATAATGTATAACGCCAATTTTAAGTTAGACATTCCCAGTCCCACCTACCTGATCATGGTGGGGGACGGTGAGATCTTCCCATGTGGAATCCCAGGAATAGAGAGGACGGGCCTGAGGGATCTCATGATATTCCTGTGTGGAATCCCGGGAATACAAAGGACGGGCCTGAGGGATCTCATGATATTCCTGTGTGGAATCCCGGGAATACAGAGGACGGGCCTGAGGGATCTCATGATGTTCCTGTGTGGAATCCCGGGAATACAGAAGACGAGGACATCTCTCTGGTGGGTTCCTCTTACTGGATCCATCTGTAGGAAACACACACACTGACTGAATACATTGTTTCTATGTGTGTATCAGATGATGGGGGATCTAGGTGGACCCTCCGTACTGCTCTCTCCTCTTACCCGGTGATGTGAGGGGCGGCTCATTCTCCATCACGACGTCCTTGTAGAGATCCCGGTGTCCTTCTACAAACTCGCGCTCCTCCCTCACACTATACTCTTCCTCTTCTTCTTTTATCTCTTTTTTGATACGAACATTAAAATTGCTCCAGTTTCCGCTCTGAATGTAAAGGTAAAACAAAAGAGTAAAAATGCCTCTTCCACGGAGACATCCTGACACCTTATGGGAACCTGACACACACAATGATACAGTCACCATCCAGACACATCCCTTGTCTGTTCCCGGATCATGTCCCAGAATCTCCGGCACCGCTCACCTCTCCTGTCAGCAGCTCGATGATCTTTTGGGTGACTTCTAGAATCTTCTCTTCATTGTTTCTTTCTGGGATCAGTAGGGATAGTAGAGGGACCATAATGGAGTTCTGTCCATCTCCCGATGTCTTTCTCACAACTATGTCATCCTGTGGAGAGAGATCAGCCATCACTCTATACATTTCCCAATACAAGAAGTTGTAACTTGCTGACATCATCATCATCCCTCTTTGCTGTGATATGATCGATGGAATCTCTCTTTTAGAGGTAATTATATTTCTTATAAGCCTTTGAGATGTTTCCAGTCACTACTCAGCTAGGACAATATCAATCACAGTGCAGGACATCCAACTGCACCCTCCTACACTGAGGTCCCTCTTTGTACTGGTCTTGTAAGGGGCCGAGTTCGGGAATCCTCCTCATGATGTGGTGGTGCAAGTCCATGAGAAAGAAACTTTGTAAGCATGGGAGAAGTCCTGACCTTAGACGAAGAACTGTGTAACAGTGTGCATGGCCTGAAGGTTCTACGGACCAGGTCATTGATTGTGATCTGAAGGACATAGAACCATGGATGGGTGTTGTGCAAGGCTGGAGGTTCAGAGGAACGCGGTGCTGAGGAGGTGTTGAGCCTGATCAGTCTTAGGAGGGTAACCCTTCAAGGCAGAGTGAGAGAAGAGCTGCTGTGTGCAAAAAATGTCAAGCTGTGGTTTAGCAAGCTCTCCATTTTCTGGATGACACAACCCCCCCCCC
>NW_017306573.1:1389630-1434044 GCF_000935625.1 Nanorana parkeri
TTTGGAATGAAAATTGATTTTGAAGACAGTCAATGACTGACAGTGATTGTGGTGTCACCCCCCTCTGAAAAGTCGGGCACTCGGTCATGGGCCGAGCGCCCGACAGTTTAGGGAGAGAGGAGGGGACCCGGCGGCATACCTTATACCTTATTGACTGTCCCCTCCTCTCTCTGCCGGCGTCCAGATGGCCACCGGCAGGTATCAATAAGGTCATCGCGCATGCGTGGTGACATCACGGCGGAGTATCACCCGGTAACCGTTCCAGGTGACACCCGGCCTCGGGCTGCTGCCGCCTCTGATCACTGGACCAGGAAGTGATGTGCATTACATCACTTCCGGTGTCACTGAGCACATTTTATGGCTCCTAGAGCCAGAACAAGAAGCTGGTGAAGCAGATCTCTGCTTCACCAGCTTCTTTGGGGTCCCCAGGTGACATTAGGGGTCTGAAAGACTACTGATGTCTCCGTAAAGAGGACCTGTCACTTTATATTTGCCATTATATAGGGGGCTTGTTAGGCCCCTATGCAATAGCAATAAAGCGGAGGGTAAAAAATTAATAAATAAATAGAAAATAAAATTGTAAAAATCAATTTAACAAATAAAAAAATATTTAAAAAACGCAAAAAAAATGTTTTTAAAGTCCCCCGACCCCGCACACATACACAAACACACGTCGGATGCGCCTACATCACCAATGTTACATATCGTCGCGAGCGTCAGAGTGAGAGCAATAATTCTAGGGTCACCAATCACTGGTAACACTAAATTGATGAGCTGTAAAAGCGTTTAGATCGTCGCCTATGGGAAATTTTGGTTATTGTACTTTTTTGTGGTTTCACGAACGCACGCAATTTTAAGACTTGACATGTTTGGTGTCTATTTACCCGGAGTGACCCCGTCTTTTATATTTTACCAAAATATTGGGCATTATATTCCGTTTCTGTGCACTAAATCTCATTTTAGTGTATTTTAGCCTAAAAATACCGGTTTGATAAAACATTTGCGCAAATACCGCGCGACCTAAAAAATTGCAACTGGCATCTTTTTATTCTACAAAGCCTCTGTTTTCAGAAAATATATCATTGTTTGGGGGTCGGAAGCTGTTTTCTGGCCAAAAATTCAGATTTTATCAAGTGTGCGCCAATGTAAGAAATTGCTCCGGGCGGCGAGTGGTTAAGAGGAACGTGGCCATACTCATTTGAACCCTTCAGGTCACCGGTGCTGCCATTAGAAGTCACAGGGTCTCATGCAGCCAATCTCACAAGGTTGCGATTTGGAAGCTGGCGGTAACAAATTCGGCAAAAAAATTTTGTGCCGATTAAAAACAATTTTTACATTTTACCAAAATTTTTTTTAAATTACTGCAAGTCATTGTTTGTTACAAATGAAAAACGAAAACAAAAAACATGGCAACGTCCCCGGGGATTGGTTGCTGGAATAAAACTGTAGAAAAAGTATTATTTCCAGGTGGGTATAAATTAAAAAAAAATTAAACACGCTTGTTAGGCGCGCTCCCAGAATCCTCCTCACCTCTCCGGTCAGCAGGTAGATGATCTCCAGGGTGAGCCGTAATATCCTCTCCGGCAGGTTGTTGCAGTTCGGCTCCATTGCTCGCACTCTGCTCCATTCACTTCCTGCAACAATAGTGCCCATCCTCCAATGTTTAGCATCATGGGTAAGAGGCAGGCTCTTCGAGGATTGGGTCTCGTCGGCCATTTTGTTGTAGCCCAGCAGACCTTGGAACACAGAGAATGCATGGAACATGTTCCTTTTAACATGTCTTCCTATACGAGCTTCATTATTATGGCTGTGAACTGGAACTTATCCTCATGGAATATCGACAGGAAGGAAGAGAAAGCGGTACCTAGGGGGGTGATTCGCAAAGCTGCCGAAGGCAGCCGAGTGAACAACCCAGCCGAAAGTGAAGTGAGCCGAACTACGTCCGGCTATTCACTTCTGGCTTGCGCGGCTGATTTCTGGCGTACATCGGCTGCCTTCGCTGAGCCGAACATGCTCCGCTGTGTTTCGGGTGAGCCGAAGTGCAGAAGGACTTCGACTCAGCCGATCCCACATCTGGATCGGCTGAGCCGAAGCTCCGGCAGCTCACTCACTCACATAGGGGCCGAGCGGCAGTGACTCAATAGCCGAATGCTGCCGAGCGGCACTCGGCGCGGCCGTTCTGCTCGGTAAATCCGTGGTACCGAGCAGAAAAGATAATATGTGAAAAGAGTCCCAAAAAAAAAGAAATAAGGTTGAAAAAAAATGTAGATAAATAGTAACATTAAAAACTATTTGGGCGGAGCTAGCAGTGACAGTTTCCTATTGGCCGGCACCTGCTAGAGTCTTCTAGCAGGTCCCGGGCCAATAAATAACAACTGGGCGGAGCCAACGGTGACATCACGGCTGGCTCCGCCCAGTCGTTATTGTTTAATGACAGATCAGCGTCCCTAGGTCATTTGGGGACGCTGATCTGTCATTAAAACTGGGAGGAGCTGTCATTTGCAGGTGACGTCACGGCTGGCCCCGCCCAGTCGTTATTGTTTAATGACAGATCAGCGTCCCTAGGTCATTTGGGGACGCTGATCTGTCATTAAAACTGGGAGGAGCTGTCATTTGCGGGGCCTTCGGCAGACCGTTCGGGTGTCACTTCGGCTCAGTCACGCTGAAGCATAGCTGAGCCGCTCGGCCGCCTTCGGCTGCTGTACGGGCTATAGTGAGTATCCCGTACAGCAGCCCTTCGGATCGACTGCTCCGGCAATCCCGCCGGGTCCCCTCCTCTCTCCTGATACTGTTGGGCGTTCGGTCCACGACCGAGCGCCCGACTTTTCAGAGGGGGGTCACCCCTCCAATGGTGTCATCCGGGTGTGGGCCGCACCCCCCTTGTGACGACACTGGTTATTATTGTTTGAAGTGTGTTGGTACTTCCTTCCACTCGTGCCGCCATCGCCGCTCCATTGGTAAAGAATCATCTACCGAAATCCACTTCCAGGAGTGTTGGGTCTTCCTCCAGCACTCGCTGGTTCCTCCTGCTGACCTCCAAGTCACTACTGAGTTTAGTAATGAAGTGGAGGTCAGGGGGAGCAACTGGTGAGTGCTGCGAGGGGACCCAGGAGATCAGAACTCCAGGAAGTCTTGTCTTGAACCGTGCCTGCCTTTGATTGGATACAGGCACTTTATGGCCGACAACTGTCCAACCAGCTCCTTTGACCAAAAAATGTAAACAGTAACTTTTGTTGCACCGGGTGCTGCCGACAGGGCCTCCGGCCGCTCAGATTTCATCCGATTCAAGTTTTGGGTGGCCAGAGTCTCAACGTAATTTGTTTTCTGTGTAGATGGCAGACTTACATGTCGGGGGCGTCCCGAGGCCGGGTGTCACCCGGAGCGGGGACCGTGTGACAGCCCACTTTGACGTCATCGTGCATAAGCACTCATTGATACCTGCCCGCGGCCATCTTGGTGATGGACTCCGGCAGGGAGAGGAAGGGACGTTCACCCGGCGGGTCCCCTCCTTGCTCCTGAAAACGGTCGGGCTCTTGGTCCATGACCGAGTGCCCGACTTTTGACACCAAAATGATTGTCAGTCATTTTGGCGTCGCCTCTCCAATGGTGTCACCCGGGTGCAGGCCGCACCCCCATGGTGACACCGCTGCTACCCGTATGTATTCCTAGAGAGTCTTAATAAACAATTTTTAAAAAATGGCTGCAGGGTTTCCCATGTTTTTGGTCCTTTTAATGCAGAGCAGAGTCATATTTACTTCTCTTGTATGAGGAGAAGAGCTCGTTCCGTGCAGGCAGGAAAACACAGATTGCCAGTATGTCCATGAGTGGTCAGATGGATCCCGTATACCCAGACCAGGACCCGCAGTGTTATCTCTTACAGTGTTGTCCTTACATGTAGCATGGCAGTCCATCCTCCGCACTCTGCTTCCACACAGCCAACTCTCCCAGGTCACAGTTTAACTGCCGGCATGCTGTGCGCCACGCACCCTGGCAACATGCACAAGGCCCGTAACCAAGGAAACCAGACCAACTTCCCGCAACCATTACAATGGCCAAGACTCTCTCTCTCTGTGGAGGCCTCCCTTCGTCACCTGCTGCTATTTCAGACATCTCAACTCTCCCGGACGTTCCCGGGAGTCTCGCGCTATGAGATACGCCCGCGAGAGAAACATTTTATCCCGGAAAGGTTTGTAAACCTTTCCCTGCTATCTGTTTTTTTTTTTTTTTTCACATCGGGGCCTTTTTACATCGAGGCCGCCAACCCGCCATCACAGTAAAAAAAGAAAAACAGCATAGGAATGAATAGCTAGGCTGCTATTGGCTATTTCAATTTGCATTAGCCGATAGCAGGCTGGGCTATTGCACCCGCCCACTGGCTGCTGTCAATCAGCAGAGGTAGAGCGGAAGTTTTCCATCAGGTCCTCCTCTGCTGATTTGACGGGCGGGTGCAATAGCCAGCCTGCTATCAGCTATTGCAGATTGAAATAGCCAATAGCAGCCTAGCTTTTCATTCCCCTGCTGTCCGTTGTTGTTGTTTTTTTATTATTCTGATGGCAGTAGGTGTCAGAATACAAAAAGAAACAGCAGATAGCAAGGGAAGCATTAGCTTCTGCTATCTGCCATCATTTCAGGGAGGTGTCCTCTCTACCATCAACCCCCCCTCCCCACGGATGGTGGGGTGGGGTAAGAAGAGCACCTCCCTGAAATGAGAAGGGCACATCTCTGAAATGAGAAGGGCACCTCCCTGAAATGAGAAGGGCACCTCCCTGAAATGAGAAGGGCAACTCCATGAAATGAGAAGGGCACCTCTCTGAAATGAGAAGGGGGCCTCTCTGAAATGAGAAGGGCACCTCCCTGAAATGAGAAGGGCACATCCATGAAATGAGAAGGGCACATCCATGACATGAGAAGGGCACCTCCCTGAAATGAGAAGGGCACCTCCCTGAAATGACTTTTTCAGGTTTGGATGCCTGTTATTTTCCCATGGGGCCTACCCTCTGGCCATCAGATTAGATATCTGGCCTCTCATGTCCCCCTCTAGAATGTTGAGCAGATAATCAATTTTCC
The DNA here is from genome assembly GCF_000935625.1 of Nanorana parkeri. Lineage (NCBI taxonomy): Eukaryota > Metazoa > Chordata > Amphibia > Anura > Dicroglossidae > Nanorana > Nanorana parkeri. Next base: position 1,394,698 of record NW_017306573.1, read on the forward strand.
ATTTCTTCACTTAGAAAGCACAAAGGGGTTCATTTTATAAAAGTTCCGTCCGGGGGACTGTCCTATACTTGTCAGACCCTCTGTATAGAACTTTCTTAAATGAGCCCCTTAACCTTCTACAGATCCCCCTTGTCGTGTTGCTGATGAAGAACGAGTACTTGTGGCATTACATACGAAACAAAACGAGAGTCCACGCCATGGTTTACTAATGAGAACTTTGTTTTATTGCCATCACAATGTTTCTGTAACATAAAAAAAGAAAGGACTGCTTGAGACCCCACCACTGTTCCCAAAGAACTTCAGTAATTAAAAAGGAAATCCACTGATGACAGATCTGCATGGAGGAATGGGCCAACATACCAGCAACAGTGTGTGCCAACCTTGTGAAGACATACAGGACACGTTTGACCTCTGTCATTGCCAACAAAGGATATATAACAAAGTATTGAGATGACCTTTTGATATTGACCAAATACTTATTTTCCACCATAATTTGCAAATAAATTGGTTCCAAATCAGCCGATGTGATTTGTCTGGATTTGTTTTCTCATTTTGTCTCTCATAGTTGAGGTCTACCTATGATGCCAATTACAGGCCTCTCTCATCTTTTTAAGTGGGAGAACTTGCACAATTGGTGGCTGACTAAATACTTTTTTGCCCCACTGTATCTCCTATGGAGTCATGTATAGCCATAAAAAGGAGGTCAACCTTTTCCACACTCTACTAAACAGTTTTAGTGATGCCTGCCAAGGATGGTGTCCTTGTTGCAGAGATTTTCCCTCAGTCCCTGTCTGCATGACCTTACAAATGTAAAATCCCCAAAACAGATGTAGCCACCTTCACCTTCTGTGATGTGGCTACTAGACATTTAGTGTTACCCAGGGCTGTACTCAGCCTGGCTGGATTTGTAGTGGCAATTATCTGGTTAATTCCAGGTGTCTGGCATTGCCTGTAACCCCCCTGGGCGGAGTGTGACTCTGTCATATTGTGGGACAGCCAATGAGAGGCTCTGTAGTGTACGTACAGTACAGCAGTCAATCACTGGGTTTCTCTCAGCCAGTGGTGCATGCTGGGATAGGGTACATATACTGGAGGGATTTGCCATGTGCTCAGACTAGCCGGGGCAAACCACGGATTAGGGCTGGGTGCTGTTCAGCCTGCCCCCCCCCACTCCAACATGGAGGAGGCCTGTGTTGCTGTTAGAGGAGGAGACCCAGAACCAATGAAGTTTCCTGGAACCTAAGGACTTAGGGAGCATGGCCGGTATCTTTCCTGTTGAGGATCTATACTCATCCTTGCTCATCTGCTATTTCAGTTGCTATCTGCTGCCTCTCAAGTGGATCTACACTGATATGCCAACCGGGTCTGGTGAGTCTGGAGTCTGTTACACCCTGGATGTCTAGGATCCCCATACCCTCTCTCCCCAGTGAAGATGTTCAATAAATGGTTATTCAGCATTATACTATTGGAGTGGACATCAGTTTATGGACACCAGAAGAAGGGCGGTTAGTGCTAATGGGTGGGCAGCTGAAGAACATACCCCTAGACAGATGAACCGGGCATTCAGCGGCTCCTTCGGGGTGGGCGCTCCACAGACAAGATCAAAAGTTTTGAGTTAAGCTTCATAGGATTTTCAGTGGTCTCATCTGGTGTGTATTCTCTGGTGGATAGTCAGCGTCACCTTCTGTGCAAAGCATTTGCCGCATTCCGGACAGGAAAATGGCTTCTCACCGGTGTGAATTCTGACATGCTTATCACAGTTCCCTTTATTGGAGAAGCATTTTCCACACTCGGAACAGGAAAAGGGCTTCTCTCCGGTGTGAACTCTCTGGTGCGTTTTGAGTAGTGTTGGTAGGTTGAAAGAGTTTCCGCACTCGGAACACGAGAAGGGCTTTTCCCCGGTGTGGATCCTCTGGTGTTGAATGAGTTTTGGTTTATTGACGAAGGACTTCTCGCACTCGGAACACGAGAAGGGCTTCTCCCCGGTGTGGTTTCTCTGGTGTTGAATCAGTTTCGATTTCTGTGTGTAGCACTTTCCGCACTCAGGACACGAGAAGGGCTTTTCTCCAGTGTGGGTTCTGTGGTGTCGAACGAGTTTTGATCTCTTCAAGAAGGACTTCTCACACACAGAACACGGAAAGAGTTTTTCAACGGTAGATATTCTCTGGTGGACAACCAGGTCATGGTTTTTTATATGTTCTTGAAAAGGATGCAAATTATTGGGATGAGAGTCGTCAAGATTAGAAAGATCTGGTGACTTATCTCCACTGTGAAAGCTTGGTTGGACATTTGGGATAATAGTGTGTGATTTATCTTTGGACTCATCAGAATTAAACTGATCCGTTGATCTTCCGATACGATTATGTTTGTGGTGTATATTTTGACCAATAATCCTTATTCTTGGAGAATATTGTCCCGTGTCATCATCTTCTTTATCATATTCTGCAGATAGAATAAGACGTCCCTCTGAGGTATTCCATCCATTGTGTCCTCCTGTTGGAAATATTTGTTATTAGTAAAAGTATGTTCATTCTTCATGTTTTCCAGTTAGGAGGCACGTATGTTGATCTAGTAGTCAACTGTTCTGCAGATCTCTGGCATGATAATAGGTACAGCAATCACCACAATGCAAGTAAGCGGTCTGATAAGGTGTACAATATAACCAAATAAACTAAAGCACATTTGGTGGAGGTGTACATACACTGATGACATTGACATGGCGAAGAATGGAGAAGGACCTTCTTCCTCCCTCATGTGTTGGGGACATGATGTTATATTGAGGAATGGAGATGGCCTTCATATGGTGTACAGTATCTCCTCCTCATTTGTTGGTCACATGATGTTATATTGAGGAATGGAGATGGACCTTCATATGGTGTACAGTATCTCCTTCTCATTTGTTGGTCACATGACGTTATATTGAGGAATGGAGATGGACCTTCATATGGTGTACAGTATCTCCTCATTTGTTGGTCACATGACATTATATTGAGGAATGGAGATGGACCTTCATATGGTGTACAGTATCTCCATTGCATGGGATGTGGTATGAGTCACTGGATATTTTTCCATCATGTCATAACAAGCTATTTTTATCATTATTGGACAATCTGCATACATAAACTCGATAAATACAATCTGAAATCTGACAGAATGGACCTAAAATAAAAATGTGAAGTGCTTACCTGTATTGGCATCTAGAGAAGATTCCTCCTTGGTAATTGTCATCATGATTTCAGCTTCCTTCCCAGACAGCTGATTTCCCCTCACATGCGTCTCTTCTTCCGCTTTAACCTCAGTTTTGATATCAAACACTTCTACACCCTAAAATCACACAATGATTGTGAGCTCCATTATCCCGAGACCACACAGAAGAATATAATCTAATACAGTTTAAGTTAGACATTTCCAGTCCCACCTACCAGATCATGGTGGGGGACGGTGAGATGTTCCTGTGTGGAATCCCGGGAATACAGAGGACGGGGACATCTCTCTGGTGGGTTCCTCTTACTGGATCCATCTGTAGGAAACACACACACTGACTGAATACATTGTTTCTATGTGTGTATCAGATGATGGGGGATCTAGGTGGACCCTCCGTACTGCTCTCTCCTCTTACCCGGTGATGTGAGGGGCGGCTCATTCTCCATCACCACGTCCTTGTAGAGATCCCGGTGTCCTTCTACACACTCCTTCTCCTTCAACTTACCATCCTCCTCCTTCTCCTCTTCTTCTTTTATCTCTTGTTTGATCTGAACATTAAAGTAGCTCCAGTTTCCATTCTGAATGTAAAGGTAAAACAAAACAGTGAAAACGCCTGGAGACATCCTGACACCTTATAGGAACCTGACACACACAATGATACAGTCACCATCCAGACACATCCCTTGTCTGTTCCTGGATCATGTCCCAGAATTCCCGGCACCGCTCACCTCTCCTGTCAGGAGGTCGATGATCTTCTGGGTGACTTCTAGAATCTTCTGCTCGTTGTCTCTTTCTGGGATCAGTAGGGAACATAGAGGGACCATAATGGAGTCCTGTCCATCTCCCGATGTCTTTTTCACAACTATGTCATCCTGTGGAGAGAGATCAGCCATCACTGAATACATTTTTTTACCATCATCATCCCTCTTTGCTGTGATATGATTGATGACATCTCTCTTTTAGAGGTAATGATATTTCTTATAAGCCTTTGAGATGTTTCCAGTCACTACTCTGCTAGGACAATATCAATCACAGTGCAGGACATCCAACTGCAACTTCCAACATGTATGGTCCCTCTTTGTACTGATCTTGTAAGGGGCCGAGTTCGGGAATCCTCATGATGTGGTGGTGCAAGGTCATGAGAAACTTTGCATGCACGGGAGAAGTCCTGACCTTAGACTAAGAACTGTGTAACAGTGTGCATGGCCTGGAGCTTATATGGACTGGCTCATTGACTGTGAACTTAAAGACGTGAGACCATGGGTGTTGTGTAAGGCTGGGGGCTCTCCGGAACGCTGTGCAATGAGGAGGTGCTGAGCCTGATCAGTCTTAGGAGGACACCCCTTCAAGGCCGAGTGCGGGCAGAGCTGCAATGAACAAATAATATCCACCTGTGGTTCGGCAAGGAAGCCGTCAGTAACAAATTCTGCAAAACTTTGTCTTGTAACCTGTTGACCATTTTCAGATGTGTATCAATCATAAAAATGAAACAAATTTGTCCCAGAATCCTCCTCACCTCTCCAGTCAGCAGGAAGATGATCTCCAGGGTGAGCCGTAATATCCTCTCCGTCAGGCTGTTGCCGTTTGGCTCCATTGCTCGCACTTCATAAGTAAGATCTAGAGGAACACACTATTCAGTGTGAAATAATGCTCAAACCTGAGGTAATCTACTGAAGCCCACCAAACATTGCCATCAGCTGAGACCAGGATGAATTTCTAAGGCATGTGACCTGTTCATTTAGTTGTATGTCAACATGTCTTCATATGCGATCTGCAATAATATGGCTGCCACCCAGAGCTACAATAATATGTCTGCCACCAGGAACTACAATAATATGTCTGCCACCAGCAGCTACATCAATATGGCTGCCACCGGGAACTACAATAATATGGCTGCCACCCAGAGCTACAATAACATGACTGCCACCAGGAACTACAATAATATATCGGCCACCAGGAACTACAATAATATGTCTGCCACCCAGAGCTACAATAATATGTCTGCCACCAGGAACTACAATAATATGGCTCCCACCCAGAGCTACAATAATATGTCTGCCACCAGGAACTACAATAATATGGCTGCCACCGAGAGCTACAATAATATGTCTGCCACCAAGAGCTACAATAATATGGCTCCCACCCAGAGCTACAATAATATAGCTGCCACCCAGAGCTACAATAATATAGCTGCCACCAGGAACTACAATAATATGTCTGCCACCCAGAGCTACAATAATATGGCTGCCACCAGGAATATAGCTGCCACCAGGAGCTACAATAATATAGCTGCCACCAGGAGCTACAATAATATAGCTGCCACCAGGAGCTACAATAATATGTCTGCCACCAGGAACTACAATAATATGTCTGCCACCAGGAGCTACAATAATATGGCTGCCACCAGGAACTACAATAATATAGCTGCCACCAGGACCTTATCCTCAGTGATTACCTACAGAAATGAAGAGAATGGGCTGCCTAGTATTCCAAACCTCTGCTGCTCCAATGACATCACCACCAGAAGACTTCTGTATACGTGTGCGCCACAATAGACATTCTATGTGTCATCGCCTGAGTGAGTCTTTATATTTCTTGGAGTCTATATTAGATCCATCAAGTGTGGCTCCCTCCTCGACTTTTAACCAGGGAGGACTTCTCTGCAGGATTTCATGGGCCATATTGCAAATTTAAATGCTGATAATGATGATGGTGGAGGCCATTCATGTACCTCAGCACCTTCACCTGCAGAGTCATTATCTGACCTGCCTGTAGCCTCGGCAGTCTCTAAGCCCTTAGCAGCCGAGGCTCCAAAACACTCATAAATCCTCGCCTGAAGATGCTGTCCCTGAGAAGGCGCTGGCAGCCACCATAACTGCTCGGTTTAGGGAGACCATTTCGGCTTTCACTGATGCACCAATTTAAAAATGGAGGAGCAGCACGTAGCTTCCACCAACGCTGCTACCTGTGTAGGGTCCCGGAGAGGTCCGAAGACTACTAAAACGTTTTGCAATCCGATACCCATTTGAGGAGTCTATTTTGTAAAGTGGGCTGTCCCCACCATTGAGCCAACAGTGTCCCGGCTTAATAAAAGAACGGACGATCCTTGTAGAGCAGTGGTTCTCAACCTTTCTAGGGCTGGGATCCCTTGGTAACATTTGCCAGGTTGTGGTCACCCCCGATGGTAAAATTTAGGAATGCACCAATACTAGTATCTGTGTGTGCTCTCAGTTGGCCAGTGTGGGCTCATGTGAGCTCAATGGGGCTTTCTTGCGATCAATGGGGCTCTCTCGTGCTCACTGGGGCTCTCTGGTGGCCAGTGTGGGCTCTGTGGTGGCCAGTGGGGCTCCTTGGTGGTCAAGCCGGCATTCAACTCCCCTCATTACCGCCCGTTCCCCTCTCTTTGATGCTCCTCGGCTGCCGGTGCTGCAGCACCATCTAGCGCCGCGGCCGGAGAGCTGACACTGCTGCTCTAGGAGGTGGCTGAGGAGCCTGTCACCTAGCGCAGCACAAAGCATGTGGTGACCCCCTCAACAGTGCGTTGTGACCCACAGGTTGAAAACCACTGTTGTAGAGGATGCTCTATGTGTTACCAGCTATCCCCATGTACATCCCTTGCCTATGTCTTATCCAGGAATCGGGAAATGCTCCCTACAGGCCTTCTAGCAACGCGAGAGTAGCTACACCGAGAGGCATTGGCTTTATGTGTATATTGTACACCTTCCTGTATGTATTTCTGGAATGTCTACATAAAGAAGGGCCGAGACCATTGTGTGATTCTCTGTCATGACCTCAGTTCATCGTCCATTGCTACTTCCCCATGGTGAGTACCCTCTGACAACCCACAGGCCAACCGGCTAGAACCTTGGACTCGCGCGTCCAGCTTTTGCTCAGCAGATCCATAACCTTCTCCAAGGGCCAACCTCCAATGGGTCACCCTCGTAGGGTTGTCGATGAAGGACAAGTCATTCCGGCCAATGGTAACAGTACATATGAAGAGTCCACGCCAAGGTTTACCAAATGAGAACTTTTATTGCCGTCACGCAATGCATATCTTCATTATACATAAGAAGGAAGGACAGCCTGAGACCCCCATTGTTGTTCAGTTATAAAAAAAAAGTGGACATCCGCTGGAAATGTAAGGCACCAAGCACCTCTGCGCATGCGCGCACAACGAACTTCTGCCCAAAAACGTGCGCACAGGAAATGACACGTCTGCTGCTAATGGATTGGCCTATGTCAGGGATGTCCAAACTCCGGCCCTCCAGCTGTGGTGAAACTACAAATCCCATGAAGCATCTCTCTCCCGGAGTCATGCCTGTGGATGTGAGAATCTTGCAAAGCCTCATGGGATTCGTAGTTCCACCACAGCTGGAGGGCCGCATTTTGGACATCCCTGGCCTATATAAAGCAGCCTGCCATATCCTTAGTTTCTGATCTTCAGCTAGTCCCCCGTGTTCCTTGCTTCTGCCTTGTTTACTGACTTCCTGTGTTAGACCCGGATTGCCTCTGACCATTCTTGATTGCTGCCCCGCCTCCTGACCTCGGCCTGTTCATTGGACTTCCTTCTGCCTCCTGTTTTGTACTTTTCTGCTCGCCTGGCTTGACCCTTGGCTTCTGTTTGGATCTCGCTCCCCTCTTCTGCTTCAAACACACTGCTGCCCGCCCGGCTTGACCTCGGCTCTGCCTGACCTGCCTCCATTCCAGATTCTGGACTTTCTACCTGGCACAAGTGTCTGCTACATCCTTGGCACTCGTGCAGCTCGCTGTCACTCCTCCTCTGTTCCCATCCTCGGGGTCGAGGGACACCAGCTGCAAGCGAAGCCTCCTCAACCATCGGTCTCCACTCAGGTACGTGACAGGAAATCAATATTTGTGACGGAACGGAGAAGGTGAGAACAGTAATCTGTATCCCTGTTGGGGAAACTTCCCTGACTTCCTGTCTAACAGCTTCCATCGGGACAGGAAGTCTCTCCAGCGGGGACACACACAGCCATAAAAAGCAGATCAAAACCTTCTCCGCACAACTAAATAAATTGGTTTATTGATGCCTGTGTCCTTGTTGGTGGGATTCCCCCTCAATCCTCGCCTGCGTGACACAACAGGAAAAGGGGATATTTCCCAGAACCCGGCAAAAACTTTTAAGTACAAAAAAAACTACAAGATAAAAATACACTAAGTTAGAAATTGACTTTTTCGAGGTAGTGAAGAAAAAAAACAGATGACGCCACAGTAAAAAAACCTAAAATATTCCATATGGGTTGGCTGTTCCACTTCGACTGCCTCACGTGGTGTGTGTCCTCTGGTGGATAATTAGTGTTACCTTCTGTGCAAAACATTTGCCGCAATATGGGCAGGAAAACGGCTTCTCCCCCGTGTGAATCCTCATGTGTTTGTCACGGTTCCCTTTATTGGAGAAACACTTCCCACACTCGGAACAGGAAAAGGGCTTCTCGCCGGTGTGCACTCTCTGGTGTATTGTGAGTTCTGACTTGTTGGTGAAACACTTTCCGCACTCCGAACACGAGAAGGGCCTTTCCCCGGTGTGGATTCTCTCGTGTCGAATGAGTTCTGATCTCCTAAGAAAGGACTTCTCACACACAAAACACGAAAAGATTTTCTCACTGGTGTCGGTCCTCTGGTGGCCAACCCGGTCATGTCTTCTGATGAAGGATTTTTCACAATTCTGGAAAGGATGCAAATTATTGGGAGAAGATTCCTCAGGGTTAGAAAGATCTGGCGGTTTGTATGTACTGTGGAAGCTTGGATGGAAATTTGGGATGATAGTATGTGATTTGTCTTCGCAATCCTCAAAATGAAGCCGATCTGTTGAGCTTACCGTATGGTTAAGTTTGTGATGTACATTTTGAGTAACATTGCTTACTCCTGGAGGATTGTGTGCCATGGCATTATCTTCATTATAGTGTGCAGATAAAAGGAGACGTCCCTCCGGGGTGTTCCAGCCATTGTGTCCTCCTGTTGGAGATATTTTATTATTAATAAGAACAACAACATATTCATTGTTAATGTTTTTGCATTTAGAAATCACATAAGTTGGCCAACATTCCCCAGATGTTATATTGAGGAATGGAGATGGACCTTTCATATGGTGTACAGTATCTCCTCCTCATTTGTTGGGGACATGACGTTATATTGAGGAATGGAGGTGGACCTTCATATGGTGTACAGTATCTCCTCATTTGTTGGGGACATGACGTTATATTGAGGAATGGAGATGGACCTTCATATGGTGTACAGTATCTCCTTCTCATTTGTTGGGGACATGACGTTATATTGAGGAATGGAGATGGACCTTCATATGCTGTACAGTATCTCCTCCTCATTTGTTGGTCACATGACGTTATATTGAGGAATGGAGATGGACCTTCATATGGTGTACAATATCTCCTCCTCATTTGTTGGTCACATGACGTTATATTGAGGAATGGAGATGGACCTTCATATGGTGTACAGTATCTCCACAGCATGGTATGTGGTATAGGTACACTGGATATTTGTCCCTCATGTCATAACAAGCCAATATTTTCTTTCATAGCACAGCACACCCTGTCCAAAAATGTGTTTGTTGGTTGGCTGATTTTTCCTAATATTCGGTAACTCTGAATACCAAAACCTGATTAACAAAAAACAAAATGTGAAAGAACGAACGTACAATAAAAAGGTTGACTGCGGTATTTGCTGTATACAACACATACCTGTGACGACATCTGCAGAAGATTCCTCCTTGGTAATTGCCACCATGATTTCATCTTTTATAGACGGTTGATCACCTATCATGTACGTCTCTTCTTCCTCTTTCACTACAATTTTTATACCCATCGCTTCTTCCTTCTAAAGTCACAAAAAAAACATGTCAACTCTATTATACGAAGACTATACACAGTAGAAGAACATCATATAATATAGTATAGAGTCAAGTTTGATATCTTCAGTCCACTATACCTGATCCTGGTGAGGGATGGTGAGATCTTCCTGTGTGGAATCCCGGGAATACAGAGGACGGGGACATCTCTCTGGTGGGTTCCTCTTACTGGATCCATCTGTAGGAAACACACACACTGACTGAATACATTGTTTCTATGTGTGTATCAGATGATGGGGGATCTAGGTGGACCCTCCGTACTGCTCTCTCCTCTTACCCGGTGATGTGAGGGGCGGCTCATTCTCCATCACGACGTCCTTGTAGAGATCCTTGCCTGTTTCTAAATACTCCCGCTCCTTGATCACACCATCCTCCTCCTCTCCTTCTTTAACCTCTTCTTTGATGCGAACATTAAAATAGCTCTAAATATAAATTTAAAACAAAACAGTAAAAATGCTTCTTTCATGGGGACATCCTGACACCTTATAGGAACCTGACACACACAGTCACCACCCAGACACATCCCTTGTCTGTTCCTGGATCATGTCCCAGAATTCCCGGCACCGCTCACCTCTCCCGTCAGCAGCTCGATGATGTTCTTGGTGACTTCTAGAATCTTCACTTCATTGTTTCTTTCTGGGATCAGTAGGGAACGTAGAGGAAGCATAATGGGATTCTGTACATCTCCCGATGTCTTTTTCACAACTATGTCATCCTGTGGAGAGAGATCAGCCATCACTCTATACATTTCCCAATACATGAAGTTGTAGTTTGCCGCCATCATCATCATCCCTCTTTACTTTGAACTAATCAACAGCTTCTCAGCTTTTTTAGGAGGCACTGATATTCATTCTATTTGCAAAAAAACCCCTTGAGCTGTTTACAGATACATGGTATCAGTTACTACTCAGTCACAGTGCAGGACATCCAACTGTATATATCTTAGGATATCTTAAAAGTCCCAATGCGGTAGTCTCTCCTTTATTTGTGTACGATTATACATACACTGTATTACCAAAAGTATTGGGACGCCTTTACACGCACATGAACTCTAATGGCATCCCAGTCTTAGTCCGTAGGGTTCAGTATTGGGTTGGCTCCGCCCTTTGCCGCTATAACAACTTCAACTCTTCTGGGAAGGCGTCCACAAGGTTTAGGAGTGTGTCTATGGGAATGTTGGACCATTTGTGAGGTCAGGTACTGATGTTGGGGGAGGGGCTCGCAGTCTCCGCTCTAATTCATCCCAAAGGTGTTCTATGGGGTTGAGGTCAGGGCTCTGTGCAGGCCAGTCAAGTTCCTCCACCCCAAACTCCCCCATCCATGTCTTTATGGACCTTGCTTTGTGCACTGGTGCGCAGTCATGTTGGAACAGGAAGGGGCCGTCCCCAAACTGTTTCCACAAAGTTATTCAAAATGTCTTGGTATGCTGATACCTTAAGAGTTCCCTTCACTGGAACTGAGAGGCCGAGCCCAACCCCCGAAAAACACCCCCCCACCAAACTTTACACTTGGCACAATGCAGTCAGGCAAGTACCGTTCTCCTGGCAACCGGCAAACCCAGACACGCCCATCGGATTGGCAGACAGAGAAGCGTGATTGGTCACTCCAGAGAACACGTCTCCACTTCTCTAGAGTCCAGTGGTGGCGCGCTTTACACCACGGCATCCCACGCTTTGCATTGCACTTGGTGATGTGAGGCTTGGATGCAGCTGCTCGGCCATGAAAACCCATTCCATGAAGCTCTCTACGCACTGTTGTTGTGCCAATCTGAAGGCCACATGAAGTTTGGAGGTCTGTAGCTATTGGCTCTGCAGACAGTTGGCGACTTCTGCGCACTGTGCGCTTCAGCATGTAGTCACTGAGCTGAGAGCGACCCGTTCTTTCATCCAATGTCTGTAGAAGCCTCTGCATGCCGAGGTGCCTCATCCTATACACCTGTGGCCATGGAGGGGATTGGAGGGCCCGAATCACATGATTTGGAGGGGTGTGCCAATACTTTTGGTAATATAGTGTATGTATATATAACTATATATTATATATAAACAAATAGATAGACTCCTAAGCATAATGCAGCCTGGATGGTATTTTTTTTTAAACAAATGGAAACTTTTTCTTCCAATAAAAGGCCATGTAAAGTGTTTCAATTTGTAACAAATTTTGGCGGCAGATAATTGTGTAAAATGAGCAGCTTTTAGAAAAAAAAAAAATGCATAAAAATAAAAAAAAGTAAAAATTGTTTAAAATAAAAAAAATGTTTGTACTCGGCGCGCCGTCAGCAACTTACATTCTGTAAAATTTCATCTTGTCACTTTCAGTTTTTAGATTTCATCCTTTGTACAAATATTGTTACTTTTTTGTCAGATAAGAAATGTTACAAATAAAAATAGCAACCAAAAAACATGTATCCGATACCAACTTCCCGGTGATTTGTTGCTCAAATAAAACTGTAGGAAATTTTTCAGGGAAGTATTAATACATTTTAAAAAATAGAAGAAATTTGTCGGGCGCGCTCCCAAAATCCTCCTCACCTCTCCGGTCAGCAGGTAGATGATCTCCAAGGTGAGATGTAATAACCTCTCCGTCAGGTTGTTACAGTTCGGCTCCATTGCTCGCACTCTGTTCCATTCACTTCCTGCAACAATAGTGCCCATCCCCCCCTCCAATGGTCAGCATCATGGGTAAGAGGCAGGCTCTTCGAGGATTGGTTCTTCTCGGCCATTTTGTTGTAGCCCAGCAGACCTGGAGGAATGCTCTGCTTAAACCTGAGGTCGCCTATTGAGACCCACCAAACATTGCCGTCAGGAGAGACGGATGAAGCTAAGGCTTGTGACCTGTTCATTCAGTTGTATGTCAACATGTCTTCATATTTGAGCTACAATAAGATGGATGCCACCAGGAGCTACAATAACATGTCTGCCATAAGGAGCTACAGCATTATGGCTGCCACCAGGAGCTACAATAACATGGCTGCCACCAGGAGCTACAATAACATGACTGCCACCGGGAGCTACAATAACATGGCTGCCACCAGGAGCTACAATAACATGGCTGCCACCAGGAGCTACAATAACATGGCTGCCACCAGGAGCTACAATTGCCACCGGGAGCTACAATAACATGGCTGCCACCAGGAGCTACAATAACATGGCTGCCACCAGGAGCTACAATAATATGGCTGCCACCAGGAGCTACAATACATGCCAGTGATGTGTCGAAAGTGCGAACTTATCGAGATGTGGGACCGCATTACTTCCGGTTTCCTCAGAACTACGATGTTTGCACACAAAACATGTTGTGCACTAGCGCCATCTACGGCATTGCCCTATACACATAGACCACAGCAATAAATTAATAAAATGATGTAGGATGACAGTAAGCCAGCACGTTCGTTATCTCCGGTGTCCCACTCAATATGGCCGCCGCTTGAGTGGGGCACCTGAGATAAAGAACGTGCTGGCTTACTGTCATCCTACATCATTTTATTACTTTATTGCTGTGGTCTATGTGTATAGGGCAATGCCGTGGATGGCGCTCGTGCACAACATAGTTTGTGTGCAAACCTCGTAGTTCTGAGGAAACCGTAAGTCATGCGGTCCCACAACTCGATAAGTTCGTACTTTTGACACATCACCGGCACTGGATGCATCACCACATATTACAGCAGTCCATGTCAGGAGGCAAAAGGATGAGGGTGGCTATGTTCCTACACACAGCAGGACCATGTACAGCGAACGTTGCCATTTATAGACCGGATACATCCTAAATATAGAGCCATTTATCCAACTGTCCATCCAGAGCCGCCATTTATAGACCGGATACATCCCATAGACCAGCACGAAGCAGTACTAAATATAGAAAAAACTACCCATCCGGTGCCCGAAACTGCATGTCCCGGGTGTCAGGCAATAGCAATTTCACACCGCTGCTGCCCCTCTACTCCCTGCTGCCCCGAGGCCGGGCCCTGGTGGCCTTGTGGGAAATCCGGTCCTGGTGGTAACATCAATAATGAGCGGTAACATTGCATATGACCAATGAGAACTTTATTTCCATCGCCATCACGGAATGCATATCTTTACGTACCGTAAGAAGTACATCTGAAACCCCGCCATTGTTCCATGAGACCTTCGGTAATCAAAGTGGAAATCCAGCCAGAACTTTTTTTTCCCCATTTTTTTATTGAATGGAGAAGGCGAGAACCTCTGCCAGACCCAACCTCTTCTCTACGGTACTAAATAATCACATTTTATTGATGCCCCGTGTCCTGGTTGGAGAGCTTCCCCCCTCAATTCTCGTCTTCATGACACAACGGGAAGAGATGAAAATCCCCGGAGCAGACAAGGGCAAAAGTTTGAGTTTTAATGGAAATTACAACATGAAGATAAACAATAAATTATAAATATGTTTAAATGAATTAAATAAATAAATACAAATATATCAATTAATGAATAAAAGCTGAAATACAGTGGTACCTCGGCTCACAAACTTAATTCGTTCCACGATTGTGGTCGCGAACCGAATCAAACTGTGATCAGACCGCGATCTCGACTAGAGTGTCAGAGACCACGTGTCAGAGCCGGGAAGATGGCTGCGGTTGTGTTCGTCACCCGATGCGGAGTCCGCGAACGGAAGCAAAACGTTTTTGTAAATTCTTTATTTATGCATTCCACCAATTTTCCATGAGGAAAGGAACAAAAAGAACAAAACATATGAGGCCACACCATCAGTTACACAACTATAATACATCTTCGTTGCAATCATGGTGCAGTCATAGCGCCCTGATGGTGGTTATGACTGGTCTCATCTCTCCTGGAAACTAGGAGTCACACTACAGCTTAGCTCCGGCCCATACCGCCACGTGCATGGGTCTTACCCAATAAGGCCCACCCTTCCAATAGTTGTTAGGAGCAAGCAGCGTTAATTTAGATCCACCAGTGAAGGCTATCACAGAATAACTGATATATGTACCTATATAATATATATATACTCAAACAAGATAACTGGGAGCAAGTGTGCCGCCTCAATAGTTGTATTTACAGCCGCAGTTATCATTCACGTTAGTGTGATATTAGAATTTATATAGTTTGTTTACTTAGACCATTTTCCTATGGATATTCTTTGGTTAGTTCATGTGCTGCCATCTAGTGGTCTTTTTTTGGTAATGCACATGTTTTTCTGTGTTCCCTCCCCTCACATCTATGATGCATTTCCCCTTGTGTGTAATGCTCCACCCTTCTTCCTCAGTAGCATTTCCTGTGTCATGGCTGCAGCTAACAGGCCACATGTATATCCGCATGTAACAGGGGCACATGTAATCTGCATTGCATGCTACAGACAGTATCATCTTTTGACCGCTTAAATACCGCAATCCATTCATCTGCTCTAACCTGATGTTCAGAATAAAGCAACTTTGTGGATGGAAAAGGTATTTGGTGAGTTCAGCTATCTGATAAGGATAGTCCTCAGTGATTGAATCTGCTTATACAGGCCAGGCAGAGAGGTCCCAGCAAGGGATAAGTCACTAGCACAACAATCGGAGTCAGAATAGCAAGAGAAAATGAAGTGAAAATAGACAGATAGGGAATAGTAGCGGGAGAGGGGGAGGTAGAAGAGAATAAATGCCGAAGGGGGAAGGAGGGGAAGGAGGAAAAAGAGGATAAGGAAGGGGAGAGAAAAAGAAAAGAGGGTGGGCACGACCTTATGGCATTAACACCTAGTCTGCCTCCCATGTCTTCAGCCGCCGGTATCTCGCGTCCTCGGTAGACCCATTACCGTACTGCTCTGTGCCCTCACAACGGAAGCAAAATTTGGACAAACTTCCACGAACCGAATTGTTGGCGGACGGAAGCCCTGGTGAAGCGAGGTACCACTGTATTCCATATGGGTTGGCTGATCCTTTCAGAATGCATCATCTTTATGGTCCGATTGTTCTACGGACGCGGTGATTCAACCTGTAAAGCTCCACCATGAGTTTCTACGTGGGCTTCGGTGGTGTGTATTCTCGGTAGAGAAGTCGCCTGGCGTGTATTTTCTGGTGGATAGTCAGCGTCACCTTCTGCGCAAAACATTTGCCGCATTCCGGACAGGAAAACGGCTTTTCCCCGGTGTGAATCCTCATGTGCTTGTCGCGGTTTCCTTTATCAGAAAAGCACTTTCCACATTCGGAACAGGAAAAGGGCTTCTCCCCAGAGTGGACTCTCTGGTGTCTAACGAGATCAGTTTTGTTCATGAAGGACTTTTTACACTCGGTGCAGGAAAAGGTTTTTTCCCACGTAGGAGCTCTCTTGTGGTCAACCGCGACATGTTTTTTTCCCAAACATTTTTCACAATCCTGGAAAGGACGTGAATCACCGAGAGGAGATTCCTCTGGATTAGAAGGACTTAGCCGCACAAGGAATGCTTGGTTGGACATTTGGGTCAAAGGCATGTGATTGATTGTTGGATGCCAAATAATTAAACCGATTTGTTGATCGGTTGACTTCACCGTAGGATTCACTTTGTGATGTACATTGTGAGTAACAGTGCTTGCTTCTGGAAAATACTGTGCCATGTCATCATCGTCCTTATTATAATCTGTAGATAAAAGAAGACGTCCTTCTGGGTCATTCCAGCCTTTGTGTCCTCCTGTTGGAGATATGTTTGTTATTATTAAATAATAGCATGTTCATGTTTTGCCGTTAGGAGTCATGTATGTTGGTCTAGTAGTCAACTGTTCCCCAAATCTCTGGCACGGAATTAGGTACACCAAATGGAGATGGACCATCATATGGTGTACAGTATGTCCTCCTCATTTGTTGGTCACATGACGTTATATTGAGGAATGGAGATGGACCTTCATATGGTGTACAGTATCTCCTCCTCATTTGTTGGTCACATGACGTTATATTGAGGAATGGAGATGGACCTTCATATGGTGTACAGTATCTCCTCCTCATTTGTTGGGGACATGGCCTTATATTGAGGAATGGAGATGGACCTTCATATGGTGTACAGTATCTCCTCCTCATTTGTTGGTCACATGACGTTATATTGAGGAATGGAGATGGACCTTTCATATGGTGTACAGTATCTCCTCCTCATAAATCTTCCCCTACCCAGCATACCTGCAATAACATAGCATTACCCAACCCAACTGTATCAGAATTCCTGTTTCTCAATGGACATGAAAAAAAAAAAAAAAAAAAAACAAAATCTCCACATTTCCCCTCACATGCGTCTCTTCTTCCGCTTTAACCTCAGTTTTGATATTAAACACTTCTTCCCTCTAAAATCACACAATGATTGTCAGCTCTATTATCCCGAGACCACATAGAAGAATATTATCTGACATCTTCATCTCCATCTACCTTATCATAGTGAGGGATGGTGCGATCTTCTGGTGTGTAATCCCGGGAATACAGAGGACAGGCCTGAGGGATCTCATGATGTTCCTGTGTGGAATCCCGGGAATACAGAGGACAGGCCTGAGGGATCTCATGGTTCCTCTTACTGGATCCATCTGTAGGAAACACACACACTGACTGAATACATTGTTTCTATGTGTGTATCAGATGATGGGGGATCTAGGTGGACCCTCCGTACTGCTCTCTCCTCTTACCCGGTGATGTGAGGGGCAGCTCATCCTCCATCATGACGTCCTTGTAGAGATCCTTGTGTTCTTCTAAACACCTCCACTCCTCCATCACACTATACTCCTCCTCTTCTTCTTTTATCTCTTCTTTGATACGAACATTTAAGTAGCTCCAGTTTCCACTCTGATTGTAAATGTAAAACAAAGCGTTAGAAATACCTCCTCCATGGAGACATCCTGACGCCTTCTAGGAACCTGACACACACAATGATACAGTCACCATCCAGACACATCCCTTGTCTGTTCCTGGATCATGTCCCAGAATTCCCGGCACCGCTCACCTCTCCCGTCAGCAGCTCTATGATCTTCTTGGTGACTTCTAGAATCTTCTGTTCATTGTTTCTTTCTGGAACCAGTAAGGAACGTAGAGGAACCATAATGGGGTTCTGTCCATCTCCCAATGTCTTTTTGACAACTACGTCATCCTGTGAGGAGAGATCAGCCATCACTCTATACATTTCCCAACAAGAGAAGTCCCAGCCTGCTGCCATCATCATCCCTCTACTCTGTATTTTATAGAGATAAAAGTGATGTCATGTGACCCCCCTCCTTCTCACCTCTCCGGTCAGAAGGTAGATGATCTCCAGGGTGAGGTTTAATATCCTCTCTGCTATTTGACTCCACGCCTTCTCCATTACCCGTCAAGTGATCTAAGTAGAGGTGAAAATTATGGAATTAGAGAACATAAATAAACAGCTGCTAACGTTCAAAATTAAATTTTGTTAGGAATATATATATATATACACTATATTGCCAAAAGTATTGGGACGCCTTTACACGCACATGAACTTTAATGGCATCCCAGTCTTAGTCCGTAGGGTTCAATATTAGGTTGGCTCCGCCCTTTGCCGCTATAACAGCTCCGCCTCTTCTGGGAAGGCGTCCACAAGGTGTAGGAGTGTGTCTATGGGAATGTTGGACCATTTGTGAGGTCAGGTACTGATGTTGGTGGAGAAGGCCGGGCTCGCAGTCTCCGCTCGAATTCATCCCAAAGGTGTTCTATGGGGTTGAGGTCAGGACTCTGTGCAGGCCAGTCAAGTTCCTCCACCCCAAACTCCCCCATCCATGTCTTTATGGACCTTGCTTTGTGCACTGGTGCGCAGTCATGTTGGAACAGGAAGGGGCCATCCCCAAACTCCTCCCACAAAGTTGGGGGCATGAAATTGTCCAAAAAAGAGCGACCCATTCTTTCACAAATGTTTGTAGAAGCCTCTGCATGCCGAGGCCATGGAGATGAATAGAACTCCTGAATCCAATTATTTGGAGGGGTGTCCCAATACGTTTGGCAATATAGTGTATGTGATAGCACGACATAAGGCCGACCTCCGTGGTGCCATGTATATACACATGACCGGGGGAAGGGGATAGTCCACCAATATTTTGTATATAAACATAAAACTGTTATACATGTATCATCTGCAACCCTCAGGACATGTCTTCAGTCATGGTTGGGTTGGTGTCTTAACTACGAAAGAGGAGCTAACTCGTAGAAATCAAGACACTAGGTAAGTATATGTATTTAAGTGTGAATAAAGGAAATAAATATAAATGTAATTCGATTGGAATTTAGCATGTGGGCAGAAGGAGAGAGCAGAGAGCAGGAGGTAATATACAGCACTTACATAGAGTTTAAGAGTGATTCCCCTCCAAATCCAGTCCACAGACAGTGCTGGCATTCCCTTCTCCCATAATAAAAAGACAATATTACCCCTTCCTCGCTCAGCACACACTCTGCAGCCTCTCACCCCCCTCCAGGAGGATCCCTGAGCTAAAATTTGCCCCGCCTCCTCTTTTGGTCTACAACAAAATGGCCGCCGCACTTTCTGCTGGCACACAGTCTCCCTCCAGTGGCGCACAATGGAATGCACGGCAAAGGTTCTCTTGGCCAGGGCGTAAGTATGGCAACAAGGAGGCGGCTGAGAGGTTGTGAAGCTCACATAGCGGAAGTGAAGGCGCAACGGGGCGGAAGTGGGAGAAGCACTTCAGTTGCTAGGCAACAAAGCCGGCCGAACTATCATAACTTCTACCGTGAGGAAAATAATGATTTGCTCCCCTGCAGATTACAAAGAAATGAAAGGTCTATAAATTTTTCTTATAGGTGTTTTATAAATGATAGAGACAGAATATCAACCAATAATCCAGAGAAGTCACATGACACAAATGTTATAAATTGAGTTGCAGTTCAGGGAGTAAAATTAGTTTTTGATCCCCGAGCAGAACATGACTTAGTACTCGGTGGGGGAACCCTAGCTGGCAAGCACAGAGGTGAGACGTTTCTTGTGGTCGGTTGCCAGGTTTGCAAGCATCTCAGGAGGGATTTTTTTGATGTTATTGTATTTATTTATGAAAAGTTATGTTATTGGTATCCATAAAAAGATACATTTATAATGATGGGTGCGGCACCGTTCTCATCGCTATATCACATTTTGCAGAAAAGTTTTGGAGCGTAATTGCCCATCCCCCTCCCTCGTAATTATTAATTATTTTGACCTGAAGCTGTATTTTGGAAACTGGAGCCATTTAATACTCGGGCCCTCATTTTCCTTTTATTAGTGACCCAATTTTGGTAAAATTTAGCTACTTTCATGTCCAAGGCTTTCTCCTAGATCGGTGATATTGTTATGTGTATCCCTGTTGAGGACATTTCCCCGATTTCTTATCCCAGTATCATCGAAACAGGAAGTCTCTCAAGTGGGGGCACGTACGGCCAAAAAAAGCAGATCAATCTCTTCGACGCTCTACTAAATAATGGGATTTATCTGTGTACCGTAAAATCAATTTCTTGGAGTTCATTGAGGGACGACCTGAATTCAGAGACTGTAGAGCTCTATTCAGAGGCGTAACTAGAAATCACAGGGCCCCATAGCAAAATTTTGTATGAGGCCCCCCCCCCCAAAAAAAAGTATCTACCTCCAGAACATGTTCCGTGCCTGCACCGTCTCCTTCTCTTCAGCTCTTCTCTGCCGAAAGAAAAGATCACTCAGCCACTCACTGCTGCAGAGCCTACCATAGACACCACACAGCCCACCAGAGAGTGACCTTGCAGAACCCGCCGTAGACCTCGCACAGTCCACCTGAGACCCCGCACATACCAGAGACCCCGCACAGCCCACCTGAGACTCCGTACAGCCAACCTGACAGTGACCCTGCAGAGCCCACCTGAGACCCCGCAGAGCCCACCATAGACACCACACAGCCCACCAGAGAATGACCTTGCAGAACCCACCATAGACCTCGCACAGCCCACCTGAGACCCTGAACATATTAGAGACCCCGCACAGCCCACCAGAGACCCCGCACATACCAGAGACCCCGCACAGCCCACCTGACAGTGACCCCACCTGAGACCCCGCAGAGCCCACCTGACACCCCACACAGTACACCATAGATCCTGCACAGCCCACCATAGACCCTTCAGAGCCCCTTTGAGACTCTAAACATACCAGAGACCCTGCATAGCCCAGCCGAAACCCTGCACAGCCCACCTGAGACTCACTATGGTTGGTGTGCTCTGCAGGGTCTCAGGTGGGCTGGTTGGGGTCCCTTTCCCTGCACATGCAGCTCCTCTTACCTGTCATCCCTGAGCCGCCTGCTGCTGGAAAGCGCGCTTTAGCACGTGAACGCGTGCGTATGGGAACATTTATGCACAATAGCGCACGTACGTGAGCGTGCAGAAACATGCTCGTTAGCGTACAGGTGCACGCTCATTAGCGTGCACACTATCCTATTTAAACAAACGTGAAGCCATGGTCAAGTTGCCGAGTGGTCTTCAGCTTGTCCCTGTGTGCCCTGTACTCTGTTCTTGTATCCTGACGTCCTGTGTATGAACCCGGCTTGTGACCAATTGACTCCGCTTCCTCCTGATTCGGTACCTCTGATCTCCTCTGTATGACCCTGGCTTACGTTTCCTGACCCTGCTCCCGATCGGTGATTCGGCACCTCAAGATTCGGTTCCCTGTATACAGTATGACTTCCCTCCTGGTCTGCCACTTGGTGGATCGCTCCATCAGCATCCTGAGCACGACAATCCTCCATCAGTGCCCTGAGCAACGGCATCCCGCCAGTGCTTCCTTGGCCTCATACCCGTTGCCTGCTCTGGTTTCAACAGGTCCCGGTGTCATCTCGGTCCTGCCGATTCACCAGCTGGTCCAACGCACTCAAGCGCCTCTTCAAGAACCGGCCAGCCAACAGTATCAGTACCTGTGCTCCGCTCTGTCCTTACATCCCCAATCACTACTTCCAGAGGTGTGGGACAAGAGGTACACGAGCGGCCCCCTTCTCAGCTGAGTCTCCAATCATTTACGTGATACAGCACCAACAGCTTGATGATAGACACAGAGGGGTGAAAAAGAAGTATGGATGTCCTGGTTGAAGTGAAAGGCCCTAACTACCTTAGAAAGGAAGGACTCTGCCTCAATACAATTGTGTCCTTGTGTAGGACCAGAGTTGGAGGGGTTATACTGGGCTATACTTAGAGCTTTTTATTGCCCGTGTCCAATCATCTGAAAAACCTGATGTACCCAGGGCTGGATTTACTCTCTCTGCTGCCCCAATGCCAGGTTCCTCAATGGAGTACAAAACAAGCGGCGACTTCCCCCGCTGTACATTTTAGCCCTGCTTTAGGAAAGAGAGGCTAATGTAGAAAACAACTACCCGCCTGGAGGCCGGAACTGCAGGTCCCAGGCATCGGGAGATAGGAATTCCACACCCCTGATGCCCCTCTACTCCCTGCTGCCCCAAGGCCAGGCATTGGTTGGCCTTGTGGGAAACCCGGCCCTGGATGTACCTGAATACTCATCCTGTCTCCCGTAATGTACAATTAAGAACTGTAGAGATCCAACCACAAACAAGAAAACATATTACATATGGGTTGGTTGACTCTTTCAGACGGCCTAATCTTTATTTTGCCATTGTTCTACGAACATAACGATTCGACCCATAAAAGTCCACCATCAGTTTTTCAGTGGTCTCCGGTGCTGTGCGTTTTCTGGTGGATAATTAGTGTCACCTTCTGTGCAAAACATTTGCCGCATTCCGGACAGGAAAACGGCTTCTCGCCATTGTGAGTCCTCATGTGCTTATCACAGTTCCCTTTTTCTGAGAAGCATTTTCCACACTCAGAACAGGAAAAGGGCTTCTTGACCGTGGTGTGTATCCTCTGGTGGATAACTAGCGTCACCTTCTGCGCAAAACATTTGCTGCATTCTGGACAGGAAAACGGCTTCTCCCCGGTGTGAATTCTCATGTGCTTATCACAGTTCCCTTTATTGGAGAAGCACTTCCCACACTCTGAACAGGAAAAGGGCTTCTCCCCGGTGTGAACTCTCTGGTGCGTTTTGAGTATCGATTTCAGGCTGAAAGACTTTCCGCACTCGGTACACAAGTAGGGCTTTTCCCCCGTGTGGATTCGAAGGTGTTGAATGAGTTTTGACTTGTTCATGAAGATCCTCTTACATTCTGAACACAAAAAGGGATTTTCACTGGTGTGGACTCTCTGTTGGTGTTGAATGAGCACCGATTTCTTCATGAAGGTCCTCTCACACTCAGAACATGAAAAGCTTTTTTCACTGGTGTGAATTTTCTGGTGTACAACAAGATTAGATTTCTTCACGAAGGACTTCTCGCACTCTGAACACGAGTAGGGTTTTTCATTGGCGTGAATTCTCTGGTGTTCAACGAGATTGGATTTCTTTTTGAAGGACTTCCCGCACTCTGGACACGGAAAGGGTTTCTCACTGGTGTGGATTCTCTGATGTTCAACCAGATGTGATTTCTTTATGAAGGACCTTTTACAGTCGGGACACGAAAAGGGTTTTTCACTGGTGTGGATCCTTTGGTGTTCAACCAGATGTGATTTCTTTGTGAAGGACTTCTTGCACTGGGAACAAGAAAAGGGGTTTTCACCGGGGAGGGTTCTTGGGGGTTCAACTAGGTCTTCTTTTTTTATGAATGATCTTTCAGAATCCAGAAGAGGATGCAAATTATTGGAAGAGGGTCCCTCAGGATTAGAAACATCTGGAGATTGATCTGCACTGTGAAAGCTTTGTTGGACATTTGGGATAACAGTACGTGATTTATCCTTAGGCTCGTCAAAACTAAATGGATCTGTTGATCTTGCCATGTGATTGAGTTTGTGATGTATATTGTGAGTGGCAATGCTTAATCGTGGAGAACATTGTGCCATGCCATCATCTTCTTTATTATAATTGGCTGATGAAAAAAGACGTCCCTCTGAGGTAATCCAGCCATTGTGTCCTGTTGAAAATATATAATAACGTTATAATAATAGTAATAGCATGTTCATTGTTCATGTTTTGCAGTTAGGAATCAAGAATGTTGGTCTAGTCAACTGTTCCCCAGATCTCTGGCACGGAACTAGGTATGATAACAACAGTACAAAGATAGAAGTCAGATAAGGTGTACAATGCAATCAAAGCAACTATAACGCACTGGTTGGAGGTGTACATACACTATTGAAATTGATATGGTGAGGAACAGGGATGGACCTTCCTCCTCCTCATTTGTTGGTCACATGACGTTATATTGAGGAATGGAGATGGACCTTCATATGGTGTACAGTATCTCCTCCTCATGTGTTGGTCACATGACGTTATATTGAGGAATGGAGATGGACCTTCATATGGTGTACAGTATCTCCTCCTCATTTGTTGGTCACATGACGTTATATTGAGGAATGGAGATGGACCTTCATATGGTGTACAGTATCTCCTCCTCATTTGTTGGTCACATGACGTTATATTGAGGAATGGAGATGGACCTTCATATGGTGTACAGTATCTCCTCCTCATTTGTTGGTCACATGACGTTATATTGAGGAATGGAGATGGACCTTCATATGGTGTACAGTATCTCCTCCTCATTTGTTGGTCACATGACGTTATATTGAGGAATGGAGATGGACCTTCATATGGTGTACACTGTACAGTATCTCCTCCTCATTTGTTGGTCACATGACGTTATATTGAGGAATGGAGATGGACCTTCATATGGTGTACAGTATCTCCTCCTCATTTGTTGGGGACATGACGTTAT
Organism: Nanorana parkeri; assembly: GCF_000935625.1. Lineage (NCBI taxonomy): Eukaryota > Metazoa > Chordata > Amphibia > Anura > Dicroglossidae > Nanorana > Nanorana parkeri. Next base: position 1,419,465 of record NW_017306573.1, read on the forward strand.
ATTTTGGGTCAAACGGCATTCTAGAAGTTGATGAAAATGAAATGTGAGTAAATGTAAAGAATGAATGTAAAATAAAAAATGTGAGGTGCTGCATTCTTTGTATATAATACTTGCCTGTGCTGGCATCTAGAGAAGATTCATCCATGGTAAATGTCACCATCATTTCAGCTTCCTTCATAGACAGCTGATTTCCCCTCCCATGTGTCTCTTCTTCTGCCTTGATCTCAGTTTTGATATCAAACACTTCTTCCCCCTAAAATCACACAATGATTGTGAGCTCTATTATCCCGAGACCACCAAGAATATAATCTAATACAGTTTAGAGAGTTCAACATCCCGAGTCCCATCTACCTGATCATGGTGAGGGATCTTATAATGTTCCTGTGTGGAATGCCGGGAATACAGAGGACGGGTACATCCCTCTGGTGGGTTCCTCTTACTGGATCCATCTGTAGGAAACACACACACTGACTGAATACATTGTCTCTATGTGTGTATCAGATGATGGGGGATCTAGTGGGACCCTCCGTACTGCTCTCTCCTCTTACCCAGTGGTGCGATGGTCTGCTGATCCTCCATCATGACGTCCTTGTAGAGATTCTTGTGTCCTGCTACACACTCCGGCTCCTTCATCGCACTATACTCTTCCTTTTCTTCTCTTATCTCTTCTTTGATACGAACATTAAAATTGCTCCAATTTCCACTCTGAATAAAAATATAGAACAATGTAGTTAAAATGTCCTTGTTCTTCCATGGAGACATCCTGACACCTTATAGGAACCTGACACACACAATGATACAGTCACCACCCAGACACATCCCTTGTCTGTTCCTGGATCATGTCCCAGAATTCCCGGCACCGCTCACCTCTCCTGTCAGCAGCTCGATGATCTTCTGGGTGACTTCTAGAATCTTCTGTTCATTGTTTCTTTCTGGAATCAGAAGGGATAGTAGAGGAACCATAATGGAGTTCTCTCCATCTCCCGATGTCTTTTTCACAACTATGTCATCCTGTGAGGAGAGATCAGCCATCACTCTATACATTTCCCAATACAAGAAGGTCCATCCTGCTGCCATCATCATCATCCCTCTTTGCTATGATATGATCGATGGCATAATTCTTTTAGAGGTAATGATACTTCAAATTTTTCTAAATAAGCCTTTTAGTTGTTTTCAGTCAAATGCCTTGCTGTGGGCTGGGGGTCCCCCAGAAGAGCAGGGTACCCCGAAAACCACGGCACGGAAGGCAGCCAGCGGGGTGGGGGACCATGGAGGGGGGCCAGACAAGCAAGTGATTTCAGCGGCTGATTAGCCGCTGAAATCACTCGTACAAAACGGCTCCTCTGCTTTACATTTAGCCCGCTTCCCGAAAATAAAGTTTTATAAAATGTGTCGGTTATTTTTCCGCAGTTACAAATAAAAATAATAAAAATGTGTCTGATGGCAACTTCCCGGTGATTTGTTGCTGAAATAAAATTGGAGGAAAGTAATTACTTTCAGGCGGGTGCCAGCCATAAAATGGAACACACTTGGCAGGCGTAGTCCCAGAATCCTCCTCACCTCTCCGGTCAGCAAGTAGATGATCTCCAGGGTGAGCCGTAATATTCTCTCCGGCAGGTTGTTGCAGTTCGGCTCCATTGCTCGCATTCTGTTCCATTCACTTCCTGCAACCATAGTGCCCATCCTCCAGCATCATGGGTAAAAGGCAGGCTATTCGAGGAGCCATTTTGTTGTAACCCATCAGACCTGGAGGAACACACTGCTCAGCATAAAATAATGCTCAGACCTGAGGTTGTTTATTAAAACCCACCAAACATTGCCGTCAGCTGAGAGCAGGATGAAATTGTGACATATGTGACCCTTTTCATTTAGTTGTATGCCAACATGTCTTCATATGTGAGCTACAACAATATGTCTGCCACCAGGAGCTACAACAATATGGCTGCCACCAGGAACTACAATAATATGGCTGCCACCAGGAGCTATAATAATATATCTGCCACCAGGAGCTAACAAGCACCGTGTGATAGCATTTGGGAGTGACAGGTTCTCTTTATTGAACGGACGTTCTCTGCTCTACCCCCCCTCCTCCATCCTGAACTACCTTGCTGGGGACACCGAAAACCACGGCAGGGAGGGAAGCTGCCAGCGATGGGGGCGGACCGTGGAGGGTGGGTTGCACTGGAGGACGGACAAAAAGGCATCACCGAAATCACTTGTGCAAAATGATCTGCAGCTTGCACGAAGCCGGACTAAATGTAGATAAAACTACCCACCCGGCGCATGGAACTACATGTCCTGGGCGCCGGGTGATAGGAATTCCACACCTTTGCTGCCCTTCCCCTCTACTCCCTGCTGCCCTGAGGCCTGGGCCTTGGTGGCCTTGTGGGAAATCCGGCCCGCAGTATAGCCATAAAAAACACGAGAAGTTCATCCACACCTGAAAACACAAAAGCTGCAGACATTTTTTCATGCCTCAACGCCGAGCGGGCCTACTTCCAAGCTAGACGCGGCAGCACATGAGATGGCCTTGGGACACTCACCTTATGACTCTCCAGCTGGTGGGTTGTGCAGACTCTCGGGTGGGCTGTGTGGGCTCTCAGATAGCTGTGTGGGGTCTCAGGTGGTCTATGTGGGCTCCCAGATGGCTGTGTGGGGTCTCAGGTGGGCTATGCGGCCTCTCAGATGGCTATGTGGGCTCTCAGGTGGGCTATTTAAAAGTTCAAAGAGTTTTACCCCATGTGTGGCGCTCGTCAGAGGCGGGGCGAGTTGCGGTACTTGGTGGGTACCCCGTATGTGACTAGAATTTGGGGAGATTTTCTGTGTGGAAAGTTTAAAGGGGGGGTTTGGGAGAGGGGGTTTTTTTGTATACCCCCTTGTAGACCAATAGAAGCGTCTTATATTGCTCTGTGGGTGTGCAGCTTGCGTGGTGTTCGGACCGTGGTGTCCAACAGCTGTGCTAATAGGAAACAAAAATTGGAGAACGGAAGCGCCACTACCGGGCGCAATAAATGTGGCGAGGTTGGATGAGAGGGGTAGGTGATGTACTCACCTATGGTAGGTCGATAATTCGCTTTTTTGAAGGCCGTCAGACGAAGTGGAACAGTGGGGGAGACGGTCCCTCTTAGGATGGGTGGTGTGGAGGTCCAACCAGATGGGACAGATGTAAACACAAATATGGCAAGGTGAGATATGGTGGGTGAGTAAAAAAGGGAGGAAATTCTGTAACTCACCGCAAGGAAAGTGAAGGCTGGCTCTCAACGACGGTGGTGGGCTCCTGTACTGTCTGGGTGCCGGGCTGTGGGATGATCCTCTGAGTGTTGGCGTGGCTCCACCTCCTCCTCCCCTCCGGACCCACCCTCACCCCCCTTCGAGCAGAACTCTCAGGTGGGCTATGCTGCTCTCAGATAGCTGTGTGGGGTCTCAGGTGGGCTCTCAGATGGCTGTGTTGGGTCTCAGGTGGGCTACGCGGCCTCTTAGATGGCTATGTGGAGTCTCAGGTGGGCTATCAGATAGCTGTGTGGAGTCTCAGGTGGGCTATGCGAGCTCTCAGATGGCTATGTGGAGTCTCAGGTTGGCTATCAGATAGCTGTGTGGAGTCTCAGGTGGGCTATGCGGCCTCTCAGATGGCTGTGTGGGGTCTCAGGTGGGCTATGTGGCCTCTCATTTGGCTGTGTGGAGTCTCAGGTGGGCTATGCAAGCTCTCAGATCGCTGTGTGGGGTCTCAGGTGGGCTATGCAGGCTCTTGGATAACTGTGCGGGCTCTCAGATGGCTGTGTGGGGTCTCAGGAGGGCTATGTCGGCTCTTGGATAAGTGTGTGGGGTCTCAGATGGGCTATGCTGGCGTTCAGCAGTGCTGTGCGGGAAGTTCTGGGGGGGGAGGGGGGGGGGTCTCACCAGGGGTGATAGCTGACAAAGTTTGCCTGCCAATTGTCCACGCCTGGCATGTAAATGGCGGGCATGGCGTAAACGTGAACTTCTATCCAGGACAGGATCTTTTCCACTTCCTGCCGCAGCCAGACTTCAGGTTCCTCCCCGATTGTTGATGTTCACCACTGCCGTGGAAATGTTGGACTGAATACGAAATCGAATGAACCTCCATTTAGGAGGTCCTAGGCAGCCAAATTACCCAAAGTTCCAAAATGGGAGATGAGATTCCTCCAACGTCCAAGTCTCCTGCACTGAATTCTTGTCTGCATGATGCAACAGGAAGAGGGGAAAATCCCCAGAATAGATAAGGGCAAAAAGTTTTCAGCAAGTACAACATGAAAATGTACGATACATTATAACTCCAAAATGTGTGTAGAGTAGAAAAAAAAAACTAAATGTAGCGCTCACCCCCGAAGGAGCCACTGGAGGCCCGGTTCATCTCTAGTCTGTCTAGGGCAGGGCTAGCCAAAGTCCGGCCCTCCAGCTGTGGTTTAACTTCAAATTCCATCAGCCATTCCAAGATTCTCACATCCACAGACATGACTCCTGGAGAGATGCATCATGGGATTTGTAGTTCCGCCACAGCTGGAGGGCCGGAGTTTGGCTACCCCTGTTCTAGGGTATGTTCTTCAGCTGCCCACCCATTAACACTAACCGCCCTTCTTCTGGTGCCCACAGACTGATGTCCACTCCAGTAGTATAATGCAGAATAACGTTTTATTGAACATCTTCACTGGGGAGAGAGGATATGGGGGGGTTCTAGGTGTCCAGGGGTAACTGACTGACCAGAGCTCCAGACTCACCAGACCCGGTTGCCATATCAGTGTAGATCCACTTGGGAGGCAGCGGATGGCAACTGATGTAGCAGATGAGCAAGATGGACATAGATCCTCAATGGGAAATACACCGACCATAAGTCCTCTTAGTTCCAGAGCCAGCATGCATTGGTCCTGCGTCTCTTCCTCTATCAGAAACACAGGCCTCCTCCATGTTGGAGGCCTCAGGCAAACCTTTCCCTCACACCAGCCCATGCCCACCCCCAGATCTCAGGCCTAGCCTGAGCCCTATCCCATGGCTGGTCCCGGCTAGTCTGAGCACATGGCAAATCCCTCCAGTATATATAGCCTATCCTAGCATGCACCACTGGCTGGGAGAAACCCAGTGATTGGCTGCTGTGCTGTACATACACTACAGTGCCTCTCATTGGCTGTCCAACAATATGACAGAGTCACACTCCACCCAGGGGGGTTACAGGCAATGCCAGACACCTGGAATTAACCAGATAATTGCCACTACAAATCCAGCCAGGCTGACTACAGCCCCAGCTACCACTAAATGTCTAGTAGCCACATCACAGAAGGTGATGGGGGCTACATAAATAAAAAAATATCACACAACAATAAAAAATAAATATTCCATAGTAGTTGGTTGATCCTTTCAGATGGCCTCCTCTTTATTCTATGATTATACCTACAGACATAACGAATCAGCCCATGAGAGTCCACCAGAAGTTTATCAGTGGTCTCCGGCACCGTGTGTCTTCTGGTGGATAATAAGCGTCACTTTCTGCGCAAAAAGTTTGCCGCATTCCGGACAGGAAAATGGCTTCTCCCCGGTGTGAACTCTCATGTGCTTATCCAGGTTCCCTTTACTGGAGAAGCACTTCCCACACTCGGAACAGGAACAGGGCTTCTCTGAGGTGTTGTGTATGCTCTCGTGGATAATTAGCGTCACTTTCTGCGCAAAACATTTGCCGCATTCTGAACAGGAAAACGGCTTCTCCCCGGTGTGAATCCTCATGTGCTTGTCACAGTTCCCTTTATTGGAGAAGCACTTCCCACACTCGGAACAGGAAAAGGGCTTTTCGCCGGTGTGAACTCTCTGGTGTATTTTGAGTATCGATTTCAGGCTGAAAGACTTTCCGCACTCGGTACACAAGTAGGGCTTCTCCCCGGTGTGGATTCTCTGATGCTGGACGAGTTTGGATTTGTTTATGAAGGACCTCTTACACTCGGAGCACGAAAAGCATTTATCGCTGGTGTGGATTCTCTGGTGTTCAAAGAGATTGGATTTGTTTGTGAAGGACTTCCCACACTCGGGACATGTAAACGGTTTTTCGCTGGTGTGGATGCTCTGGTGCACAATGAGATTCGATTTGTTTTTGAAGGACTTCCCACACTCGGAACAGGAAAAGGGGTTTTCACTTGTGTGAATCCTCTGATGTACGATGAGATTCGATTTCTTTTTGAAGCATTTCCCGCACTCGGAACACGAATATGGTTTTTCACCGGTGTGGGTTCGCTGGTGCTCAACGAGATTCGATTTCCTCTTGAAGGACTTCTCACACTCGGAACACGAAAAGGGTTTTTCGCCAGTGTGAACTCGCTGATGTTCCACAAAGTTTGATTTCTTTAAGAAGGACTTTCCGCACTCGGGACACAGAAAATATTTTTTATTGGTGAGTGTTCTCTGGGGTTCAACGAGGTCATGTTTTCCTTCAAATGATTTTTCATAATCCTGAAAAAGAATGGACATTATGAGGAGAAGGTTCCTCAGGGTTGGAAATGTTGCGCCCTCTGCTATATCGCTACTAAATTTAGTTCTATATCTGGAGTGTAATCAGTCTGGATGCTGATTGCTCTGAGTTCTGCTGGATTCCCTGAGTCTGGTGGATTGATTGCTTCCCCTGTTGCTGGGTTGGGGACTCAGCACACAGTGAGTGAGGATCCATCCTCAGACTGTGCACCTGACTCCTGACCAATCCCTGAGCAGGGCGACTCAGAGGTATGGCTGGAGCAAGGTGATAAAAGGTTTGGGGACACCTTCCAGAACTCTCTCTCTCCCCTGGGGCCCTCCCTGGGAGGGGAGGAGATCTATGTGCTACAGATGCCTGGCCTGGGCCTCAGCATGTGGCAGATGCTGGGGGCCTAGAGGCCTAAGATACTACAGAATGCCTGGTCTAGGCCTTAGCATGTGGCAGATACTGGGGGCCTAGAGGCCTAAGATACTACAGGATGCCTGTAAGATACTACAGGATGCCCGGTCTAGGCCTCGGCATGTGGCAGATGCTGGGGGCCCAGAGACCTTAGATGCTACTGGAAAGGAACCTGATGGAAGCTGGGCTGGAGGTGGAATCTGCTTATGGAAGAATGTCGCAGAGGAGCTGGTGACATCTACCGTCTGGAACCCTGTAAGAGGTCCCTCACTCTATTCTCAGGTACTTTACTGAAGAGAAGCCAGTTTGTGCACTACAAGTCCTGTGACAGTTCTCTCTCAAGGTCCTGGACTATTCCTGGCTGTTCTCTGTGCTACTACATATTACTGGTCGCTCTTACAGGACCGTTGTGCTACTGATACAAGCCGTTGTGAGGGAGAAGACAGAGTCCTCCAAATTGTTACTCGGGTATCCTGCAACCCCCAACCCTCTCTCCTAGTTGATCCTGTGCAATAAATGCTAAAAAGACCCGACGACTCGAGCCTGTTCTGTTCCGGAGTGTCGGTGTTGCTGGAGCTGAGAAAGGGTGCCGGTGGCTGGCAAAACAGGTAGGAGAGCCCTAGTTCATATCCAGCGGCTCCTTCGGGGGTGAGTGCTACAGAAACATCTGGGAATGTATCTTCAACGTGTAAGCTTGGCTAAACATTTGGGATAATAGTATGAGATTTATTTTTTTGGGCTCCTCAGAATAAAAGCCGATCTGTTGACTTTACTATTTGATTAAGTTTGTGATGTATATTTGGGGTAACAAGACTTACTGTTGGAGAATTCTGTGCCATGTCATCGTCTTCTTTATTGTAATCTGCAGAGAACGTAAGATGTCCCTGTGGAGCATTCCATCCATTGTGTCCTGCTGGAAATATTTCATTAAAAATATTATGTATAATAATAATATGTTAATTGTTCATGTTTTGCAGATAGAAGTCAAGTGTGTGGGTCTAGTAGTCAACTGTTCCCCACCAGGTCTCTGGCATGGAAATAGGTTCACCTCATTTGTTGAGAACACTATCTTTTTATTGAGGAATGGAGATGGACCTTCATATGGTGTACAGTATCTCCTCATTTGTTGGGGACATGACATTATATTGAGAAATGGAGATGGATCTTCATATGGTGTACAGTATCTCCTCCTCATTTGATGGGGACATGACGTTATATTGGGGAATGGAGATGGACCTTCATATGGTGTACAGTATCTCCTCCTCATTTGTTTGGGACATGACGTTATATTGAGGAATGGAGATGGACCTTCATATGGTGTACAGTATCTCCTCCTCATTTGTTGGGGACATGATGTTATATTGAGGAATGGAGATGGACCTTCATATGGTGTACAGTATCTCCTCCTCATTTGTTGGTCACATGACGTTATATTGAGGAATGGAAACGGACCTTTTGGCTGTCCTTTATCTGAATGAATGCTACATGAAGCGTGTCTTCAAGTTCACATTATGGAACCAGCTGTCATTGTTCAAATCTTCTTCACGGCCAGTACAATATAGAAGATACCTGGAGGGAGGAGGCTGTGAAGGGTTTGAGACTTCCCGCCTACTGTCACAGGGCACTTTAGCATCTTCTCCATGGCTAGCATAGGATCTTGTCCTGGCTCTGGATGAGAACAAAACAATACAGTGAGAAAGGAGATGGGCCTTCCATATAGTGTATGGGATGAGATATAGGTACACTGTATACAGTTCCATCATATCGTAACAAGCCAGTTTTATTCTTTCATAGGATAGCACACCATGTCTAAGAATGTGTGTGATGGTTTGTTGGTTCTTCCTCATTGGTGCATACTAAAACTTGATGAAATTAAAATGAAATGTGAATGAATTACGTAAAATAAAAATGTGAAGGTGCTGCAATATTTGTATGCAGTACGTACCTATGCCGACGTCTAGAGAAGATTCCTCCATGGTAATTGTACCCAACATTTCAGCTTCCTTCATAGACAGTTGATGTCCGCTCACATGCGTCTCTTCTTCCACTTTGACTTCAGTTTTTATATCAAACACTTCTGCCCTCTAAAATCCCAAAATGATTGTGAGCACTATTGTTCTCAGGCTATATAAGAAGAATATAAATAATACAGTTTATAGCAAAATTTGAGTTTTGCCTCAGTGCCATCTACCTGATCATGGTGAGGGACGGTAAGATCTTCCAGTGTGGAATCCCGGGAATACTGAGGACGGGCCTGAGGGATCTCGTGATCTTCTTGTGTGGAATCCCGGGAATACAGAGGATGGGCCTGAGGGATCTCATGATGTTCCTGTGTGGAATCCCGGGAATACCGAGGACGGGTCTGAGGGATCTCATGATGTTCCTGTGTGGAATCCTGGGAATACAGATGACGGGGACATCTCTCTGGTGGGTTCCTCTTACTGGATCCATCTGTAGGAAACACACACACTGACTGAATACATTGTTTCTATGTGTGTATCAGATGATGGGGGATCTAGGTGGACCCTCCGTACTGCTCTGTCCTCTTACCCGGTGATGTGAGGGGCGGCTCATTCTCCATCACGACGTCCTTGTAGAGATCCCTGTGTCCTTCTAAACACTTCTGCTCCTTCATAACACTATACTCCTCTTCTCCTTTTATCTCTTCTTTGACACTAACATTAAAATTGCTCCAGTTTCCACTCTGAATATAAATTTAAAACAAAGTAATTAAAATACTGTAGTCACCGTCCAGACACATCCCCCATCATGACGTCCTTGTAGACATCTTTGTGTCCTTCTAGATACTCCCACTCCTTCATGGAGAAATAGACAGAGACATCCTGACACCTTATAGGAACCTGACACACACAATGATACAGTCACCATCCAGACACATCCCATGTCTGTTCCTGGATCATGTCCCAGAATCCCCGGCACTGCTCACCTCTCCTGTCAGGAGGTCGATGATCTTCTTGGTGACTTCAAACATCTTCTGTTCATTGTTTCTTTCTGGGATCAGTAAGGAATGTAGGGGAACCATAATGGAGTTCTGTCCATCCCCCGATGTCTTTTTCACAACTATATCATCCTGTGGGAGAGAGATGCTGTGATCGGATCGACGACATATCTGTCAGAGGTGGCCATATTTCTTATCATAATTTGCAAATAAGCCTTTAAGTTGCTTCCAGTCACATTGTGTCGGTTACTACTCTGCTAAGACAATATCAATCACAGTGCAGGCAGAGGCAGATCTACATAAAATGGTGCCTATGGCAAGCACTGAAATTGCTCCCCTTTCCAAAATCTGACACCCATACTTTAGATCACTTTACCATAATATACAACTCAAATCAAATTAAATGAAAAAGTCCCCAGAGTCCCACCTTACATCAGAGTCCTCTCTAAGGATGCTAATGTAAGGGGGCGGGACCCTGGAGACTCAATGCCACCCCTTACTTCAGAGTACCCCCCCCCCCCTTACATCAGAGTCCCCGCTTACATCAGAGTACTCCCTAAGGATGCTAATGTAAGGGGGCGGGGACCCTGGAGACTCAATGCCACCCCTTACATCAGAGTCCCCCCCTTACATCAGAGTCCTCTCTAAGGACTCTAATGTAAGGGGAGGAACCCTGGGGACTGTCACCCCTTACTTCAGAGTCCCCCTTTCCATTAGAGTCCCCAGAGTCCTAAGATCTTGAATATAAAGGTGGGATCTGATGTAAGAGGGATGCTCACGTAAGGGGGAACCCTGGGGACTCAGTGCCCTAAGACCTCCTTTACACTGGATTTCCCCCTTGCATCAGTGTCCTCAGAGTTCCTTCTTACATTAGAGTCCTCCCTTACATCAGATTACCCAGAGTCCCCCCCCCCTTACATCCGTGTCCTCCCTAAGGACTCTAATGTAAGCAAAGAACCCTGGGGACTCAGTGCCACCCCTTACCTCAGAGTCCCCCTTTACATCAGAGTCCTAAGATCTCGAATGTAAGGGAGGGAAACAAATGTAAGGGGGGAACCCTGGTTACTCAGTGCCCAGAGTCCACCCTTACACTAGATATCCCCCTTGCAGAGTCCCCACAGTCACCCCTTATATCAGAGTCCCCCTTTACATCAGAGCCCTAATGTCTCAGATGTAAGGCGGGACTCCGATATAATGGAGGAACCCTGTGGACTCAGTGCCCAGAGTCCTCCCTTACATTAGAGTGCCGCCTCGCATCAGAGTCCCCCCTTACATCAGCATCTCCAAACCCCCCTTAACATCAGAGTCCCACCTTACATCAGCATCCCCAGAGCCCCCCCTTTATATCAGAAGAGCCCCCCTTACATCAGAGCCCCCCCTTACATCAGAATCCCCAGACCCCTTTACATTAGAGCAAAACAAATGACAAACGCACTCAGCAATTCGTCACCGGCTATACAGTAAGGTGCACACGTGTATACTGTAGCCGGTGACTAATTGCTGAGTGCGTTTGTCATTTGTTTTGCTTGACCGATTTGGTGCAGCGACGCATGGGGGTTCTCAGCTGCCATTTGGATGTGCGGGATCCCTTGTGTGTCCCTGTGCCTTTAAGGAGTTTGGGCTTCCTCCTGACAAACCTGCACCTAATTTGAAATCTTCTGCTCCCATGTGCTCCAAGGTGGAGACTCTCATAGTTTAGAGTTAGGACCGCACTATAAGAGGTGCCTTGGCGCGGCTGTGCGGCTTTCACATTTTCTGCAGAAGACGTGTATCCAAACCTCTGTTATTAACCTTAGTGGTGAGACAAGTTGTTTTACATGCGGGCTTGTTAGTGTGCCATGATGCCTTTCTACTGTTTTACCCTTTACATTAGAGTCCCCTATTATATCGGCGTCCCCAGACACCCCCTTTACATCCAAGTCCTAAGGACTCGGATATAAGTGGGGACTCCGATGTACGGACAGCGTCACTGACACCGTATTTTGCAACCTGCAAAAAACAAAGGCTTTTTCAGATGGTTCGGCATTATTGGTAGTTGATTGCTGTGCCGCGTCTGCAATCCAAAACACAGGTTAGGTTCACCACATACTCAACCTCGATCCGAACCCGAAGCTCTTCCCTAGCGATCTGCTGCTGAAATAAAACTGGAGGACAGTTATCTTTTACAGGCGGCTATCAATCATAAAAATGGAAACACACGTGTCGGGTGCTCTCCCAGAATCCTCCTCACCTCTCCGGTCAGCAGGTAGATTATCTCCAGGGTGAGGTGTAATATCCTCTCCGTCAGGTTGTTGCCGTTTGGCTCCATAGCTCGCACTCTGTTCCATTCGCTTCCTGCAACAATAGTGCCCATCCCCCAATGATCAATCATGAGTAGAAGGCAGGCTCTTCGTGATTGGGCTTTTGCGGCCATTTTGTTGTAGCCCAGCAGACCTGGAGGAACACACTGCTAATGTTCAGATCTGAGGTCATCTATTAAAACCCACCAAACATTGCCATCAGCTCAGAGCAGGTTGCATTTCTAAATCTGAAGTATGTGACATGTTTTCTAGTTGTACGTCAACATGTCTTCCGATAAGAGCTACAATAACGTCTGCCATTAGGAGCTACAACAATATGGCTGCCACCAGGACCTACAACAATATGGCTGCCACCGGGAGCTACAAAAATATGGCTGCCACCTGGAGCTACAACAATATGGCTGCCACCAGGAGCTACAACAATATGGCTGCCACCTGGAGCTACAACAATATGGCTGCCACCTGGAGCTACAACAATATGGCTGCCACCAGGAACTACAACAATATGGCTGACACCAGGAGCTACAACAATGTGGCTGACACCATGAGCTACAACAATGTGGCTGACACCAGGAGCTACAACAATGTGGCTGACATCAGGAGCTACAATCATATGGATGCCACCTGGAGCTTCAATAATATGGCTGCCACCTGGAGCTACAACAATATGGCTGACACCAGGAGCTACAACCATATGGCTGCCACCTGGAGCTAAACAATATGGCTGCCACCAGGAGCTTATCCTCATTGATTACCTACAGGGGCAGCCAAACTCCGGCCCTCCAGCCGTGGTGAAACTACAAACCCAATCATGCTTTTGCCTCTTCAAGTCATGTATGTGGCTGTCAGAATCTCGTAACGCCTCATGGGCCCTGTAGTTACACAACAGCTTTGGCTAACCCTGCAGGAATTAAGAGAAAGGGGTACCTAGTGTTCGGATTCCCTGCTGTTCCGATGACATCACCTTCACCGTCGTCATAGTATAGTATGATGGGTGGGGTTACTATTGAAAGCGACCGATTCATCAATATAAAATTGCAGAGAAAGCTATTATCTGGGGTGGATAACGTTAGTACTTACCTCTCCTGCTGCCAGGACTGCTGGAGACCGCTCCATAGTTAATGAACCGTCCACCAGAGAAACAGACACTTCTAGGAGTGTTGAACTTCTGAATCCCCCAGCAGAGCTCATTGGTTCCTCCTCCTGACTGCCATATCACTACTGTGTTCTGTAATGATGTGGAGGTCAGAGGGAGATGGTCAAGGATGGGTGGCTCCTGAGGAGTTTATTTCCAATGGGTTGCATCAGGAACTGATAAATATATGATAGAATTGTAGAAGGGTCTTTAGTCTGAGGTCCAGGGAGCAAGCCCAATTCCATGGGTTTCGCCCCCTGTGATTAGACCTACTGTTGATAGAAGGCCTTACCCATGATGTACCTCCTAACAGACCTTACAGTCACACACCTGGTGCAGAGAAAACACAGGAACCTCTGCTTTGTGGAAGCATCTTCCAACTGCTGGGAGTGAGGATCAGGTTGGAAGTCTGAGTACCCATCCAGAGACTGTTAGCAGAGAGAACCATTGTTGCAGCTTTGGTTCCACCCACTTCCCCGGGTCTACAAGTTTCTGGAGTAAACTCTAAGAAAAGACATCCACAGACTGTACTGTCTATAATGGAAGCGTAGGAAAAACTGATTAGGGACCAGGTTTCTCAACTGGAAATCCAACTTCAGTACCAGACTGAGTGAACCAGCACCGCCAAAGAAGTTCAGAGAGAGAAAGGTCCCCCAACTCTCGGCCTTTAGTTACACACAGATGAAGAGTGTTTAGTAGGCTTGGAAAGAGAAGAACATAGTGGTTGTGATAACAAAAGACCAGCATAGCAGGGGCGACCCTCCAGCTCTTAAAGGAGCTACAAGACAAATGACAAACATGACTCCCAGAGGCATTATGGGACTTGTAGTTAAAGCACAGCTGGAGGGCCGGAGTTGCCCACCCCTGTTCTATGTCATATCATGCAACATACTCTATTCCCAATTCCATGACCGTATCTTTTCATGGCAGGCCAGTGTTGGTCACCATGACCTCAGATGGTCATCGCTGTAACAACAGCTCGGATCTTGAGGGTGTTGCTGCATCAAACATTCACCATGTATCACTATGATTGCTGGGTACACAGAGGAGAAGAAACGGGCGGCCAGAGGAGGAGGAACGGCGGCCAGAGGAGGAGGAACGGGCGGCCAGAGGAGGAGGAACGGGCGGCCAGAAGAAGAGGAACGGGCGGCCACAAGAAGAGGAACGGGCGGCCAGAGGAGGAGGAACAGGGCGGCCAGAGGAGGAGGAACGTGGCGGCCAGAGGAGGAGGAGGAACGTGGCGGCCAGAGGAGGAGGAACGTGGCGGCCAGAGGAGGAACGGGCGGCCAGAGGAGGAGGAACGTGGCGGCCAGAGGAGGAG
>NW_017306573.1:1434278-1457528 GCF_000935625.1 Nanorana parkeri
GGCGGGCAGAAGAAGAAGAACGGGCAGCCAGAGGAGGAGGAACAGGGTGGCCAAAGGAGGAGGAACAGGGTGGCCAGAGGAGGAGGAACAGGTCGGCCAGAGGAGGAGGAACAGGTCGGCCAGAGGAGGAGGAACAGGTCGGCCAGAGGAGGAGGAACAGGTCGGCCAGAGGAGGAGGAACGTGGCGGCCAGAGGAGAAGGAACGGACAGCTGGGTACACTGTGGATATGGCATTCAGTAGCCCAGTAGTGCCTCCACATTAAGGCCTGCATTTTACACCCATCACTCCTCATCATCATGAGTATGAGTTTAAAGCTTAAAATCTGATAAGATCTTCTCCTTAATTTTGGATGAACTGAAAAAGGGCCAAGACCATTGGGTGACTCTGTCATGGTCTCCCATCATCACCCATTGCCATTGCCCCATCGTGACCACCCGTACCTTTTAACAAACTACAGGCCAACAGACTAGATATTTTGGGCTCTCATGCCCCTCTTTAGAATGTTCAGCAGATTATCTATTTACCATCTCTTTACTTAGAAAACACAAAAACGCTTCTCCAAAGGCCCAATTCCAATAAGTCACCCTTTTAGCCGTGCTGATGAAGAACAAGTATCAGTACAAAAAAAGAGTCTATGCCATAGTCTACCCACGAGAACTTTATTGCTGTCACGCAATGCATATCTGAAGTAAGAAGGAAGGACCGTTTGAGACCCACCAAGAGAACTTCAATCATTAAAGTGGAAATTCAGAAGGTGGGAGCTTCTGTATGACAGTTGAGTAGAGTTCCATGACTTCCTGTTTCAGTGACAACTGTTACGGGACAGGAAGTCTCTCCTCTAAGGACACGTACAGCCATACAAAGCAGATCGAACTCTTCCCCCTATGTCTCTCCAACAAGGACATAGACATCAATGAAAACGTGTTCTCATTGATGCCTATGTCCTCGTTGGGGAGATTGTCCCTTAATACTTGGCCGAATAACCCAACAGGAAGAGGGGTAAATCCCCAGAATGGACAAGAGCAAAATGTTTTAAGCGAAACTACAACATGAAGATGCACAATAAATAATAAACCAAAAACAATAAAACTAAAAACATTCCCAATGGGTTGGCTGATCCTTTCGGGCCGACTCATCTTTATCGTACGATTGTTCTTCAGCCTATGGAACTCTACCGTAAGTGTTCTGGCGTCCTCAGGTGGTTTGTGCTCTGTGGTTGACTATTAGCGTGGTGTGTGTTTTCTGGTGGAGGACTAGCTTCACTTTCTCCGCAAAACATTTGCCGCAATCGGAACAGAAAAAGCCTTCCTCGCTGGTTTCCTTTCCCGGGGACGTGTTTGCCGCACTCAGAACGGCATAAGGGCTTCTCACCGGTGTGGTGTGTGTCCTCTGGTGGATAATTAGGGTCACTTTCTGTGCAAAACATTTGCCGCAATCGGAACAGGAAAACGGCTTCTCCCCGGTGTGAATCCTCATGTGCTTGTCACGGTTTCCTTTACTGGGGAAGCATTTGCCGCATTCGGAACAGGAAAAGGGCTTCTCCCCGGTGTGGACCACTTGGTGTGTATTGAGCTGCGATTTCTGGGCGAAGGACTTTCCGCACACAGAACACGAGAAGGGTTTTTCCCCGGTGTGGACTCTCTGGTGCCGAACGAGTTCCCGCCTATTTTTAAAGGACTTCTTGCAATCGGAACATGAAAAAGGTGGTTCACCGGTGTGGACTCTCTGGTGTACAACCAGGTCATACTTTCTTATGAATGATTTTTCGCAGTCTGGGCAAGAGAAGATCTCCTTGCCGGCGTGACTCCTTTGATGCACATGGAGTTCAGATCTCTTTTCGAAAGACTTGCCGCACTCCGAGCATGACAACGCAGCCTTGTTTTCATGAAGTTCCGCATGTCGATCAAGGCAAAATTTCACTTTGAAACATTTGCCGCAATCCTGGCAAGGAAATGGGCGCTCGTTGGTGTGGGTTCGCTGATGCATAATGAGGGAACGTTTATGGGTGAAAGACTTCCCGCAGTCGGGACACAAAAATGGACCTTTCCCTGCCTGCGTCCTTTCAGAGACAGGGCTTGCTCCGGGAGAATACGATGTCCTGGAATCATCTTTATTACAATCGGGAGATAAAACAGGATGTCTCTCTGAGGAATTCTTGTATTCTTGTAGATCTTGTTTTCCTGTTGGAAATAAATTATTGATAATAAAATGCTCACTGTTCATGTTTTGCAGTCAGTCACGTATGTTGGTCTACTGGTCAGTTTTTTACCTGAATTCTGGCATGAAATTAGGCATCATGGAGTCATTTATGGGGACATGACGTTATATTGAGGAATGGAGATGGACCTTTTTATATGGTGTCCAGTATCTCCTCCTCATTTGTTGGGGACATGACGTTCTATTGAGGAATGGAGATGGACCTTCATATGGTGTACAGTATCTCCTCCTCATTTGTTGGTCACATGACGTTATATTGAGGAATGGAGATGGACCTTCATATGGTGTACAGTATCTCCTCCTCATTTGTTGGTCACATGACGTTATATTGAGGAATGGAGATGGACCTTTCATATGGTGTACAGTATCTCCTCCTCATTGGTTGGGGACATGACATCATATTGAGGAATGGAGATGGACAGATACATCAAGACCAAGGTAAGACACTGCCTAAGGAACAGTAAGCCTGAGTAACTGCAACTGTAGAAACCCACCAAAACAGGTGGAACTACATGTGTGTCCTGAAGGAACGTTCTAGTGCACTAGCAACATTTGGGGTATGCTGGGTGGAGGAGGGGTAATAAAGAGACTTACTATTTTTCGATTGTCCCAACCTCCTGTAGGTGGCGGTATAACACAACTGAATTCCTGTGTCTCTCAATGAATGATGGAGAAACAGACTTTTCCAGGTCAGCTAGCGTCCCTACATTTCTGGTCCACCATTTGCAATTGAGTCCCTTACTGGATGGTGTGAATGTTTGCTGATTCTTCCTCTCTCTTAGTCAATCCTCATCCCTTAAACCTGATGAAGTAAAATGTGACGTGCTGCATGTTATGTACGCAATACTTACCTGTGGTGATATCTAGGCAAGATTCCTCCTCTGTAATTGTCCATGTCATCTCAGCTTCCTCCATAGACAGCTGATCACCCCTCACATACGTCCGTTCCTCCTCTTTGACCTCAATTTTCATATCAATCACTTCTTCCCCCTAAAATCATAATATGAGTGCGAGCACTATTACCCGGAGACCACACACAAAAATATAATCCAGTATGATTATGTTTAGTTGGACAGTTTCAGCTCATTCTACCTGATCATGGTGAGGACTACAGAGATCTTCTGGTGTGGAATCCCGGGAATACAGAGGACGCGTCTGAGGGATCTCATGATGTTCCTGTGTGGAATCCCGGGAATACAGAGGACGGGCCTGAGGGATCTCATGATGTTCCTGTGTGGAATCCCGGGAATACAGAGGACGGGCCTGAGGGATCTCATGATGTTCCTGTGTGGAATCCTGGGAATACAGTGGACAGGGACATCTCTCTGGTGGGTTCCTCTTACTGGATCCATCTGTAGGAAACACACACACTGACTGAATACATTGTTTCTATGTGTTTATCAGATGATGGGGGATCTAGGTGGACCCTCCGTACTGCTCTCTCCTCTTACCCGGTAATGTGAGGGGCGGCTTATTCTCCATCATGACATCCTTGTAGAGATCCTGGTGTCCTTCTAAATACTCCCACTCCTCCATCACACCATCCTCCTCTTCTTTTTTTATCTCTTTTTTGATAGTAATATTAAAGTTACTCCAGTTTTCTCCCTGAATGTAAAACAAAATAATTTAAAAAATGCAGCTAGTGCACAGATCACAATGGAGCTATCGATGATAACAGATCTCGTACCTGATCCAGGTTAGGAATTGTGTCATCTTCCTGTGTGGAATCCCGGGAATACAGAGGACGGGGACATCTCTCTGGTGGGTTCCTCTTACTGGATCCATCTGTAGGAAACACACACACTGACTGAATACATTGTTTCTATGTGTGTATCAGATGATGGGGGATCTAGGTGGACCCTCCGTACTGCCCTCTCCTCTTACCCGGTGATGTGAGGGGCGGCTCATTCTCCATCACGACGTCCTTGTAGAGATCCCGGTGTCCTTCTAGATACTCCCACTCCTCCATGGAGAAATAGACAGTGACATCCTGACACCTTATAGGAACCTGACACACACAATGATACAGTCACCATCCAGACACATCCCTTGTCTGTTCCTGGATCATGTCCCAGAATTCCCGGCACCGCTCACCTCTCCTGTCAGCAGCTCAATCATCTTGTTGGTGGCATCTAGAATTTTCTTGTTGCTTCTCTCTGAGGTCAGTAAGGAATGTAGAGGAACCATAATGGAATCCGGTCCATCTCCGGATGTCTTCTTCACAAGTATGTTGTCCTGTGGAGGGGAAATAATAATCACTGTATACGCTTCTGAGCCAACTAAGTCTTCTACTGAAACCTATACACTGGTGGAGCTTTAGGTGATGACATCTCCTCCTGAAAGGTCTTGAGGTTTCTCCTCATTTTTGAATCTCATCCTTTGAGTTGGCTTAGGGCTGCCTCCTTTTCTTCAAGTGAAACCCGAACACTCTAGCGCCACGTGCAGCAATTTTTTTTGAGAATATAGAGGAGAGAGCAAGAAGAGACAGCAAGGGGGCTACATACTTTGTTGCTCTGGGGTGGCGCCCTGATGTCTCCAGGGTCTCAGGTGGGCTGTGCGGGCTCTCATGTGAGCTATGCGCACTCTCAGGTAGGCTATACAGGCTTTCAGGTGGACTATGCGCACTCTCAGATGGGCTAGGTGAGCTCTTAGGTGGGCTATAGGGACTCTCAGGTGGGCTATGCGGACTCTCAGATGGCTGTGCAGGGTCTCAGGTGGGCTATGCGGACTTTCAGATGGCTGTGTGGGGTCTCAGGTGGGCTATGCGGACTCTCAGATGGCTGTGTGGAGTCTCAGGTGGGCTATGCGGACTCTCAGATGGCTGTGTGGGGTCTCAGGTGGGCTATGCGGACTCTCAGATGGCTGTGTGGGGTCTCAGGTGGGCTCTCAGATGGCTGTGTGGGGTCTCAGGTGGGCTCTCAGATGGCTGTGTGGGGTCTCAAGTGGGATATGCAGGCTCTCAGATGGCTGTGTGGGGTCTCAGGTGGGCTATGTGGGGTCTCAGATGGCTATGTGGGGTCTCAGGTGGGCTCTCAGATGGCTGTGTGGGGTCTCAGGTGGGCTATGCCGACTCTCAGATGGCTGTGTTTGGTCTCAGGTGGGCTATGTAAGCTTTCAGGAGTGCTGTGCAGGAAGTGAAGGGGTCTCCCCAGGGGTCTGGAGGTGGGCAGCGTGCTGTCTGGAAGGAGCTGGAGATGTGGGGGCCAGTGCTTATTTACAAGCTGCAGCTGCCTGAGGTCCTGTGCTTGCTGGGGACCTCAGGCAGCTGCTTCTCTGGACACCTGACATCATTGGTTGCTAGGACTCCAACGACTGAAGGGGAGGAGCCTGTGCTGGGCTATGGCTCGCAGTGGATGCGCCAGCTTTGAAAGCCGGGGCACCCAGTGTCAGCGAATCATAACCGAGCGCAGGTCGGGCCATAGAATGCCCAGGTCTGCTATAGACAGTCCAACAGATCTTTGAAGAGAAAGCCGTCAGATACGTTTGGACATCCTAGCTGCGCTTTCCCTTTTCTAGAACAAAAATATATATTTTTTTAATGAAAACACTAATTTTTATCCATTTTGTAAGTTACAAATATTTTGGTAAAATGTTTAAATATTTTAGCAGCAAATGTTTAAAAAATGTATATGTCGCTAACATAAATTCTTAAAAAAAATATATAATGAGCCAGCTGTCACTAACACAAATTCTGTAAAGAAAAAAAAAATGTACAACTTCGTATACGATCAACAGTAACAAAAATTAAATATTATAGAACTAAAATAAATTCTATAAAAGAATTGTGTAAGTTAGTATACAATAGACAGTTTATTTTTTAACAGGTAATACAATTGGATTGGTAATTGGACAGTTTAAAGAAAAAAAATGTATAATAATATTTCAGGAGCAAACCTTTTAAAATAAAAATTTAATAAGCCAGCTGTCACTAACAAAAATTCTGTAAAATAATTGTGTAAGTTAGTAAACAATGGACAGTTAAAAATAATACATTATATATCTAATATTTCGGCAGCAAACCTTTAAATACAATTTGTAATGAGCCGGCGGTCACTAACACAAATTCTGTAAAAAAAAAAAATTTGTACAACTTAGTAAACAATCGACAGTAAAAAATATTTTTTTCCCCATATTTTAAAGAGTTGTCGGTCAGATAA
The DNA here is from genome assembly GCF_000935625.1 of Nanorana parkeri. Lineage (NCBI taxonomy): Eukaryota > Metazoa > Chordata > Amphibia > Anura > Dicroglossidae > Nanorana > Nanorana parkeri. Next base: position 1,440,654 of record NW_017306573.1, read on the forward strand.
AAAAAAAAAAATTGCAATAAAAAAAATTGTAACCAATTAGCAATATCCTGGTGATTTGTGATTGGGGAAAAAAGACTGGAGGAAATTTTTTTTGCCAGCCAGATATCAGTAAAAAAAAAAAAGAATGGGGGGCGAGCGCCTCACCTCTCCGGTCAGCAGGTAGATGATCTCCAGGGTGAGCTGTAATATCCTCTCGGTCAGACGTTTGCAGTTTGACTCCATTGCTTGCACTCTGTTGTACTCAATCCTGCAGCTATAGTGCCCATCCCCCAGTGCTAAGCATCATGGGTAAAAGGCAAGCTCCTAGGTGATTGGTTGTCCTCGGCCATTTTGTTGTAGCCCAACAAGCCAGATGGGACACACAGTTCGGTGTTATATTATGGTCAAGAATGTTTTTCCTAGACACTTGGAGTGTTTATTTGGCAAATCTTCATACGTTGGCTACAATAAAATGGCTGCCACCTGAAGCTTATATTGATTTATTTGTTAACGTGACACTGAACTCAGGAGCTAAATCAAAAAATTGCATCGAAGTTCCTTAACTACAAAATTACTGATTTGGAGCTCATCCAAAATTTTGGCAAAATTTGCCTCAAATGTCACCATATGGGCTGATTAGCTCTGGAGGTTGCCACCAATCCTGCACTATAGTGGTTGTCTAATGGAAAAGGTTGGTGACCCCCGAGGCTGTAGATCCTACAATCATCTCTGAATTGGTGCTGACACTGTCCTTGGTGCATGGAAGTACCTTAACTACAAAATTACGGATTTGGAGCTCACCAAAATTTTAGTTCTGGAGGTGCAGAAGTTGCCACCAATCTTGCGCTACAGTGGTTGTCTAATGGAAAAGGTTGCTTCCCGAGGCTGTAGATCCTCCAATCATCTCTGAATTGGTGCTGACACCGTCCTTCCTTCTGGAGGGTGGCTACGTTTGTTCCCCAGGGCCCCGTGTGTGTTGTAAAGTAGTCACTGTTCCAAGCTCACTCCTGTGATGGACTACATTTTAATTTGTATTGAGATTGTAGTCCATGCCGGAAGTGAGCTTGGAGCGGTGACTACTTTACAACACACACAGGAACCATGGAGAACAGACGTAGCTCCCCTCCAGAAGGAAGGACAGTGTTAGCACCAACCCGGAGAGGATTTGAGGATCTACAGCCTGGGGGTCACCAACCTTTTCCATTAGTCAACCGCTATAGTGCAAGATTGGTGGCAATTTCGATACCTCCAGAGCTAATCAGCCCATATGGAGACATTGGAGGAAAATTTTGACAAAATTTTGGTTAGCTCCAAATCCGTAATTTTGTAGTTAAGGTACTTGGATGCACCAAGGACAGTGTCAGTACCAATTCAGAGATGATTTCAATAGGGCTGCAGCTAACGATTATTTTCATAATCGATTAGTTAGATCAAGATCTACAGCCTCAGGGTTCACCAACCTTATACACAATAAGTGTTAATTTACAAATATTAGACCACTGGTGTGCCAGTGAACTACAGCATCAACGCCAACGTTCAGACCTAATCCGCCCATATGGTGACATTTCAAGCAAATTTTGGCAAAAATGTTGGAGACCTGAAAGTCAATTGTGGCAAAATCAATTTCACCAATTGATCAATATCACTATTTGATGTTCATCCCTAATCACAATACAGAATAAGTGACTTTATATTGTAATAATATATTCATAGAGAGCGTCCAGTTTGATGGGTTCTGGTTTTTTCTTTGGCTTAGGGTTGCGTTGCTCATCTCGTCTTCCAGCATAATAGAAATTCGTAAAATTGTACAAGATACTTGTAGATATTTTCCAGCGGTGTCACTGCTTCCCTTCAAAAAGGACTCACCCCTCCCCTCAAGCCAGGGCGCTCGGCCTAATCCTTGACGCTGAGCTCTCCTTTCATTGGTGCATTGGTGTAGTGAGTGGTAAGAGAAGGTGGGGTGCGGGCATGGTGGGTGTTGAGGGAATGGCAGGCTTGGTGGGCAGTGGGTACTGAGAGAAGGGGGTGTGATGGGTGTTGAGAGAGCGTAGGGTACGGGTGTGAATGGTTTAGAAACAAAGGCGGGAGCAGGTGGAGTGGGTGCTGAGAGAAAGGGAGGTGCAGTTGGGGTGGGTGCTGAGAGAAAGGGAGGTGCAGGCACAATGGGCTGTAAAAAAAGAGGGGCTGTTCGTGTACTTGGTACTGAGAAAAGGGGGTGTGCAGGTGTGATGGATGTTGAGAGAAAGGGGAGTACAGGTGAGGCTGGTTTAGGAACAAAGGTGGGAGCAGGTCTGGATGGATGGAGATTCCAGAGAGCTCCTCACATGTGAATGTAAAAGAACCCCCAAATAATGAAATACAAAAACAGAGTTTACCCCCAAAACCCCTGAAACTAAAATATCCAATTTTGGTCAGCAGACCATCACAAACTGCCCCATAGTTGTCCCATGGACAGAACGCCCCCATCCATATCCCGCCACTGTGATCTTTCAGCGGCCTCAGGGTGTGTGCGTTCTCTGGTGGATGATTAACGTCCCTTTTTGTGCAAAACATTTCCCGCACTCTGGACAGGAAAACGGCCTCTCCCCGGTGTGAACTCTCATGTGCTTATCGCGGTTCCCTTTACTGGGGAAGTATTTGCCGCAATCAGGACAGATAAAGGGCTTCTCGCCCGTGTGGACTATCTGGTGCGTTCTGAGTTGCGATATGAAGGGGAAACACTTCCCGCACTCGGAACACGAGAAGGGCTTCTCCCTGGTGTGGATACTGTGGTGACGAACGAAGTCTCGTTTGCTTTTGAAGGACTTCCTGCACTCGGAGCACGAGAAGGGAAGGTCGCCGGTGTGAATTCTCCGATGGACCGCCAGCTCATTTCTTCTAACGAACAACTTGTCGCAGTCCGGGCAAGAGAAGATCTCCTTACCGCTGTGGCCCATCTGATGGACGTGGAGCTCATATTTCTTTTTAAATGACTTGCTGCACTCCAAGCAGGACAAGGAATCCTGAGCGTTCGCGTATTGTTCGTGAAGTTTTGCGTGCCGCTCAAGACAACATTGAACCTTGAAGCATTTGCCACAATCGGCACAAGGAAACGGGCGCTCGTCGGTGTGGGTTTGCTGGTGGTTAATGAGCGCGTGATTACCGGTAAAGCCTTTCCCGCACTCTGAACAGGAAAATGAGCACTTTTTTGTCTGCGTCTGATCTATGTTTTGAGTGGCAACGCTTCCTTCTGGAGAAATAAGTACCACGCCATCGTCTTCTGAAGATACATTATGATGTTCCTCTGAGGTATTCCAACCATTGTTTTCACCTGTTGGGAAGAAATGTACCATGCAACCAAACCAACATTGGCTCACTGGGTCAAGGTGTACATACACTGCTGACATTGTTATGGCGAGGAACAGAGATGGACCTTCCTCCACCTCATTGGTTGGAAACCAAGTTACACTGAGAAAAGGAGACCTTTCATATGGTGCATAGTAACTTTTCTTATTTTGAAGGTCCATCTCCATTCCTCAATATAACGTCATGTCCCCGACAAATGAGGAGGAGACACTGTACACCATATGAAGGTCCATCTTCATTCCTCAATATAACGTCATGTGACCAACAAATGAGGAGATACTGTACACCATATGAAGGTCCATCTCCATTCCTCAATATAACGTCATGTCCCCAAGAAATGAGGAGGAGATACTGGATACCGTATGGAAGGTCCGTCTATGAGTATATGATGTACAGTATCTCTACTACTTTATTGGTAAGGTGACGTTATATTGAGGAATGGAGATGGACCTTCATATGGTGTACAGGATCTCCTCCTCATTTGTTGGGGACATGACGTTATATTGAGGAATGGAGATGGACCTTTTCCATAGAGTACAGTACCTCAGTTGTTGGAGACACACTAGCTCACGGGATGACTGAATAATGGAAATATTTTTATTATAGGTTGAAGGAGTTCTGTATATGAGAGAACATTGATTTTCCTTGTATGGTGCACACTGGGTGAAAATATAGAACTCTCCATTTTTTGCTAAAAACTCATCAAGAAACAACGACTTTTTCGGGTCAACTTAGAATAGTTTACTAATAAAATTGGGATCCCAACTTTTCTGGTCTACAACTTATAATCGTCCGTCTCCTCTCTCTGGATGGGGTGAAGGTTTGCCGATTGTTCCTCACTTTCAATCAGTCTGAATTCCATGGAAGGCAAAGGCCTAACTACCCCCAGAAGCAGATACTCACCGATCCATCACTAGGTGTTCCATCAGTAGGTGGTCCATCACTAGGTGGTCCATCACTAGGTGGTCCATCACTAGGTGGTCCATCACTAGGTGGTCCATCACTAGGGGGATGGACCTATCCATCACTCCCGCACCACTTATATTAGCTGATGGCAGCCAAACTTAGTTAGTGGGGTGAGGGGGATCAAGTACTGTATATACTGCTGGGCAGGCAAGGTTAGGTTGAACGCTTTACCCCACCTTGGCAAAGCATGGGTACCCCCAAAATCCGGAACTAAAATTAAACTACGAGGCCCTACATCGTGTGTCTAATACTTACCCGTGCCACTATCCAGAGGAGACTCCTCCTTTATAATTGTTGTAATAATTCCTTCTTCCTGCATACACAGCTGATTACCCCCCACCTGCATTTCTTCTTCCTCTTCCTTGACCTGAGAACACGCAAATTGTTTTTCCCGCACGTGAATACTCTGGTGTTGAGCAAGTTCTTGGCTACTTTTGAAGGACTGCATGCAGTCAGAACAAGAAAAGAGCGCTTCAGACGCGTGAGTTCTCTCGTGCAGAACCAGGTCATGTTTTTTTAGGAACGGTTTATTGCAGTGCCGACAAGGAAATGTCCCCTCGTTGGTGTGGGAGCTCTGGTGGAACACGAGAGCGCGTTTCCGGGTAAAACCTTTCCCGCACTCCAAACAGAAAAACGGACCCTTCCCCGTGTGCGTCCTCTGGTGCCCGCTGAGTGATGAGATGGAGGTGAAACATTTTCCGCACTCGGAACATGGAAATGTCTTTGTAACTGTATCCGGGTTATTGGGAGAAGACTCCTCCAGGTTGGAATGGTGTAGAGCTCCATCTGCTCTGTGGAAGCTTGGTTGGACATTTGGGATGACGGGGCGGGATTTATTATTGGATGCCTCAGAATTAAGCAGCTCTGTTGATCTCAGCATATTATCCAGTCGGTGATGTGCGTATTGGCTGGCAAGGCTTACTCCAGGAGAACAGTGTACCACGCCATTGTAATCTGGAGGTAAAATGGGGTGTCCCTCGGGGGTACTCCAGCCATCAGGTCCACCTGTTGGAAATAAATGTTTTATTAACACAATTATGCTCCTTCTTCACGCTTGAGGTCAAGAATCACGTATGTTGGTCTAAGAGTCAACCACCCCTAGAGCTCTGGCAGCGAAAGATAGAAGTCAAATACTGCGGAGGATACAACCAAAGTAACTATGGCGCCTTGGCTTGAGATGTACATTATATTGTGTAGCGTCCTCTGCTATGTCGCTACTAAATTTAGTTCTATATCTGGACTGTAATCAGTCTGGATGCTGATTTCTGAGTTCTGCAGGTTTCCCTGGGCCTGGTGGATTGATTGCTTCCCCCTGTTGCTGGGTTGGGGCCTCAGCATACAGTGAGGGAGGATCCATCCTCAGGCTGTGACTATGCACCTGACTCTGACCAATCCCTGAGCAGGCTGACTCAGAGGTATGGCTGGAGCAAGGCGATAAAGGTTTGGGGACACCTTCCAGAACTCTCTCTCTCCCCTGGGGCCCTCCTTGGGAGGAGGTCTGTGTGCGACAGGATGCCTGGTCTACACCTCAGCATGTGGCAAGTGGGATGCCGTGGTGTAAAGCACGCCGCCACTGGACTCTACAGAAGGGGAGACGTGTTCTCAACAGTACTCACCTGTGCTGATATCTAGAAAAGATTCCCGCTTTATTCTTGTCCTACTCTTTTCACGTTCCTGCACCGGCAGCTGATCACCCCTCACAGAAGTCTTTTCTTCATCTCTCTTGAACTCTGGACCCGAGACGGGCTTTTCACCGGTGTGAATTCTCTGGTGTTTATCAAGTTCTTGTTTATTATTGAAGGACTTCTTGCACTCGGAACAAGAAATGGGCGGTTTACGGACGTGCAGCTTCTGGTGTTGGAGCAGGTCATGTTTTTTCATGAAGGGTTTGTTGCAATACAGACAAGGGAACGGGCCCTCGTTGGTGTGGGAGCTCTGGTGAAAAACAAGAGCGCGTTTCCGGGTGAAACCTTTCCCACACTCCAAACAGAAAAACGGACCCTTACCCGTGTGCGTCCTCTGATGTCCACTGAGAGAGGAGATCGATGTAAAACCTTTTCCACATTCAGAACATGAAAACGTCTTATTGTCTTTCATTGTAACTGTGTCCAATTTATTGGAAGAAGATTCCTCTGGGTTGTTTGGTGATCCATCTGCATTGTGACAGCTTGGTTGGACATTTGGAATCGTAGTATGTGATTTTTCATTGGGTTCCCCAGAATTAAACCGATCTGTTGATATCTCCACATTCAGTCTGTGATGTGTATACTGGGCACCAAGGCTTACTCCTGGAGAATATTGTGCCATGCTGTTATCTTCTTCCCTATAATCTGGAGGTAACGTGAGATGTTCCTCTGAAGGTTTCCAGTCGTCATGTCCACCTATGAAGAACAATTATATTATTGTTATTAATACCAGCGTGTTCATTGTTCATATATTGCAGCACGTAGTCATGTATGTTGGCCTGGTTCTCAACTCTGAGGTCTAGTACACAAGGATAGAGGTCAGATAAGATGTACATATACCGATGGACCTTCATATGGTGTACAGTATCTCCTCATTTGTTGGTCACATGACATTATATTGAGGAATGGCCAACTTATAGTTGCCAAAAATTGTACTACTTCACATTTTGAATGGTAGACCAACAAAGTAGAAGTGCGGCACTTTGTGTCTGATACTTACCCGTGTTGTTATCTAGAAAATATTCCTCCTTTATTATGGTTGTGATCACTTCATCTTCCTGCACAGGCAGCTGATCACTCCTCACAGAAGACTTTTCTTTCTCCTCCATGAACTCTGGACACGAGACGGGCTTTTCCCCAGTGTGAATTCTCTGGTGCTGAACAAGTTCTTGTTTATTTCTGAAGGACTTCTTGCACTCGGAACAAGAAATGGGCGGTTTACGGACGTGCAGCTTCTGGTGTTGGAGCAGGTCATGTTTTTTCATGAAGGGTTTGTTGCAATACAGACAAGGGAACGGGCCCTCGTTGGTGTGGGAGCTCTGGTGAAAAACGAGAGCGCGCTTCCGGGTGAAACCTTTACCACATTCCAAGCAGAAAAACGGACCCTTCCCCGTGTGTGTCCTCTGATGTCCACTGAGAGAGGAGATCGATGTAAAACCTTTTCCACATTCAGAACATGAAAATATCTTATTATCTTTCTTTGTAGCTGTATCCAAAGTATTGGAAGAAGGTTCCTCAGGATTAGAAGGGTCTGGTGATCCTTCTGTGCTTTGACAGCTTGGTGGTTGGACATCTGGGATAAGAGCATGTGACTTATCATTGGCTTATTTTGTGAGCCCAAACACATGCTACAAATAAACCTTTTTTTAACTCCATTTTTAGCCATTTTAGTCGGCGACAATACAAAGCAAAAAAATGCCAACAAATCTGTCAAATAAATAAATGGCCGCCCATGAGATTTTAGCAGCTTGCTAGCAAAATTGCCAAAATTATTATTTTTGTAATATATACTTTCGTCTTTGTTGGTTACCGAAATTCTTTTTTTTTTTTTAAAAACATCTTAAAAATTAAACAATTGTTACTTTCATTTAAAAAAAAACCTACAAAATGCCGGTAATATTGTATCCAGTTGCGAGCAGCTGTTTAAAAAATGTATAATTCAGTTAAGAAAAATTAAGCAAAAAAAGTAATAACAACAAAATAATAACACGATAAAAATAATCATAAAAAGCAATAATAAAAAATAAACAAAAATAACACAAAAATAATCATAAAAAAATAAATAAAAAAGTAAGAAAAATATTTCTCAATTAGCAACTTCCTCGTGATTTGTCCTTGAAATTAAACTGTTGTAAACCGCGTTGTCGGGCAGGTATCGGAAAAAAATAAAATGAACCTAACAGAATCCTCCTCACCTCTCCGGTCAGCAGGTAGATGATGTCCAGGGCGAGCTGTAATATTTGCTCGGACAGACGCTTGCAATCTGGCTCCATTGCTCTCCCTCTGCTCCACTCGCTTCCTGCAACAATAGTGCCCATCCCCCTTCCCCAATGCTGAGCATCATGGGTAAAAGGCAGGCTCTTCAGCGATTGGCTCTTCTCGTCCATATTGTTGTAGCCCCAGCAGACCAGAATGAGCAGCATTGAGGAGAATGTCTTCCACCATTGATGTGTTGATTGGGCTGCATTCCTAGCTGGGCTTCAGTACAATGGCCGCCAGCAGCTTACGCTTTATCATTATCTGTCTATTCAGCTTTTGTAAAAAAAAGACGATTAAAAAAAAATATATATAATAAAAATTTAAAGTGTATTATCGCTTTAAATTTGTAATTTTTTTCTGTAAATAAAAAAAGAAAGAAACTACAGACAAAAAAATAGCAAAAAAGAAAAAACAAATGTTTTAATTTTTCAAGCAAATTGTGCAAATTTTTCAAGCAAATTTTTGTAGCCCGGCAGACCGGAATGGACAGCATTGAAGAGAATGTCTTCCACCATTGCTGTGTTTATTGGGCTGCATTTCTGGTTGTTTTCACTTACGGGCTTCAGTAAAATGGCCGCCAGCAGCTTACGCTTTATCATTATCTATTCAGCTTTGTAAAAAAGATGATTTAAAAAAATTCTAAAATTTAAAGTGTAATATCGCTTTAAATTCATTTATTTTTCTGTAAAAAAAAACAAACAAAATTTTTGTTTTTTAAATCACCCAAAAACATAACAAAGCAACAGGCTTAGGTTTTATTTTTTCAAACTGAAGGCAACACCGGTAAATCAACAAAAACACCCCACATAATTGTTTATTATATTTTGAGATAATATTATTTTTTGTATATTTATGTTATCCAATTCCTCTTTTTTTTTGGTTTATTTGTAATCCTTTATTTAAAGCATTAGAGGTCACCGAGAGACCAATGAGTTTATATCCGAATCGTGTAAAATAACAAATTCGGAACAATAAAGTCAGTGAAAAATAAAGATTGGACGTGGAACCCGGAATCACCTGGACAGTCCGGGTTTTGAGTCCTGTGTCCAGCTAAAACCCGGACACGGCACATACAGGACTCAAAACACGGACTGTCCAGGCAGGGCCGGATTTACTCTCTCTGTTGCCCCAAGGCCAAGTTCCTTAATGCGCCCCCCCCCCACTGAATGAATAGTAGTCCCCCATATGTCACCAGCATTGGTATGCTAGAAGTAATGGCACCTTGTGTATGTTCTCCTCCATCACCTCAGTTGGCGGCAGGTCATTGCAATGCTCAGGGCGTCCTTATAATGAGCCAGCCTGAGGCGTTTCCCCCGGCAGCAGCTCTTTCGCTCACATTGGGGGGCGGTAGGCAGAGTGACGCGGCCATGGCTCTGCTGCACAATAGTTGAGGTTCCTAAGAGCCATGTAAGGGCCACACACATCTCTCCATATGGAAGGTCCATCTCCATTCCTCTCCCAGATATTAGTAACCTGGGACACTCTTCCAGACGTCCAGGCGAGCTCCTGGCAACCAGTGACGTCACTGCTCGTCATCCAGCAACACCGCCCCCCCCCCTTTGACTTCTTCCCAAAAGGCAGGGCTCGGTTATTTTACTATACCCTATGAAAGGAGACACTGTGATGGTATTTTTCAGGGGAGGCCTTCAGATGGAGAATGTGTGTCGATAGTGTGATGTCATTGAAAAGATAATGTTGGCATTGTTGATGTTATAAAGGGTAAGCAGCAGATGAGGATTGGGGTGAGGGGGGCAGAGGTTTGGCATTTGCCCCCTGGAGCAGTACTAATAAGACACGTCCGGTAGGTGGCCCTGAGTGCAGCTACTTCACCATTATAATGGGACCTCTGGCCAGTGACCCATGTTGACCACTGTTCCATATATATATATTTACCGGTTCCCCGTTAAGACCTGTCCCGGCCTTTTGGCTTAGATCAAGTCTATGATCTGTTCCAATCAGTTTTCGGGGAAGAACAAAGTCTTCTCCTTCAGGTCTAGTATTTCCTAGTGTTGGGGGCCCTTTTCCTCCTGGGTTGATGCCGGCCCGGTGAACCAGACTTCTTGCAAGTTGTAGGCAGGAACCCCTCCAGTGCCAATGCCTTCTGGTAGGAATGGGCCGGCACTTGTCTGGCCAGGGGTTGGAACCGCAAGGAGTTTCCAATGATGATCCCCCCTGCATCCCAGAGGTGCCAGAGAAACACAATGGGTGTGGGACCCCACGGTGTGGCACATGGTCACATCACCATATTGTCTTCTGTCTAGTCTGGAGGGATTTGTATATCGCGAGGGCTGCTGTGTCCTGCACATGGCACCTTATGTATTTACTACATAGGGTGCAGGTCTTTCCTGGGGCCTGCCCTGATGTTGGGGTGATGGATCTACGGCCTTCATGGGTCTTTTTCCTCACCTCACTCAGTGGTTTTTATAGGGATATTTTGGAATGGTCCTGTCCTATTTATGCCCAGTATTTGGTGTGGTGGTGGCACCAGTCAACAACACACACAAAATGAGACGCTTCCTAGCAAAACAGGAGTAGGCAACCTCGGCATTCCATCTGTGGTAATACTACAAATCCCATGAGGCATTGCAAAACGGTGACAGGCACAGACATGGCTCACGGAGGCATTTGAAGTTGGAGAGCAAAGGTTCCCAAACCCTGTAGTAGAGGTTTATGTCTGGCAGACCTACACCACGGCAATGTTCAGTAGGTAGGTAGGCCAAGAAGTAAGGAGGAACCCCCCCATTATTTATTTCCTTGTTGGAGAGATTTCCCCTCAACTCCTGTCCTGGTGACACAACAGGAAGTGGGGAAATCTCCTCACGAGGAACACAGACAAGGGCAGAAATTTTGAGTTTTACGTAATGCACTGCAGCCAGATTCCAAAGTGTTCCTCACATGTGGGGTAGGTGGGTCTGCTTCCTTAATATGGGTTGTGTCACATCTTCTACCTCTGTTTCATCACCTATGTCTGCAGGAAAGATCTCAGTACTGAAGGTGTGCCAAAAGGATGACTTGATGAGGTAGTCAGGTGAAAAGACTTGTCTTTAATCATCAGTTGAGTTGTCCTGCCCCTTCAGGGCAGGAGAGATGATGTGCAGTAGAGTGATTGACTTGGCAGTGGAAAGAGAAATGGAAGTGGAAGAGAGCAGCTGTACCTAAAGGTGCCCATACACTGCACGATTATCGTACGATAATCGTATGCGATCGGTTTTTCGTACGATAATCGAGCAGTGTGAACGGAGACGTGCGACCGTTTCTACTGTACGGTCGCACGTCTTCTGTCGAACCAGCATGTTCGAAAACCAGCCGGGAATCGTACGATTCTCGGCTGGTTAGAACGGTGCTCGGAAGACAAATGCTGAACGGGCCGCTGTGCGCACGCGCACACGGCCCGTTCAGCATTGCGGTCATCGGAAGCCCGCCCCTCAGGGGGGCGGGCTTGCGATGATCGAGAGTGCGATCTGCCTGTCCAAGATAGGCAGATCGTACGTTTTTTTAATCCCTTTACAACCATCGCAAGACTAAAGTCTTGCGATGGTTGTAGAGTGTATGGCCACCTTAACACTGCCGAGTCAATGCACATCCAAGCCCTTACAAAAATCCAACGCATTTTGGAGGTAATAGAATCTCCCTTCTTCAGAAGGGAGGTTCTATTACCTCCTAAATGCGTTGGATTTCTACTGAAAACAGACAATCGTATGAAATCACCTACCCACCTCATTGAGTGACCCCTTTGACTCTCCTTTCCTTCTTCACCTCAGGTTTTCATCAACAGTCCCTCAGTGGGTCGAGGAAAAACCTTGTTTGAGAGAAACCTAACCGCTCTGCTGACACTACCAAACCTAGAGTTCTTCATATTATATGGACCTAGATGTTCCTCAGATCCGCCGTCACTTCTGACTAAAGCCTCCCTTGATACACAGGGCTTTTGGTAAATGAGACACAGCAAGGATCATGCAGTGGGTGTGTCTGAGAATCAGGGTTCCCAGATCATCTGGTTATGTTATGGTAAGCTCAGAATACCTGTGAGGCAGGGGGTAACTAGAAATCACAGGGCCCCATAGCAAAATTTTGTATGGGGCCCTGTGATTTCTAGTTATACCCCTTGCAGAGCCCACTTGAGATCCCACACAGCCCACCTGAGGGTGACCCTGCAGAGCCGACCATAGACTCTCTATGGTGGGCTCTACAGCGTAGCCCTCGGGTGGGCTGGTCGCACTCCTTACCTGTCCGCCTCCTCTTCCTCCACGCTCGCTAATGTGCCCCGCCTCCTCCGTCGCCGGGCCTGCCTCCTTCTCCGTCACCGGGCCCTGCCTCCTCCCCTGCTGTCGACCACGGGCCCCGCCTCCTCCTTCACTGCCGGGTCCGGCCTCCTCCACCGCCGCTGCTGGTTCTCATTGACTCTGGAGACGAACGCGCTGCTGCACAGATTACGGTCAATGATCTGAACAGCAGCGCATTCTTCTTCAGAGCCGCCAGTGAAAGCCACCAGCAGAGGATGCCATAGCGACCAAGGGGGCCCGCTCGGCATCTGGCCGGGCCCCATAGCGGCCGTCTGTGTCTTTTTGCCAGCTTCCTGTTTCTGAAAGAGCTTATACTTCTGCTGTTTTCTCATTGCTGACCCGGACTGTCTGACCCTTCTACGCTTGCTGCCCGCCCTGATCTTCTGCCCGCCCCGGACTTTGCTCATCTCCTGCGTTTATCCTCTGATTGCTAGTTGACGTCGTTGGACCGTCTGACCACCCTATGCTAGCCGCCTGCCTTGAACTCTGCCTGGATCTGACTACTGTCTCCTCATTGGAGCCCATCCCTTGGCGGAGCAACCCTGGGGACCGCGACCTGGTACCAGCAAGCAGCCAAGCCCATCTCCACCATCAGGAGCTCTGGTGAACACCGGCTGGTACTTAGACTCTGCCCCTCAGGGAAGCACGTGTCACTTGCCAGGGGGTGTCATCCTAACAGGTTACTGGCAGAAGGTGGGAGAAGGTGCTGGGCTGGTGCACTACAAAAATGCCTTGTGAGGTAAAAATCAAAACAGCACAAATGTTTGCAATACATTTTAAATCAGCGGATAACTTTTGGTTGAAAAAAAACGAGATTGCACCAAAACAAATATGACTAAAATATCCAGTATCTTTTAAACTGCCTCATCATTAATCAACTATTTGGGCCTACAAAAGGCCACCATAGGTTTCTCAGCAGCCTCAGGTGGAGTGCTTATTCTGGTGGAGAATTAGCGTCACCTTCTGTGCAAAACATTTGCCGCATTCTGAACAGGAAAATGGCTTCTCCCCGGTGTGAATTCTCATGTGCTTGTCACAGTTTCCTTTATTGGAGAAACACTTTCCACACTCGGAACAGGAAAAGGGCTTCTCGCCGGTATACTTCGCTGGTCTACCATTCAAAATGTGAAGTGCGGCACTTTGTGTCTGATACTTACCCGTGTTGTTATCTAGAAAATATTCCTCCTTTATTATGGTTGTGATCACTTCATCTTCCTGCACAGGCAGCTGATCACTCCTCACAGAAGTCTTTTCTTTCTCCTCCATGAACTCAGGACACGAGACGGGCTTTTCCCCGGTGTGAATTCTCTGGTGCTGAACAAGTTCTTGTTTATTTTTGAAGGACTTCTTGCACTCGGAACAAGAAATGGGCGGTTTACGGACGTGCAGCTTCTGGTGTTGGAGCAGGTCATGTTTTTTCATGAAGGGTTTGTTGCAATACAGACAAGGGAACGGGCCCTCGTTGGTGTGGGAGCTCTGGTGAAAAACGAGAGCGCGCTTCCGGGTGAAACCTTTACCACATTCCAAGCAGAAAAACGGACCATTCCCCGTGTGTGTCCTCTGATGTCCACTGAGAGAGGCGATTGATTTAAAACCTTTTCCACATTCAGAACATGAAAATATCTTATTGTCTTTCTTTGTAGCTGTATCCAAAGTATTGGAAGAAGGTTCCTCAGGATTAGAAGGGTCTGGTGATCCTTCTGTGCTTTGACAGCTTGGTGGTTGGACATCTGGGATAAGAGCATGTGACTTATCATTGGCTTCCTCGGAATTCAACAACTCTTTTGTTCTCACCATATGATCAAGTTTGTGATGTATATATTGGTTGACCAGGTTTAGTCCGGGAGAGTATTGTGCCATGCCATCTTCTTCATTAAAATCTGGAGGTAAAGTGTGTCCTTCTGAGGTATTCCAGCCATCGTGTCCACCTGATGAAATATTAGTAACATGTTCATTGTTCATATTTTACAGTCAGGAGTCATGTATGTTACTCTAATAATAAAATGTTTCCCAAAGGCCTGACACCGAACTCCGTACAATAATATCACCAACACAAAAATAGAATTTAGAAGGTGTACATGACAACCAATAGAGATGGACCTTCCCCACCTCATTTGTTGGGAACATGAAGTTATATTGAGGAATGGAGATGGACCTTCCATATGGTGTACAGTATCTCCTCCATTATTTGTTGGTCACATGGCGTTATATTGAGGAATGGAGATGGACCTTCCATATGGTGTACAGTATCTCCTCCTCATGTGTTGGAGACATGAGGTTATATTGGGGAATAAAGATGGACCTTTATATGGTGTACAGCAGGGCTCAAAATTTCCACTCGCCCCCTCGCAAATTGCGAGTGAAAATTGCATGGGGGCGAGTGGAAATGAAGCTATCGACTCACTCTGGCACTGTCATGAACAGAGGCAGCTGCTCGTCCAGCCATAGATGATCGATCAGCAGACCTGCATGTAAGCCCTGTGTGTAATGCTGCGTGTATGGCCTGCGTGTAATGCTGCGTGTATGCCCTGCATGTGGTGCTGCGTGTAATGCCCTACGTGTTCTGCTGCGCGTGTTGTGTCGTGTGTGTGTTAGTGCAATGGCCGGTATTGGTCCAGCAAGAGAATGTTTAGTTTGTTCCCAGGTACACTTGGTATATCTGTGCACAAGTAGAATAGGATGGAGTGGGGTCAGGCAAGGCAACTGGTGGCGAGTAACTTTTAAGGCCTGGCTAGTAGCTCAGGACCTGAAATTTTGAGCCCTGGTGTACAGTATCTCCTCATTTGTTGGGGACATGACGTTATATTGAGGAATGGAGATGGACCTTCATATGGTGTACAGTATCTCCTCCTCACTGTCTAGGTGGACCCTACGTACTGCTCTCTCCTCTTACCCGGTGATGTGAGGGGCGGCTCATTCTCCATCATGACGTCCTTGTAGAGATCCCGGTGTCCTTCTAGATACTCCCACTCCTCCATGGAGAAATAGACAGAGACATCCTGACACCGTATAGGAACCTGACACACACAATGATACTGTCACCATCCAGACACATCCCTTGTCTGTTCCTGGACCACGTCCCAGAATCCCTGACACCGCTCACCTCTCCTGTCAGCAGCTCTATGATCTTCTTGGTGGCTTCTAGGATCTTCTTGTCGTCCTTTGGAATCAGGAAGGAATGTGAAGGACCCATAATGGAGTTCTGTCCACCTTCTGAGGTCTTTTTCATGACTGTGTAATCCTGTGGATGCAGAATAGGGATCACGGTATATAAATATATCTTTCTACCATTATGATGCTTCTTTGTGCTGACCACGTGCCTGGTTATGGGTCCTCCTCATGGTCTGCGGTGATGAACAAGGGACTTTTCAAGCTTTGAAGAAGTCCTGACCCGACACTGGGCCCTTTGTGAAGCTGGATGCAGCGTTAGGGTTATCTGTGCTACCTTATTAATGATGAATTAAATACCATGAGTGCGTGTGCATTGTGCAAGGCGTGGCCACATAGGGATGCTGGAGAGAAGCTGCATCTGATCAAGTCCAAGTACTTGTCAAAAAAGCTGTACACATAGTGTCCTTTGGTTGCTAGGAAATAGGCAGCTTCTGCCACCTAGTGTCCTTTGGTTTCTAGGACGCAGGCAGCTTCTGCCACCTAGTGTCCTTTGTTTGCTAGGACGCAAGCAGCTTCTGCCACCTAGTGTCCTTTGGTTGCTAGGATATAGGCAGCTTTTGCCACCTAGTGTCCTTTGGTTGCTAGGACCCAGGCAGCTTCTGCCACCTAGTGTCCTTTGTTTGCTAGGACGCAGGCAGCTTCTGCCACCTAGTGTCCTTTGGTTGCTAGGATACAGGCAGCTTCTGCCACCTAGTGTCCTTTGTTTGCTAGGACGCAGAAAGCTTCTGCCACCTAGTGTTCTTTGGTTGCTAGGACACAGGCAGCTTCTGCCACCTAGTGTCCTTTGGTTGCTAGGACACAGGCAGCTTCTACCACCTAGTGTCCTTTGGTTGCTAGGATACAGGCAGCTTCTGCCACCTAGTGTCCTTTGGTTGCTAGGACGCAGGAAGCTTATGTCACCTAGTGTCTGTTGCTTAC
Organism: Nanorana parkeri; assembly: GCF_000935625.1. Classification (NCBI taxonomy): domain Eukaryota; kingdom Metazoa; phylum Chordata; class Amphibia; order Anura; family Dicroglossidae; genus Nanorana; species Nanorana parkeri. The sequence goes on from NW_017306573.1 coordinate 1,457,260, forward strand.
TAGGACGCAGAAAGCTTCTGTCATCTAGTGTGCTTTGGTTGCTAGGACACAGGCAGCTTGTGCCACCTAGTGTCCTTTGGTTGCTAGGATGCAGGTGTCTCAAACAGAGTGCATTTGCGCTGTACGAATGTAAACAATGGCACAAACATGCGTACAGTGTAAAATACAGTCCATACCTTAGACCGTGGGTACAGATTTTTCTTTTTTTTTTTTTAAATACATCTGAACGCAGCAGTGGCGTAACCAGAGTTATTGGCGCCCGGGGCAGA
>NW_017306574.1:0-1161 GCF_000935625.1 Nanorana parkeri
GGACTAATGTCTTTATTCAACCTCAAATACTATGTATATATAAATTGGAGTTCTACTTTAACTTGAAAATAAATCCTGACCAAACATTTTTTCCTACATTTTCAAATACTGTGTTAAATTTAGTGCAAATAAAGTATTACTAGCTTTATTTATGCAAACACTGAGATTTGTAAAGTGATCTTTTAGATTTTTATTGTCTCATTTCAATAACACTTAAAAGTGAAAAATAACTTTCATTCCAATTATATTAACACCTAAAGGTTATATTGCTATTTTTTTTCTATAAACACAAACTGAAAAGAATACAAAAGATAATAGTTCATATTAACAAAACAAAGACATCCACACTCACTATTAGTGTGGAAAGGAGGGAGGTGAGGTACCTTTTACAAAAAATATGTCTCCTGCAGGTAGAGTTTGTGGCACGCTTACTGGCTAAGAAATCACTATAGTGTGTGGGCAAGAGGTCACTCTTTTACAGACTGAATATAAAGAAGCAGTTGCATCACAGGAAATACTATAATAGGTGTTACAAAAAGGGAACTTGCTTACATCCATTTCGCGTAAAACATTACTCTATTAGACAACTAGGGATGCACCGATACCGATACAAGCATCGGTATCGGCCGCGATACCGAGTATTTGCATGGGTACTCGTACTCGTGCAAATGCTCTGATGTCTAAAACGAGTACCTGTGTCCGCCATCTTCCACCGCCGCACACAGTACACAGGACCGCGTCTGCATTCATGCAAGATGGCCGCGAACTCCTTCTCCACGGGCGAACAGCCGAAACCAGACTCCGCCTTCAATTCCTCTGTCCTCACTCGTGATTGGTGGGGAAGCCTGTCAATCATCCAATCGGCCAATCAGCGTGAGAAGAGGCCGGCATTGACAGATGACTAGGCTGTGACACGAGGGGATGAAGCAGACGGAGACGATGGAGAAAAAGGTTAGCAGCACTGCTGGGGCTGGGCACAGGATGGGGGGTGGGCACAGAATGGCCTCAAAAGTTATATTTGCCTGCTGTAGGTTTATAAATTTTAAAAAAATGCACTACTGCTTGCTATTCTATTTGGATGAGGCAAATCATGGATGAGGCAGAGCACATGTTCAGCATAAAAAACAGGATGGCATAAAGAAAAGTTATATTTGCCTGCTG
>NW_017306574.1:1252-98077 GCF_000935625.1 Nanorana parkeri
AAATATAACTGTTCCACACTATATGCAATGCATTATGCACTACAGTGTTCTGGTCTGAACATGTGCTCTGCCTCATCCATGATTTGCCTCATCCAAATAGAATATCAAGCAGTAGTGATTTTTTTTTTTTTTTAAACCTAATTGCCAATTAGGTTTATAAAAAAAAAAATCACTACTGCTTGCTATTCTATCTAACTAAGCCTTGTATCCCCATATGGTGGAAAATGGATGAGGCTGAGCACATGTCAAGGCCCGAACACTGTAGAGCATAATGCATACATATAGTGTGGAACAGTTATATTTATTTCTGCATACCTGGCTGTATATTACATTTTTTAATGTATAATATACAGCCAGGTATGCAGAATTAGATATAACTGTGCCACACTACAGGTGTGGGCTGGGCACAGGATGGCATAAAAAAAGTTATATCTGCCCCTTTAAGAAAAAGTATCGGTAATTGGTATCGACGAGTACTAAAAAAAAAAGTATCGGTACTCGTACTCAGACCCAAAAAAGTGGTATCGGTGCATCCCTATAGACAACTATTACCAAAAGCTGAAGTTGCTACAATCCACATACCAGCTGTACTAGTGTAAACTTTCTTACAATCATGCGTATACCATTCTTTATAAAGTATCAAAATAGAACATCGTAAAAATAAAGCAGAGTGACAATAAAAAATAAATATGATTGTAAATGGAGATGGTAAAAAAAAAAACCACAAACACAGCAAAATTGGCACAACCTGGTAAACATGTATAAAGTAAAATAGAAGTGTAGATACTAGAGTATACATCTTAACATCTCAACACACAAAACAGTAATGAAAGTACCAAGCTGAGACTAAGATCTTTCTACCTAAAAAAGCTTTCAACTCAGTTGATTACTTGAAACCTACAGCATCAATATACAAGGGATCCAATTACTTGCCACACTATGTGCATTGATAAGCAACTCCTCATATTTAAGAGCTTTGTTTTGAAGGCGTTGCAGAGCAAAACAACAGGTTCACTTTATTTATAGTAGAACAGTAGAAAGGCATCATGGCACACTCACAAACTAGCATGTAAAACAACTTGTCTCACCACTAAGGACAATGACAGAGGTTTGGATACACGTCTTCTGCAAAGGATGTGTAAGCCGCACTGCCGCGCCAAGGCACCTCTTATCCCTTGTGTGTTTCTGTACCTTTAAGGAGGTGGGGCGTCCTCCTGACAAGCCTGCACCCAATTTGATATCTTCTGCCCCATGTGCTCCAAGATGGAGACTCTCATAGTTTAGAGTTAGGACCGCACTATAAGAGGTGCCTTGGCGCGGCAGTGCGGCTTACACATCCTTTGCAGAAGACGTGTATCCAAACCTCTGTCATTGTCCTTAGTGGTGAGACAAGTTGTTTTACATGCTAGTTTGTGAGTGTGCCATGATGCCTTTCTACTGTTCTACTGTTCAAAGCCCATTTCGTGTGCACCTTACTGTACAACTGGTAACAAATTGTTGAGTGCGTTTGTCGTTTGTTTTGCTTTACCGATTTGGTGCAGCGACGCATGGGGTTTCTCAGCTGCCAATGGGATGTGCGGGATCCCTTGTGTGTTTCTGTACCTTTAAGGAGGTGGGGCGTCCTCCTGACAAGCCTGCACCCAATTTGATATCTTCTGCCCCATGTGCTCCAAGATGGAGACTCTCATAGTTTAGAGTTAGGACCGCACTATAAGAGGTGCCTTGGCGCGGCAGTGCGGCTTACACATCCTTTGCAGAAGACGTGTATCCAAACCTCTGTCATTGTCCTTAGTGGTGAGACAAGTTGTTTTACATGCTAGTTTGTGAGTGTGCCATGATGCCTTTCTACTGTTCTACTGTTCAAAGCCCATTTCGTGTGCACCTTACTGTACAACTGGTAACAAATTGTTGAGTGCGTTTGTCGTTTGTTTTGCTTTACCGATTTGGTGCAGCGACGCATGGGGTTTCTCAGCTGCCAATGGGATGTGCGGGATCCCTTGTGTGTTTCTGTACCTTTAAGGAGGTGGGGCGTCCTCCTGACAAGCCTGCACCCAATTTGATATCTTCTGCCCCATGTGCTCCAAGATGGAGACTCTCATAGTTTAGAGTTAGGACCGCACTATAAGAGGTGCCTTGGCGCGGCAGTGCGGCTTACACATCCTTTGCAGAAGACGTGTATCCAAACCTCTGTCATTGTCCTTAGTGGTGAGACAAGTTGTTTTACATGCTAGTTTGTGAGTGTGCCATGATGCCTTTCTACTGTTCTACTGTTCAAAGCCCATTTCGTGTGCACCTTACTGTATAACTGGTAACAAATTGTTGAGTGCGTTTGTCGTTTGTTTTGCTTCACTTTATTTATAGGCCCCCACCAGCTGCACACACCTACCTTACATTTGGCTTCCTTGCTGCTCATTTTTGGTGTGATAAGCAAGTTATGTAGATTTTTCCCCTGCAATATCACATCTAATTAATAGAAAAGAACATAACATGCCAATGTTTGTCAATATCTGGATTTTCCATTCTTTAATCCAGGTTATTTACAGTATTTCTAACACCCCTTTACATTCAAACATTCTGATGACTTTCTATGGAGACCTTGTACATTAACCACACTTTAAATGATTTTAGCCCAAAATCTTATTTTGCATATGCAGACATTCACCCTCTGTACTGGCCACCTGAGATCTACTTAAATTTCTTACCAGAACTATAATATAGACAGCCCAGACTTCCGAGACTTTGCCATGTTGCCATTGAGGTGACATGTAGCTACCATGGCTCTGCGTTGTTAAAGTGATAAAAAAGGTTTTTAAGCTATTTCAAATGCTGATTAAATCACTTGCAATAGTTGCTGTACTTGATGGTTAAAATGTTTAGGTTTCATCTCCCACCCTTCTTCTCTCCATACCTCTGTACCGCCCCTCCCTCCTACCTGCTCTCCTCCCCTCACCCCCTTCTTCCAATGCTGGCTTCCACCGCCCCACCCTTCCTTTTTGGTAATATTTCTGTGGTCTGTTTAGATAACCGACAGTGGAAGATAGAGGGGATGGCACTGACGCGGGACCCCCCTGGTTTCACCTGGGCCCGCGCAGTTACGCAGGGACTTCTACCAATCTCAGATGCACTTTATACTACCTAATGTTTCTACGCGATACCCCTATACCTCTGGGTATGTTTGACCATTCCACATATATATCTTCCGCTGAGACTTACAATAGTTACATGACTGTTGGCTACCATGTACGCTTCTTACGATGGTGACATTATAACCACAGAATATGCTGTTATATTTGTGTCATGCTGTTATTACCTGTATTACTTGTATTACCCGTACTTATACTTTTTGGAAAAAGATGAAAAACCTTGAAATAAAGAATTTATTAAAAAAATGTTTTGTTTCCTGCAGAATTAGCTGGTCTCCTGAGCACTGGCCCTGATATCCTGTTTTAGGGAGGCTCCTTTTCCTTGCAGGGTCCTATGGTTTCACCCTTGTGTATGCTAGTAAGCTGTGTGTGTCTCCACAAACACACAGGCACAGCAAGGCAAGCCATTCAACTGCTCCCGCTTCTCCCTCTTGCCTTTCCAAGCAAGCTAGTAAATGGACACATTTTGAAGACTGCTCTGTCCCTTATGACCTTGTACTGGACTGGAAGTTCAGGAAAGCTGAGCTGACAGAGTTGAATCCAGCTGTTTGAAAACACAATGACTATAAATGATTGGGCAAAATGAAAGAAATACTTTGTGAGGCAATGTATATTTGTTTGTTCGGGAGAGCTTAATACTACTTTAAACTGATGACCTTAACAGATGGATATGATGTTGGCAGTGGAGTGCCAAAGAAGCTACAAATAATCGGTGTTCAATATGCAAGATGGGTGCTACACAAATATAGCCCAGGGATGCCATGTCTTTAGAGCCCACCCCCAAAGAAAATTGTACCCACTGTACTTTAATAGATTTCCAAGGGAAAGGTTCCTTCAGATGAACAGATCCCCAAAAATTAGGTGCAAACCATAATAAATATGGTCAGGTCAGGGGAGGATTGGGCTGGGGACATTTGCCCTCTGGCAAATTATATATGTTGGACTCATGTTTGTGATTGTCATGCTCATACAGACCATAATCAGAGTGGGATCGGCACAGCAGCTGGACATTGTATAGTTATCTGTTCCCTGTTTAGTCCTGCAAAATCTTCCAGCATCATCTTCCATTGCAGCTTTGAAAATTTATTTTATGGAAAATCGCCAACTGTAACTTGTGTTGTGTTTGAATGATAAGGACTGTTTGTGATGATACCTTGGTATTTTAATTAGCATTTTATTTAGGTGAGTCAATATTATTTTATATTTTTTATTTTATTTCATAATATTTATCTCACAGAACAGCAGTCATCTTGTTCAGCTGATATGTATGTGAAAGGCATGTTACAATAAACCATGTTCTCTAAGACAATCCCTACATTTCAATATGCACTTCAATCACAGCAGTACTATGTCACACTTTGTGTGGTGTGCTATCTTTAGCCCACAAGACACTATCCCTACAATTAAAGGGCCAGTTGGTTGTGTCTGTCTCCCTTAACAAAAGTTCCCAGTCCTTCCCTTAATATGGAAGAGCATTATCCTGCAGTAATAGTATAGGAAAACCAGATCATGGGTTTTTATTACTGATATCACTATGCTGGCACTTCTTGGAATTAAACTATTAGGATTCAGCAACAATATTTAAGGTGCATAATATAAATATCAGTCCTATACAGTAGTTGATTGCAAAATGTATTGTTACAGGGACTACACTGACTATAGTAAAGGTTAAACTATAGGTATATGAATCCTAAGCTGAGAAGGCTGCCTTTGCAGACTCTCTTCTGAAAATGCTTGTCTCAATACTTTCTGAATCATTGAGCCCAAACAAGGGTGCAACTGGTAAAGTCAGAGGAAGCTCAGAACTATTGATCTGTATGCTTACATGTTTACAGACACCGAACGTATTAATGCTTGCTTATTGGTTTACAGACACCGGACGTATTAACCAGTCAACTTGCATTTTTTTTAAATGGTTTATTAATGGCAGCCTACTACTTTTCCCAGTATAAGTTATCTTTATGCTTAGGGCCAGGGGTAATGTGTAAAGGTTACAGTTAAGGTATAGGGTTAAAAGTTTTGATTAGGATAACACGTAAGTGTTAATAGTTAGCAATATTTTTGGTTCAGGGACTCATTGCATGGGTGAGGTTAAGTGCTAGGTTTAGGCAAAGTGAACACGTTATTTTCATGGTTAGGTTATGGGTAGTTCCACTAGTTCAAGTTAAGTATTAGGTTGATAAGTGTTAGGGATAGGGGATACTTGGTATTACTTGGTTATCGTGGGTGCTTATAATGGAACTCAGTTTTGCTTTACGGACAAGTGCTAGGTTGGCATTGCTTAAAGAAGTACTCAGGAATTTTTTAAAAACCTACCCTTTCAGTGGGGCTACCCCCACACTACAAGGGTTAAATGCTCATTTTGTCTAGGGGAGTCAAAAAAGGAAGCAGATATACTCACCTAATCCTCGGTCCCACTGGGCTGCTAGGCCAATCCCTACAGCCTTTCCAGTAGGTTGGGCCAGATTACAAAGTTCAGTGTATGGGAGACTGAACACTGAGCAATACCGGCTAGTGACAGCAGCACTAACAAGTCAGAATAGTGAGAGAGTCAAGCAAAAAATAGCTTTGCTGTTTTACTATTCAAAATATTTGTAGCTTTGGACAGTCAATATTGTGATACACACACCTTTGCTAGTCAGGATGATAACTACTTTCTGTTTTATTATCACTGCTACCTGGTCAGCTCTCTGCTCATTGGATAGAAGTGATGATACTGATTCATGATCCGATAAGTAGGCTGAATAGGGATAGGTGACATAAAAAGCTATATTGCTGAACCCGGAAGCTGCATTATATACAAAACAAGTATGTCACCAGCATGGTTGTGCAGTGTTACAGATGTGCATAAATCACAAGACTAGCTAAACAGGTTTATTAATTCTTCACCACATAAAACAGAAAAGATCTATGCATTTTAACAATGTGGTTATCTATTTGGAGTTATTCTTTAGGACATAATGATATGTGTTTTTAAGCATAGCAAAACAAATTCTGTAGGAGATGCGAGAAAAACAAGGTAGGGGAAAAGTGTAAATCTAAATGTTGATTTGTAGACATAGTGAGGATAGCCTGCTAGCTGACATGCTGATTTATTGGATTCTTCAAGTTAATCACTACCGGCCTGTGGCCAAATGGATCCAGCAATGCTGAAAGGCAGCAGAGGGAGCAGGCTTATAAGCATAAAGCCGCATAATAGTGTTCAATGAAGTGTGAGACTTTTAGTTCGGTCTCACTGAGCCGACCGCACTGCCGGAATGTCAAAGAGGGATTGTGGGTGGAAAAATTATGGATTTAAAGTGCTAGCTGTAAATGAGGTCAATATGTCTGGTTCATAAACAGTCCAAACCTATTCCAAGAATTCAGTGAGGGGGAAAATTAGCGTGAAGCCAACACTGTAGACAAACCTCATTGAGATATAATTGCAGCCATAAATACAAGTGAAAAGCTTACTGAGTGCAATAAAAATATAGACATGCATTTTTTATTCCCCAAGGTCTGCCCCCATTCCCTTATACTCTTTGAAAGTATGCATTGGTTAAATTTGGTGCATTTATAATCTGAATTCTTTTTTTTTTCTTTTTCTTGTTCTAATACACAGTGTTAGAATTAATTAAGTGTTCTTGATCTCTCATTCTATTTCATATGAGCAAAATTGGGGAAAAAAATCAAAAGAGCAGATCTGAAGCAGTGGCTTCTTTATTTTTTCCTTTTTCTCCCTACATTTAATTTTAAATAGAGCTTGAGAATACAGTGTGTGTATATCTATATATGGTCTGTGCGTGTCTGTATGTGTGTGTGTGTGCGCGCACACATGTGTATATGTGCATGCTAAAGGGAAAAAAAACTTACGACTGAAAGGAATAAAAAGCTTTTTTTTTTTTCTTCTTTTTTTAAACTAGTACATCTGTTAGATTCCTTTTTGAATCCCAATTTAATGAGGTGACATCAAAGGCAAGAACTGTATCCTATGGAGATTTTATTTTATGATACCTGTTCTTTGCTCGAGAAACACTGACATAAATTAATACGCATTCTTTTTTTTCACTCCCTCTTTTATTTCTAAAGCTTTTTATCAATGTGTTCTAGTCTGGTACTAAAAGGGCAGGGGAGAGGCATTATCTACTTGTTTCACCCAAGTTGAAAAGCCAATGCAGTAATAAATTGAAGTCTAATAGCTATAGTCGGGCTGTTGCTCCCCTGAAGCCAATTGATTTAAATGGCAGTAATTTGGCTAGTAAGCCTAGTTCTGCTTAAATTAAACCCATTTATATAATAGCTTAAGCCTGAGTGAAATACATCTATAAAATACTTTCCGATGGTCACTGGTTTAATGACTGGTGAGGGAAGTCTTATGACACTTACATTAGCAGAAACTGGAATTATAGACACAGTAAAAATTTTCTTGGGCTCTTTCCCTAAACATAAAACAGGCAGCTATATTTTGAGGAAATGTGTCTCTCCGTGTAGTTAGAGTCATTAGGATGTGTGACTTTGGTTTAGTTATGTTTACTTTGCAGTACACATATGCACCTATTTATTAAAGGAATTCTGTCCATTAAAATCAACAATTGTAATTAAAGCAGGCACCTACTTGTAGCTGTTTATGTATTTTAGACCATGATAGTACCCCAGAAACCCATGGTGATAAGCATTTATACACAAATCTATAACTGGCTGGTCTCCTCCAGGCTTCTGCACCGTGTTGTTGAATCTTAAGGTGCCCATACACTGCACGATTCTCGTACGAGAATCGCGGGAAATCCCACGATCGTACAAGAATCGTGCAGTGTGAATGAAGACGTGCGACCGTTTCTACTGTACGGTCGCACGTCTTTTGTCTAAGGAGCATGCTAGAAAACCAGCCGAAAATCTTGCGGCTGGTTTGAATGATGCTAGGGAGACAAATGTCGAACGGGCTGGTGTGCGCACGCGCACACTGCCCGTTCAGCATTGCGGTCATCGGAAGCCCGCCCCTCAGGGGGGCGGGCTTGTGATGATCGCAAGTACGATCTGCCTGTCCAAGATGGGCAGATCATACATTTTTTTAATTGCTTTACAACCATTGCAAGACTAAGGTCTTGCGATAGTTGTAAAGTGTATGGCCACCTTTAAGCTGGCCATACACCCATAGATTATCTGCAGATTTTCTATGGTCAGATGGAAAAAGTGCAACAGATTCCTCCATCTACACTAAACTGTGTGGATGGAGGAATCTCCCACTGGGCCAAGCTTCAGTATCTTGCTAGTCGGCCCCACTGGCTGTCACAATACTTGAACAATCTGATTGGATGCAGCCATTGTTCAGGAGTTTTGAGAGCCTGCGGGGCCGACTAGCAAGATACTGAAGCTTGGCCCAGTGGGAGATTTCTCCATCCACATAGTTTAGCTTAGATGGAGGAATCTATTGCACTTTTTCCATCTGACCATAGAAAATCTGCAGATAATCTATAGGTGTATGGCCAGCTTTAGGGGGAATTTATCAAAACTGGAGCAAACACAATCTGGAGCATTTGCCCATGGCAAACAATCAGCATCTCTCTACAGTTTGCTCAGGTAAGATTTGGAGAAAGAGATGCTGATTGGCTGCAGTGCAAATCTGCTCCAGTTTTGATAAATCCCCCCCCCCTTAAGCTCGATTGGATGTTTCAGAAACCAATTGCAAGGTGAGGGAGGTGGCAGGCCAGTGATCAGCTTTGTGAAACGAATATATTTTCATACCCGAGGGCCTTTTAAGGGGTCCAAGTGTTCTATCATACATTGGCAGGTACATGCAAGCAGCTGAGGGTGCCTACTTTACATTACTATTGTTCATTTAGATTTAAAACATTGGCAAAGTAATTTAGATTTTAAAAAAATGTAAAAGTTTGTTTTAGGACAAATATTAATTTACAAAGTACAATACCTAAAACAATGAAAACAGCAAAGATCTTTAATTGTTCTTCGAGTATATTCAGGCAAAACTGTGTTCTGTGTTCTTTTGGGAAGATTTTCCTTTACTTCCAACTTCAGGACACAACAGGAAGTGAGAGAAACAATTGTCATCATTGGAAGATTTCCTCTCTATTTGTGTTCCAGTGACAACTCAAAACTTTGGATTTTATTTCACTATTAGTTTTGATGGCATTGGTGACCTGGACAAATAGAAGGATAAATCTACCCAACGGGGACACTGTAATACAAACTTGACAGGGGTCTTAACCCTTCACTACTTTATTCAAAACAAGGAAAAGGCTTTAGATGCATTTTAAATCTTGAACGGAAAATTTGATTGGTTATCAAGAGTTTGTACACCAACCCTACTTTTGCATTTTACTGCTTTATTTAAAAATACATCAAGTTCCTGGAAGACAAACAAACCACAAGATATAATTATATAATTACACTTTGCAGTTATTTGCCTATGCCTGCTATTTGAATCTGAATTTACTATTTGTTGGTAAATGTACTGCTCTATCCCAGCTTCAAAAGCCTGCTGTGACAACACGTTTCTTATTTGACCTGTGGACACAGCTAGCCATTTTCTCTGAGATTAGTTCAAGGCAACAAAGGGTATTCACATGACATGCTGATGAGTCTAAATCTATTCAATAGGTTGTAATCTGCTGAAGGTCCTGAATCTCTCATTATATTCATTTTGGCTGGAATAGAAATAATAGTGGTTCATTTAGATGTCTGTTTATTCTATGTGCACAGCAAACCTAATTTCCATATATAGCAATTAACGCCATATACATTTCTAAACATGAACAGCAATTTATTTGGAATTTTATGCCTCTTTCACAAAGCTCTAATAACTTAATGGCAGTTTTCACCAACAGTTTCTAGAACTGGTAATAAATGAATAACAATGCAGCAAAATCCTTGCAATTTTTCCTCATATTTGTTGCTTTCCTCAAATGATAAATTTCTTACAGCAGTTTTTATTTTCTAACACTGTACACAAAATCCACCCAACCATTAGCATTAGGGCAATAAATTATGTTATGGCTTCCTCAAGAAGTTACTCCTTTTACCTCTGTCCTTGGCCCACAACCTCCTGATTCCTATCTTCCATACATTGTTATTGATTTCATCCAGGCATTATGTTTTGGGCCGGCCATTGTGTTTTTTTCCACTTAGTCTAACTTCCTGGGTGATCTTGACATTCAGACTTCAATCATTTAATATAATAGGTCAATTTTAGATATGTAATGAGTATCATTATAGAATATCCAGCATCTTTATATCTTTCATAAAGCTTGTTATTGTATCTTGGTCTCCACATGCTGTTTGTCCTAAGCACCTTACTTTTTAAATACACCAAGCAATTCCTTATATGCTTGTACCAGAGTTCAATATTACAAGAGTTCTAATAAAGGAATTTCAGATATTTACTGACAATCCTTGCATGTGCTTTAATTTCCTTACTGACATATTTCTGAGAATGGATCTTTGTTTACCAAAATATAACTTTTTAATAAAAAATTATTATGTAATATCTATTAAGGATTTTAATAAGTCTCAACTGTGGAAGCACTGTGGTATGATTAGCAATATAGAATTACTTAGAGGAGAAAGGCCAAGTAGCATAACACATGTAGAATAATGTTCAACTGATAGTGACATGCGTTACCTTACGCAGGTTTGGTATAATAGACTTGCAGGAACCTATATTAACTCATACAGATGTAGTGCAGTACTCAATGTCCTGTGTCCTTGATACTGCTATCTTGCAATAGTAACCTATGGTTTGTATTAAGTCATACATATACAATATTTAATAAGTCTCTCAATGGCCTGTATTACATCATACAGGTCTAATGCAGCAGTCTCTCAGTGTTAAATTACAGAGATATTATTATAGTCTTTACAATGAGGGTCGCAAGGAAAATCCTATCAATAGGTGAATGTGTCATACACACGTATAAGTAAATTATACTTGCGGTTGTGTGGAACCTCACTGGAAGTTCTTTGGGAAGGTTGATCCCTGCAGGATTCATGGAGTATGCTGTGTGCGGGCTGGGTTATGGCTGCAAGGAAATGCAGGCTTAAATATTGGAATGAAGCAGCAGGCTTGATTTTGTAAAGCTGATAATGCAGATTGCACACACAGGGCTGCAACAGCAGGTTGGAACCTTGCAGGGATAATAATGCAAAGAGTGCACACAGAAATGCAGCAGCAGGTTGGAACAATGCAGGCTTCACACAGAGTATGATTGCATAATGGATCACCCAGAGAGCTCACACTGGGAATTGGTTGTAGAGATAGGAGTGCTGAGAACACACACACAAGTCGGCAGCAGTGGATTAGATCATGATGAGTCTCACCGGAGTATTAGCTTGTCACAGATGAGAAGTGAGACGAGGTGAGACTCCATGGGTGCTGCTTAGTTCTCAAGCAGGAAAGGAGAGAGGTGAGATCCAATGTCTTACAAATTACACAGACGCTGGCTGTTTCAACCTCGTGGCCTAAAGAAGTAGAGATCAGGTGACATGGTGGGAAATGATTGGTTGGGGGTGGAGCTCTACCTGGAAGGTAAGTATATTACATCTTCTGGATTGACCACACAGCTTACACTAACTACTGCTTTTTCCAACACCAGGAAGGCTTGGCTTAATGCTTGAATCTTGCAGTAATGGGGTTGATGTAGAAGACAAATAGGCTGTTCATTTAGTGAATAAGGGGTAGTGAATGAGGTTAAGCTCTGCTGACTTCCATCATCCAATCATGTGCAAGCAAAAATACTGTTTTGCTTTTTTATTTGATGTGATGTGATTGGGTATATTCTTTGCAAAGTGAATTCCCACCACATTTACTAAGCTTAGGGAAAATGCTCTTGCAAAATGAAAATTTCCTTGCAAAGTAAACAGCCTACTTGTTTTTAGTAAATCAACAGAACTGTCTTTATTATCATCATATCTTAGCATCTACACTTGTTTCGTAAAGTTTTGGTTTGTACACCTTCCTCTGTAATAACTTTCTTTGTACCCACCTGATGAGGATTTCCAATATGTACAATTCTGTCATATCTTTAGAGAACTGGTTTTGTATGCTACTATAATATGCTGCTCAAAAATCAACAAATATGTAATACATTTTTATTCCATGGCAAAAGGTTCTCACAAATATTTGCGTCAAAGAAATCATCTGATTTCCATCAACCTTTTAAACTTTAAAGATACTCTGTCACCTCTGGCAATTGGGGCAAAAGTGACAGGTTTTCTTAAAGGAGCAACCCTCATCCACTGATACTTACCTGCACCCCCACATCACTGGGTTCCAACATCAAAACAATGAGCCTGAACCCTGTATAAGCTTACATATTTCCTTGTGTGACCTGGTGATTGGAACAGGCCTTTCCAGAGGACTGACTGAGAAACTGGGTGGCAGGGTGAAGGTAAGTATCAGCAGCTACAGGGCTGTTTTTTTCAACTTTGCCTGAATATGACAAATTGATTTGTTTAAACCTTTCATCATTGTCCTATTATCTTTTTTACATGTGGTTTCAGATGTACAACTAGTATTTTAATTAGGAATATTACATACAGTGTTCAACATGGATATTCATCTTTGGTTTTTACAATCCAGGGGGTATAGAATACTTGTATTTCATTCCACTGTTAGAGTTTCTTCTACCCATATGCTCTTGGTAACTGTATGAATACTCTTATGAAAATATTCACCTCCTAATGTCAACCTTTGTTGGTGCCCTTCTCAGTTTTTCTAACCCTGCTTCTTCACTACCTCCCCAACCAAAACTAAATGCAGCTTCTTGAACAGTGCTTACACTTTTTAAGTGACTTTAAGGTGTGCCCTTGCCCTCCTCCCAGATGTCTCCAGAGGAATCTCATACCTTTCCTATATGTACCTTAGCAGAGGAAAATAGCCTTCCACATGGAATTTCTAGTTGTCAGATGGCACGAAACTCAAGCAGATGAGAGGGACTATACCTTCTACTCCCAAGTTCATTAATCATATTTGCACATTGACTATAACTTTGTTACACAGATGACTCTGTGAGGTGTTGTGTCAACCTCCATTAAACTGTCCATGATCTCGGAGCACATCTCTACCACGCTTACATTAGGAAGCAGTTGTTCAGGGCCTGGCACTGGAATCATATCTTGGCACAGGAAGGCCCCCTCAGAGATAAACTGAACATTGAACTCATATGCATCATCACAGAAAATGACATCCCTGACACACCCCCATTGGTTACATCTCAATCCCTATCCCATAATGTTTTTCCTGTGTCACCCGGCTCATCAGATTCAAGGGTTTCAGTTTTTCCTCAGGTTTCTTCCGAAGTACTAGATAAGTACACCTTACATTGCAGTATGTGTTATACCAATTGCTTATACCAATCATACCTCCATGCTACTGCAACTTTATATTCTTGATCTTATTGTTATGTTTTTCTAATAAAAATGTATATAAGAAAAAAAACAAATAACAGACTATTGAAGGTTTATACCAATGTAATACCACTGCTCACTAGTACACTAGGAAAAAATGATTCTGCTCAAACTACACAAAAAATGACCTTCAATTTCAGTAAATGATTGGATTCAGAATGCAAACCATTGCTGCAGACTTATAAGAATGTAACAACATAATGGATTGCTTATAACTAGCAAGCGGGGTGAAAAAAATCTTCAATCACTGATGTGGCACAGAGAGCTCTTCTGCCCTTTTCCTCATATTCTTACAAACATAAGGGCAATGTTGTACAGTTGTACATAGGGATAAGCAAATCTGCCCAGGTTAAATTTGCGTGACGTCGAAACCCAAATCCCAAAACCCAAACTTAACATCGAACCACAATATATCTAAGAGGAGCAAATCATGGAACTAAATTTTTAAAGCTAATAGGCAAGGGAATGTCAAAAAGGGCATGGGGAGCTGCAAACTGCCATGGGTGACATGTAACAATGCAAATTAGAAATTAAAAAAAACAAATTTGGCAAAAGGGTATTTTAAAGGACAACATAAAAAATACATAAATCCTTGAAATAGCATGCTTGTAGGATGCTTTAAAGCTGCATGTGGTGTTACAGAACAGTATGAGTTTCACAGACAGCCTCAGCAACAAAGTACCCTGGCAGAACGTATTTGGCTGTGAAATAGATTTTTACATTTTACATTTAGCATGGCTAAAACACAACAGCAGCACCACATTACAACTTCAAAAGGTAAAGGCTTTTTAGGTTGTTTTTGACTACAACACTTGGTTTTGTGTCCAGCAGTAATAGTCCTGAATTAAATAGTGGAAGTAGCAGCTACAACAGTTCTAAAAGCAATAGGAAAGTTCAGTCATAAAAAAAATAGCTGAAACCGTAATCTTTGTAGAGATGGGGCAGTGGTAAGTGCAGGTTATTTATAGAATTACATCTTTTTATATTTATCTTTTTTACATTTTTTGTTTCACTTTTTTCCTTGTAAGGCTGTTGCTGCCCTGGTCAAGTAAACCCAGGCAGGGACAACAATTCAAATTGGGTACTACCTTAGGCAAAAAGGAAGTCCTAGGCCTCAACACTACACTACCTTGTCCCTTTACAAAAAGAAAAAAAGAATTCCTTGCAAGTTTTACCATATAACATTTTGTTTGTATGATATGTTCTGTAGAGGTGCGTGGCAATGCTACAATGTAATTTGGCAACACAGTTATCCAGAACGCTCAGTTATATGTTTAATATATGCCAATATACAGTATTTACACCGTTGATTGTGTCTTATCTACATGTTATAAAGTTTCCAAATTATGTTACTGTGATTCTTTCTACATCAAAAGTCTGGCTATTGTTTTGCTTGTTCAAATGTGTGATAAACAGCAACCGTATTAGGAGCCACCAGTTGGGTTGCGCCCTATGTACATTTTGGTAGATACTGTACAGAAAGGGAAGAATATAAGGTATTATTACCAAGCCATGTGCGCTCTTTTCCCTAGAATCCAAAAAACTTTCAGTATGAACTGGCATTAAGCTGCAAGGTAAAAAAAGCATACTTGTTCTGTATGTTGTCTTGTAGGTATTGTTCTGTGTATTATCTGTAATAACCATGTAGCCCTACCAATAAATGTGTATTGCTATATCTTTTGTCCAAGAATACTCAAATCTAGGTGTGGTTGGAATAAATATTTACATATATACATCTGCATATTTACAGTTGGCGACAATGAAGGGACACAAATGTTGCAGTCTCTTTAAGGGCCTGGTCACACCCAATCTGTTGCGTTATGATCCGTTGCGATCTCCTTTTCAATGGATGTTAGTGGAAGGGCACCAAAAAATGAATGGGTCTGAATGTGGCTAGTTAACACCACTACATTCTGTTTGCGTCACATTACGTAGCGCTGAAATAATGTAGAACATCCACTACTTTTTATCAGTGCAATGTAATGCAATGGATCTGGTGTGAACTAGCCCCATTAATTTGTCAGTGCCCTTCCCTTAGCATCCGTTGATCACAACACAACATATCAGAAGGACCCTTCGCTGACTTGCAATTTCCTTCTGATTTTGTTGTGAATGCACCCTTAGTAATATTAAAGTTGGTTGCAATTTTTACAGGGCTCATTATTGAAGGATTTGTTTTGAATGCTAAAAATCAACTCTGTACTCTATATGGTTGCTTGATATAGGAATGTGCTAAAACAATTAGCTGTGTAGTGTTATTGTAGTGTTGTGTAGTTTGTAATCAACTAGTAGCCTATTGGTAGTATATTAATGAACACATAACTTTAGTTGCACATTTTATAAGGCTAAATATAATATAGAATAGATACATGAGAAATCAAGATAAATGAATACAAGATGGAAAGGCTGTTGCCAAACATTTCTATAAACTCATTTTAAACAAACGTTTTCCTGCATCTAATGAAGTGCATGTATCCAGATCAACAGGAATCAAGAGCTCAGCACAAAAGATTGATAATAAACATAACTATAGTGAGTAAAGGCAATCAATAAAAATGTGCTGCTTATAGCTAATAAATAATTGTAAAACATATGCCAGAAGTGCACATAACATTTCATGCAGCCAATGTCTACCAAAGAGGTAAACTACTAGAAATTACAATCTCCAGTGAAAAAGGTTTTACAGTTACCAGTTGAATTGTCCACGTGGTTATCCTTACCAGCAGTGAGGTGCGGTACCTTCCGTGCTGGGTGAGACATTCCCCAGCCCCGCCCCCAGCCCACCAAAGCCCCCCCCCAGCATGCCAAAGCCCTGCCCCCCAACCCAGTCACCTATCTTTTGTATGGAGGAGGGAGGGAGGAGGAAGGGAGGAGACAGGCAGAAGCCTCCCTGCCCCTCACTTGCTCGTCACAGGTGAGGCATTGAAATCGATGTTTTTTTTTTCTTTTTTTAGATTGGACATCTTGGACCAATGGTGCTTTGCCATTGGCCCAAACCATCCACAGAGCTCAAGCCTCTAACATAGAGTGTTGCATCTCTTGCCTTACTATGTTAGGTTACACAAGCAGTGGGGAAGCAGCTGCTGTGTAACCTAACTTAGCTGTCAAAATCCGGATGCAGCGCCGCCTGTAATTAACAGGCAGCATTCCATCCATGACAGGTTACACAGAGGGGAGGCTTTACCTCCTGTGGAAACCTGTTACGAGATGCTCTGAATGGAATGGAGGAAAAGCTTCAGACTTGAAGCTGACAGCTTTTTCCTCAATAATACTAGGTAAGGTTCTGCCTCACTTGCCTCCCCTGACCGCACATCCCTGCTTACCAGGCAATGTTAAAGAAGGAAAACTGGTAACAGTCTTACTGTATTATGACCTTGAAAGCAACCATATAACAATGCAGGGAATTATGAAAATTAACTTTCTTATGGAAACAGGGAATGAGCAGCCTATTATTTAGACAAAGGAAGGAATGGACATAGAGATGATCAGGAGTACAAAACCCTCCCAATGGCCATCCTAAATTTAAAGCCAGATGTGGATTTTTAGCAGATCACTTTAAACACTAATATGAAAACATAATTGGGTTGATGCAGAGGATTTCCGTGTATTTAGAGAGTTCAAGTCATTAAAATCAAAGAAATAGGGACAAAATAAAAACAACAATACCTGTTTAGCAAGTAATAATAAAACAGAGTTGGCCACTGCTTTAACAGGAAGAGGTGCCATTACAATGGCAATATCTTCAAAGATAAGATCCAAAAATGAGACCTGGCAGTTACTAATGAGATGCAAATAGCATCAGATTTTGCCACATAACAAAGAAAGCCTTTGAATGTGAATTCCAGGGAAGGAGATCTCATGGTATAGCACACAATGTCTGTTTTGAGGGAAGTACAGTTACAGTACAGTTACTCTCACACAATAAATGAGGTTGCATTATTGAAATCTAAAATTATTAATTTTGAAAATACCTATAAAATGATGGCGTTATTATAACACGCTCTGAAGGTAAAAATATCAAGCATGCCAAGGTCCCACATTAAAGAGTCTGATCCACTCAGACAGAACATGCAGCAGAAAGACCCAAGGCATCAATGCTATCTGCAAGGAGTCCCTCTTGCTCC
Source organism: Nanorana parkeri (assembly GCF_000935625.1). NCBI lineage: Eukaryota > Metazoa > Chordata > Amphibia > Anura > Dicroglossidae > Nanorana > Nanorana parkeri. The sequence continues at coordinate 18,918 of NW_017306574.1, forward strand.
GCCCAGCTGTCTTTTGCGGGGAGAACGGCCCACCTTCGGCAAAAGCCATTATCCCCGCTTCAGCTGTCACTTCAGCTCAGTCGAGCCTAAGCATATGGTTTCAGCTCAGCTGAGCCGCCTTCGGCTGCTGTACGGGCTATTGTGAGTCGAACTGAAGGGCTCCGGCGGCTGAAGAGAGCAGAAGGATCAGCCGAAGCTACGGCTGGATCCTTCGGCTTTTTTAGTGAATAACCCCCTATGTTTGAAATTACATTTCTCCATACTAAGGGCTTGTTCAGATCATCTGCGTTCGGGCTGGGCTGGCAATTTGTTCGAGCACAGCCTGAACACAGGACGAGGCAATTTGCCTTTTCATGGGTGGTGACAGTTCACACCACTGCGCTCCGGTGTTGTGTGCTTAAACAAAGGACGCACACCAGCAGCCGCACAGTTGAGTGAGGTTACTGATATAAGCAAGCCCTAAAGGAGTTGTAAAGTCACGGCATATACTATTCTGTGATACCATCAGTATTTTAATATGAATACATATTATTGTTGTTTTTTTAATAAAAGCTTTTGCGAAAAAAATCTATGTGCTGCTTTCTGTCTGCCCATCACTTTCAAAAACGTTCTGGATTCCCAGTGTGCTTTGCATCACTTTCCCTGATGCTTGATGTGAAGCAATCTCCATTTCTCAAGACTACATAACCCATAATACATTGTTTACAGCAAGCACAAAGTGGATATTCACAGGACTGGGTCAAGTTTCAGTGCATCCTATGGGCATCGAGTACATTTACAAACTTCTAGATTGATATGGTTGTTAGGAGTGGGATAGAACTTATGGAAATTCAATATAGAAATACATATTTAGTTTTAGTTTTTGACCATAGATGCCCTTTAAGGTCTGTGTTTTGTTTGGTTTTTTTGCTTTCTTTGTGTGTTAAGGAAATAGAAAAGATAATTAACTTTTATCTACAAGTTATATTTTGCAGGTTCAGTGAGAATTTCCACCGAAACTGGCATTTGTGGACATATAAAAGTGTGTTCATGTACAAAGCAGGTATATATACAGTATGTAAACCACCAGGGTAAACTATATTAGGCTAGGTCTGCAAACATGACATTATTAATGTAACATATTATTAATGTATTATTTATTTTCTTCCCAAAGAATCCAAGTCCGAAATCCGATTCACAAAACATTTGCATAAAGAATAGGTATGTTAATGAGATTTGAAGCGCAATATGACCATCAGGTGGAGCTGAGGAGCATAGGAATTTCCTATGCTCCTCGGCTCCATCTAGTGCTCATAATGTGCAGCAAATCTTGTTTGCATACTGTAGCTGTTTGCTATGTGAATGGTTTCTAGGTCACCCATTGTGTTCTATAAGCAAGCTCTCTCCATAACGTCATTGATTCAATAAATGTGTGTCTCTGTGTGGTGTAATTAATTTGTATGAATTAGTGTAAACTGATCCTTTTTTTCAAAACACACACCATTATTTGATGGCTAACAATAAGAAATGTGATCATCTTAACATGCAAGCAAAAATATTATTAAATTATTAAATGTATTATTTGTATTCACTTTCTAATGAGTTCAGTACTGATAACAAAATGTTTTGAAATAGTTTACCTGCTAATAAAGCTGTGCACACATATGACATGTCAATCACCATAACTCTGAGAAAAATGTATGAATTTTGTTTTTTTCCTTTATCTTTAGAGTGAAGTTTTCTTTTACTCTGACACTGGAAAAATAAGTTCTAATACAGTATATGGTACCTAATTGTATTTTGTGGTCTTGTTTTGTTTTTGTCTTTTTTTTTTTTAAGATGACATGATAATTATGTGTTGAAAACTTACAGGGTTATTCACAAAAGATTGAAGAGTTTGGAGAAGGCAGAAGAAGTGAACATTCTAGGACAACATAGCTGAACTGGAAAGTGGGCTGAATTGGAGATTTTTTCCAAATCAGCTATTTTGGCCTAGATTGTTCACTTCTCCTGCCTTCTCCAAACTCTTCACCCTTTTGTGAACAACCCTGTTATATTTTTACATATATTTTACATATTTTAAAAGAAGGTAAAATGGGCAGAAATTTGATAGTGCTAAGAACCAAACACAGGTCCACAGTCATTTTCCCACCTGGGATTACTTTTTTCATGTTTTTTTTATATTTTACATAGTTACATAGTTACATAGTTAATCAGGTTGAAAAAAGACACAAGTCCATCAAGTTCAACCTATATTTACTATTTTTGAAATAATTTTCATTTTATACATTGTTTTATCTTTTTCCTCATAAGGCCTTCCCTGCCCTGGTCAAGCAAACATGGGCAGGGATGGTGAGACTGTAGCCAAAACATTTGCAAGCATCATGTCCATGGTCTACTAGGTGTCCAGGATGTAACACTGGCTGGAGGTGACCCAATATTCACTTCTAGCTTGCCCTGCTGCTTGTGTCATGTCAGAGAGGGCCTTCAGTGGGGGAATTTGTGACTGAGAAGCTGACTTCTAATAATAGGGATCAAACCTGGATCACAGATGACTACCAAACACCAGCTGCAGATGTTCCTAATAAAATTAATACATTTATTTTATATACATTTAACTAAGCAAGCATTATATGAGTATAGGTGTGCAGAACTGTGGATGCACAGTGTATTTCTTATTTTTTCGAAGGATGCATTGAGATGCTGGGAAAAAGGCAGCTCTTGAATGCACTGTCAGCAACAACTGCCTGATGTGGTCTAAACACCCCAAGCTAGAAGAAAAAATAATCTAAAGAAATAAAGGGAAAAGACCCAATTTAATAGAAAGAAACAGCTAGGTAGCTAGCTATCAATCAGTTGTTGTGGACAGATATTGGTTCTTAAAGGGATCTCTGGGTGTACAGATGTGCACGCAGCTAGGGCACATAAGAAAATGTACCCAAGCACTGAAATTTAAAGAACTCAAGCTTAGTTTGTTAAAGTAGATGTGAACCCAACTACTAAAATCTCATATAAGCATTGAAAAAACCCCAGACATAGTGAATTTATCAGTTGTTATATGCATAAATGTTACCTCTGCTCAGGTATACTAAATGTCCAGATCACGCCTCTTTACTTTAAAATCCACACTTTTCTTGATGCCAGATAGTACGGCTCCCACCATACTTCCGGGCCATGCATGATATAAGAGCTTATAGACGGAAACTCTTAGGTCATTTATTCGACCCCCCTCCCCTTGGCCATTCACAGAAAGGGGTTGATTTATAATACTACCTAGGTGGTAGTATTATAAATCAACCCCTTGATACACAGGGCAAATGCTGATCACATGACATTCCTGCCACTAGATGAAGGTGTTCGGCATAGGACATTCCTATGCTCTTAGGCTCCATCTATTGGCAGGAATGCTGTGGGGACAGCATTCGCCCAGTGAATGGCTGGCTGGAAGTTTTATAAATCAACCCCTATGTATTCTGTAAACCAAATAAAACCATGCAGGTGGGTGAGCACAATTCAAATGAAATTCAAGTGAATCATATATAGGAATACACAGTATGTGCTAGCTTTCATAAAAACCACAGCTGGTGATACTGATATAAAGGTTCTTGTTTGGGCACTTTGTGTTATAGGGTGACAGTGTTTTGCCCCTGTCTCTCTCATTCACCTTTCTGTAAATCATCTTGTCACATGCTCCCCCAAAGGAAACAATAAGCTTTTGTGCTGATGCACAATGTAACTGCATATTCCACTGGTGTCACATTTAAAAAAGAAGGTATGTGATAAAAACAATTGCAGCCAGCAACAATTAGAAAATATGCCAGGTGAAAACCATATGCAACCTGTTGTCACTGTTCTGCACATAGCTGGGTAGATGTTGTTCACATGGCACTAGCGCCCTAGATGGCTGATGAGTGTAGTAATTTTCTATACTTGCCAGCACCTTCAAGGGGCACTAGTGCAGTGCAAACAGCATCTGCCCAGCTATACGCCAGTGGAACTTTTATAAACGACCCCTTATTGTCCATGGGTTCAAAAAGTGTATCTTAACCCAAAGAAAACACATTTATTATACTGCAGCTAACCAGCCCTTAGATTATGTGGTTGAATTAGTTTATTTTCTTCAGGCTTTTTTCCCTTCATTTTTACCTGGGGTGCCTTCTATTAACACACTTCTTGTCCTAGGGTTACAATGCTCACTCACTGCACTGTATCCTTGAAGGAACAGTCTTGTCACCATAGGACATAAAGTGTGTTAGGACTAGACAACACTTCCCTTCTGTAGTCCATAGAAACAGACAGGGCTCATAGCACTGCTTGAAATTTTAGTGCAGAAGAGGAAGAGTTAATGTAAACTGATGAGATTACAAGATTTCTGGCAGGATAAACAGGTACTTTTTGCACTTATTGAAAGCATATTATAAAACACTTTCAATATTATATTTAATAGACAGCACGGGAGCAAATTATAGAGGTTAAAGGGTTTCTAAAGCCTCCATTTGCTAGCAAGCAGTAGATATATGCAAAAAGTAAAAAAAAAAAACCCGCTTTAAAAGCGGTTTAAACATACCCTTGTCTTCGCCGCGTGCTCCCGTCCGAAAATCCAAAAATGCCCGGGCGGCCGCAAAGCATCTTGGGGCGGGCGCATGCGCAGTTCGGATTTTCGGCCAGGAGACGAGGAGAGACACAAGGCATGTCTATGGACGCTTGCACCCGCATGCAGACACCGTGAAACAGGAAGTGCCAGCAAGGACAGAGGAGTCAGCGCCGGATCGGAAACTCTCAGCAGCACTGGAGAGAAGGCTGAAAACGACAGGAAAGAAGAGGAAGATCGGATTAAGAGACATAATTTAAGGTAAGTGCTTTAATTAACATTAAGGGGAGAGAAAAATGTTTTTGACTTTAATTTCACTTTAATTGTTAGTGTTTACATATGCTGTAAACACTCCTGATTGGCTTGTTCAGCTACAAGAAATCGAAGTATGTACAGCATATGAAACCTCTCCAACTTCTTTATAGTAGGTCTTCGGGTGCCCTTTTATAGTTTTCCAACAAAGCCACATTATTCTGCACAATATTTCAGTTTTTCAGTTTAAACCTATAATATGAATACGTTTGAATATGTTCCACACATATTAGTTTTATTCTTAGTATCTACATAAAAGTATTCTAAAATTAAAATTGACTTTATGCCTGTTATTATCAAACTGGATAACATGCCCTTACAAATATCACAATTGGTAATTGCTTCTATCAATTACACATAAGTTACCATTTTCCATAAGAATAAACTTTGTTTCTCAAATACAATTAATCATCCCTTAGCAGACAGCGCCTCCGTATATAATGCATGTACTATACAAAAATTGTCAAGCTAGAATTAGTCACACAGAGATATTGACACAAAAGACCTCAATAGCTTGTACGTGTATAATGTGCATAGAATAGTCACATGAATTACATTGGTTTTTAAAATAACCTAGCATTAGTCAGTGTTAGTCGTTTAAAACTGTTGCCTTTTTTGTGCTATGTATTCTTTTTAAAAGATGTAAAAATGTCATGAGCAATCTTTCTAATCCTAGCCAAAATGAATTGTCATAAATAAATGCTTGTCATTCCATGATCACCCAACACACCCTCATTAATGTGCATAATAAGCTATCTTTGTCACATAAAGTTAATCATTCTAAATTTAACGAATCGTAATGATCACAACCTTCCAACATTTCTGTGGAAATTTAGCCTTTATCAAAGTATATATTTGTTATTGCTTTGGGCTCTTAGCAAGTCGTGATTGAAAATGGTCCAACAAGCTGACATTTGCAAATTGAATTTTTGTACTGAAAAATAATTTTCCATATAGTGTTCCAAGCAAAGATTCATTCTATGAAGTAATCTGTGCTATACTTTCTGAGCAACAAATACAACATTTTAATAGGACCCCATTCATTCTTATGATTCTGAGACTGCAATACCGGTATATTGTGAGTAGCATGTACGTACACGCATAAAAACCAAAAAATATTTTCTTAATCTAAACAAAAATAACGTGTAGGGATTTAGTCTTTAAAGAAGAACTTTGGGCAAAACTTTTATTAACCTTTGCAGTGGGGCTACCCCCACACTGCATGGAATCACTGCTCGTTTTTGTCTAGATGCTAAAAAAGTTATGCTCACCAGAACTGCTGAACTGGCTCCCTGCTTCTATGGTCACTGTACCCTGTCTTCTTCTATGCTGCAGCACTGGAATGTTTCTCAGCCTCATCACTTCTATACGCTGTATATAGAACGTGATGATTTATGGGACCTTAGACCATTACAGTGGAGGGGGAGAGAGGCTTGAAGGACTGATCAAGCCACAGCAAGCCAGCTTGGAGCATCGGGTGAGTATTTCTGGGTTTTTTAGCACCTAGACAAAAACAAGCAATTTTGCCCATGCAAAATTGCTTTTCTTCAAGATTTCTGTGCCCTGGGGTTCTAACTTTCATAGTTCTGATCTGCACCCAGTAAGCTGTGGCAGAAGTGTGGTTAGGGTGATATCTCTAAATATTTAGCAGCTGCCGAATCTCTCAGGAGTTAATCTCAGTGTGTTTGATCAGACAAACAAATAGAAGAGACAAACCTTTTGTAAGGATTCTACAAAGCCATAAAAGCTCCTAGTTCTTCTGGGAGAAGGAACTGAAGAGATTACTGCAAATTACGCTTATCCAATTGTTCACAAGGAGAAATGAGCAGAGAAGCTGGAGCAAACTGGAGCAGACACATGAACCCTAATAACTGACTAAATCCTGCTAGTGCACACAGGAATTTCTAGTTTTGGATCACAACCTTGCCAGGTATATGTCACTGGTTGTGAAGTGCCTTATCTAGACCTGGGTTTTACTATTGAGTATTCTTAAACTGAACCCTTCTTTCTGCTTCTTCTCATTTAACATTTTGCTCCTCAAATATATAGCTAAAAGGACACAATAATTGGTGCTTTTTATTCACATTCATCTAAACTAGTTGGCCATCCTTGGAATGGTCAATATATGTGTATTCTAAATCAACGGTAACCATTTTTTAATCCACAAGGCCTGCCTAAATTCATATAGAGACAGCCCCATGATCCCAACCAAGTGGATGTTTAGTTAACTCTGTTACCATTATCCCTGGAACAGTTAGTATATGTGTATTTTAGATCATGAGTCCTGGCCTGATTGAATTTATATGGGAACACAGTCACATGCTCCCAATCTAGTGGAGGCTCAGTTAATTCTGTTACGGAACAAGTGTCACAGAACCACCATAGCGATTTGCACTGTACAAAAGGGGCTTCACATTCTATTTGCTCTCTGGCATTGTTTCTTTTTAATCTAGATAAGCATTTATTGTATTGCATGATAAAGTGGAATAACATTTAAATAAACCTTGTGAAAACTCATATAATATTTTGTATTTGTCAAACAGTAAATATAACGGCTAATTGCTGGTTTAAGGATAGTTAACTTGTAAGAAAAAGAATGCCTCTCAGTCTTTATGCATAACGTCTTTATGCCTAACCTCAATGTCTTTAGTATGAAACTTGTCTTGCTAGAAGGCAACATTAGTTGACATTCATTTGCATAGAAGCCATAACTTTGCAGTAACCTAAATTATGTTGCTAGGGCCTTATGCAAGCAAAAACTGGTGGTACAATATGTCCACTAAGGTATATTGGATGAGCATGTTAAATGGCACATGCCAGTGGGAGTCAACTTTGAAAACACCCAAGTGTGCTTATTTAGTAGACATTGTGGAAAAAAAGACCAAAAGTGAAGCTGTTGCCCAAGGCAACCAATCACCTTTACCTTTCATTTTATAGAAAAGGGATTCCAATTGGTACCTATGGGATAACAAGTTCGCTTTTGTGCTTCTTTTCTTTATTGAATATTCAGGCGTTCTCCTTAAATAGTTTTTCATTGTAGAAACCAGCAGCTGATTCCAGTGTTCTTCTTTTTCAGGCCCTTTAGATTCAGATTTAGGGTCCTTAGAGCATTCTAGCTGTTCACTTTTAAGTAGCCCAGCAGAAATGTGACAGCTGATGTTTCAGAAGCATAATGTTTTTAAAGCAAGCTAAACCTAAAAACAAACAGTAAATCATTGCAGCTTACCAGTCCTTGAACATGGTTGCATTCATTAATATTTTATTTCAGGTTTTCCTTCCCTTCATTTTCACCTGGTGATCTGGCCAGTAACGCACCATAATACCACAACTCTAAGGGTTTTCAAATATTTTATTTCTCCAACAACTCATATGGGAGAGAAGCATAAGGGTTAGGACAGTACAGACTCCAGACTCACTAACCACTTCCCAGCTTCATAGTGCAGAGGACCTTTAAAGGAGAACTATGGGGTTAAGTATTTTCCCCATAGTTCTCCTTAGGGTAACGGGAGGACACAAAGTAGCGTCCTCCCGTCACCCTAGGCTCAGTATACAGCTCGCTGTAGCTCGCTGTATACTGAGACGCTGCAGTATACCGCGAGCAGCTGCTCGCGGTATACTGAGACGCCGCAGCTGAAGCGGATCCCGACAATTGTGCCGGGATCCGCCTAGCTGCGTGACTGACAGCTGGCTCTGCCTATCTAGAGGCAGAGCAAGCTGTACCCGCCCCCTCCCCCGTCTGTTCCGCCAGTCTACGCTGGGGGATCGGAGCGGGGAGAGGGAATCCAGCCCCTCCCCTGTCACGGCAGAGAGCCGTGACAGGATCGAGAGATGAGCGAACGCCGGTATATGTTCGCTCACCTCCCGATCTACTGAGCCGACCTGTGACAGTCTCATTGTCACAGGTCGGCTAGAACTATGAGGTGAGTGAAAATCACTCACCTCATAGTTCTCCTTTAAACCAGTTGTGGTGACACTGTGTATTGTGGAACCTTAGCTGACAAAGCACATAGCTCCCTAGGCAAGACACCAGAGTTCCTGTGAGGTCCAAGCCCAATTCCACCTTGTGAAGCACCTCCAGCAGGCAAATGTTCCCCCTTCATTGGCAGGACAGCTGTAAACCCCAACAGGGTCTCCATGCATGACAACCTGCAGTTTGCAAAAGCGAGTCTCACAAGATCAGTCCGGAATATGTATATCCTCCCTGAGCATGCACCACTGGCCAGGAACCTCTTAGTGATTGGCCAGGGAGACCCACCTATTATAATTCAGCATTATTGAATGTTCTGCTCTATTGGTAGGTCACATCCAGCAGCAGGCAAATACAAGCAATAACAGAGAGCTTAGGGGAAACCATACGAGCACAGACTATAAAATAAGCTCCAGCAGACTAAATTTAAGGATTCACCCCACTTAGGGCAAGGTGACTGCACACTAGTAAATTTAGACAAACTTTACATAAGTGACTAACAAATTAAAGCCTAACTCCAGCTAACACTTTTCAAGCTGTTACAGCAACAGTTTTGTTTTTCTTTTAGGATAAAGGTTTTAACTGAATAAAAGCTGACCATTGTAAGCACCCCATCAGTGTTAAATGGTTTGTTCTAACCATCTATTGCTGCTTTTGCTGGACAGCTTGTTCTGTTAAAGGAAGTTGAAAGCTAACAAACTTACTAGCTGGATCGCAGTGTGTGGGGGGCGTCTTTGTCGGTTTGTGAGCATTAAGTGCAATGCGCTGGGCTTCTTGCCTTCAAACGTCTATACACATTAGTGAAGTGGAGTCCGCATAACGAGAGGTACATGTTATATTTCTGTTATGGCTGCGCTATCCCTTTTTGGATACATATCTGCTTTTATAAGAAGACACTGAGATATGCCTCATTGCTGTACTTCTACCGTACATTGATAACAGCATTAGCAATGTCCCCGCAGATAGTCTCAGACCTATAAGAACAAATTGAATGATCTTACTAGATACTGGTCACTCTGAGCAGTATTAAATAAGGTCCATGCTGGCCAAAATGGCAGATGTGCATGCATGTGGCTGGTTGGGGCGGTGTACATGACTCAGAGTCCTTTGTTTAGTCATGTGCACTGTTCTGTTCATGCACGTGGATGCCCTCCCCTTTTCTGTTGTAATTTCCTGTGATGTCATTGTGCATGGAGGAAGCGATTGGCTGTTGGGGCCATGACTTCCTGTTTTTCATTCCTTTGGTTGCCTATAAATAAACGAAGTCCCTGTGCTGGAGAGGACTTACACACCGAGATTCCAGCTTGAAGCAGCATTTGTTCTGATTCTATCTGGCACTACTGAAGTACTTCAATTTCCTTATACCAAAGAGCTTGATACAAACGTACTTTTAAGCACGAAGGAATTGTTTTGTTCTTTGTGCGCATTTTGATGCTGAGAGTTCACATTTTGGCGCAGTGTGGATTTGTGTACAAAGCCTAAGAAAATTTTCCACGTCACAGGGGACTCGTAAAAACAAAGATTGCTGTGTCAATACTATTGACAGACTGCATTATATTGGTTCTACTTTAACTGCACATAAGAAGAGATTTCCAGTTTTGGGTTAAAAGTGGAAGCCCCTTTAATGTCTAACTTGAGAATCTTGCAAATAAAATTTTCTTTTGCATGGGCAGGCTTTTTAATTACTGATTATTACATGGCAGTTTTATATTAGGCAAGCTTAATGTTTTGTTTAAAAAATAATGAAAAACCAAGCCGTCTTAATACAAATGTCATCTTGCAGAATTTACATTTCTGACATGAGCCATGTTCTGTAAAAATATACTGTATATGCATTTTAAAGGAAATTAAATGTAACATTATGCTAATATATAAAGAGAGATTAAAAGCCAAGTGTGTTTCAGGTACTTTAAAATTATTGTATGTGTAACCACTGTGTCCCATGAAATTACCCACCAAAACTTTGATGTCTATATTTTTTGTAAAATGGGCATTATCAAATGTACACGGCTTAGGCATCTATCCATCAATTCCATCTGATCAGAAATCAGATAACGGGAAGAATAAAACAATAACATATTAACCACCCTAGAAATACTGACCAGATATTACGCTAATTACAAGATCTAGGATCTGGCCATTCTTTTTTTTTTCAGCAGCTCATCCTTTTGAAATATAGTTCAGCAGGTAAGAGGATTTAAAGTTCCTGTTTTTAACAAAATATTTGGAGATTAATTTTGTAAATAACTTTTTACTCTAGTCTAGAGTATCTGTTTTTATTTTTCCTTAAACACCCAATATTATGCTTGGATTTTCCTATTTCATATTCACTTGTACTTCATTTAGCATTTAAAGCGGGCAAGACCAGACCAGACTAAAAATTACTTCCTGATGTGTAGTCAAGTGGGAACCTGTTGTTTCTTCCATATTTGTTTAGAACACAGAGAACAGCTGACAAATCAGGACGTGTTTGCTATTGTACAATTTAGTTTATATTTTGACATGTTTTGTTGGTCCATCCAACTTTTACCTTGGGTTCCCCCATTTTTTACTTGTTTTATTCAGCCTGCTATTTCAGAGAATTCCAGACAGCCGTATTGTTTGTCTTTGAATTCAGAACCCTGGTGCTGCATCAAGTCATCTATGTCTGCATGGGTGTGCTAGAGGGCAACAACCTATGACGTGTCTGACAGTGTAACATCCTTACCTTTTGGGGCTCTGGTGTAGATCCTGCGTCTCTAGTATGTTCCGTGGAATGCACAGTTACTTTAGTCCCTGGGTTCCCTGTGACCTGCATCCCAGGCATTACTTCAGCTCAGCTAGTCTTAACCCGCTCCGTAAGCCCTGGAGCCTACCTTCCCTAGTGCCCCCGGTTCCCAGAACCTGGCAAAGGATGATTGTAATTGGGATTGTTTACTCAAGCAAAACAAATGGCAAACGCACTCATCAATTTGTAACCAGCTCTAAGCAAGGTGCACATGGAAGGGCTTTATACAGTACAACAGCAAAACGTTTCCCAGCACACTCACCAGCCAGCATGCAAAAAAACTTGTCTCACCTTGTATCTAAACCTCTGTTTTTAACCTTAGCGGTAAGACAAGATTTTTTGCATGCTGGCTGGTGAGTGTGGTGGGAAACGTTTTGCTGTTGTGCGATTGTTTATTGCCTCATTTGCTATTTGCTATACAGGAGGTTCCCCAGGCGTTCACAGTGTTATCACCCTTTGAGTTTGTTTAAGGGTGACACCTCCATGGACTTCTAGATATGTTTAAAGACACATGAGAACAGGAGGTCAAACCCTATTAGAGTATAGTGGAACACATTACACAAATGCAGGACTGAATGGCACACGTCACATGGTCCTGTGTCAGAGAACATTTGCAGGCTGTGAAAAAGGCTCAAAGCTGATTGTACAACTAGTCCATCAAGGTCAGTAGAGGAGGAGAGTTTAGTTCTGGTGTTCAAGTTTTTGTATTGGTGCCAAATATTCCAAAAAAAATTTTTCGCAAAAATGGCAGAACCACTTTGAGATAGTTAAAAAAAAGGTTGGAAGTGTTTGCTATAAGCACAGCGGTGTAGTGGTTAGTGCTTCTGCCTTGCATCACTGGGGGTCCCTGGCTCAAATCCCATCCAACACACTAACTGCAAAGAGTTTGCATGTTCACCCTATGCTTGCATGGGTTTCTGCCCACACTCCAAAGACATGTTGGTAGGTAGACATGTGCGATTCGGTTCGTTCCGAAATTCGTTTTGGACGAATTTTCGGAAATTCGGAGATTCGGATGTATCCGAATTCCGAATTACAGCTAAGACGAATGCAAACGAATCCGAAATTCCCGATTTCCCGAAATTCGTTATTGGACGAATTTATAGGTTAATTGGCTCCTGTGTAAAATTGGCCCTATATGAGAGTGACCTTAGGTTGTAAGTTCCTTGAGGGCAGGGACTAATGTGAATGTGCAACTATGTAAAGCGCTGTGTAAATTGTCGGTGCTACATAAATAAATAAGGTCTGCCAGTCCACAAAGAGAAAACCCTACCAAATCTATGATTGCGACTTAATCGAACACTGGAAGGAAACCCAGATTGAAAGAAACCCCCAAAGAATAGCAGTTACCCTCTCAAGGACAAGAGAGCTGGAAATTCTTGCAGAAAAATCTGGAGATTTTCTTAGATTTGATTAGTGTAACTAATGTAATGGAGCATGTTATTCTCACATACACTACCATCCATGTCAAGCCTTGCTGAATTCCTGAAGCCCACCAGGAAATTGTAACAGCTGAGATTAAAAATATTTAGGATCATTAAGGAGTCCTATAGTGGATGGTCAAGTCCTATTGTGCTAGTCCTCAGACTAAATGGAACCTGGTGGTTTTGTAATGATTTTCAAAAAATGTAAACAGTCTCCAAATTTCATGCATATCCAATACCTCGGATATACAGGATAATTGAAAAATTTGGTCCAGCCCTGTACATCACCACTTTTGATTTAACAAAGGGTTACTGGCAGATCCCACTCTCCAAAGGGGGTAAGAAAAAGACTCTGACCGGAGCGGCAGGAGGAAGAAGAGAAGGCAAGAGTTGGATCACAGGAGGAAGAGGAGAAGGCCTACAGAGGTGACAGGAGCTCTTCCAGGGCCTTACCCCAGGAGAACCACCACAAGAAATGGCATGCCCAACATGCTCACCAAGCCCTGGCTACAGCAGACACTGGTTAGCCTGCTGATCTCTGACCTAGGGGAGGATGGACACCTCCCTGCCTGCTTCCCACTGAAGATCTCTGAGCCCATACAGCTTGCTCACTAGGTGAGCCTCCTTCTGTCCATGACAAGATTGAATGGCAACCTGTATTATTGGATAGTCATTATTGGTGGTGTCACCATATTTGTCCTGCTGTCATCTGCTGAGCCATAGTGCTATCATGTAGTGTAAATGTACAGCTCCATGGTGGGCTCAAGTGTTAAAGTGTATGTGTCATGCATTTGTTAGCAGGTTTTTACATGTTATGAGTTTTGTTTTGGCCAATGATGGCATGAACAAGTCCTAAGGACTCATTTGTCCCTGTTTGCCAGTGATCGGGGTGCCGATTAGTCCCTGTTTGCCGGTGACGGTGCCAATGACCCTTGTACTCCATGTGTTACCTACTGATGACCCCTGTACTCCATGCCTTACCTACTAATGACTCCTGTACTTCATGCATTACCTACTCATGACCCCGGTGCTCAATGCTTTATTTTCTCCTGACCCCTGCCCTGTATGTTACATACTCTTGATTCCTGCTCTGTGCTATGCACTCTTGACCCCTGTGTTCTGCGTTACACACTCCTGACCCGTGCACTCCATGTGTTACACATACTTGACCCCTGAAGTCTTGGCATTATACACTTCTGATTTCTTCACTTTGTGCATTACACATTCTTGACCCATAGTAGAGTAGGCTCAGAGTTTATTTAACCATGCATCTTTATCCGCTCACATTGTGTGTGCCGCATTATTTTACTCCTCGTGGTGTCCTCTTCCAGAAGTCTGTGGCCAATTGTTTCATTGCATGCTAAAAGTGGGGGCATTAATGTGTGTGTGTGTGGCTGCAAATGGGGGTGTGGTTAAAAGTGAGCATGGTCAGTACGGATTTCATTTTGAAAATCTGGTAACCTTACCCTGACCCCGGTGGAATAAATTTGTATCTGGACTATTTAAACTAGTGAGGCGCTTCATTTCTTACAACAACTCTGGTCAGTCATGGCAACTTTCATATCCAAACACTGCAATACAATAACACTTTCTTGTACTGCACAATAAAAACATGAATATACCTTTATATACGTCTTTTTTAAATGATCAAACATATAAGTGCATCTGACACATGTGACAGTCTTGGAGTGATGCACTCTGCAAAAGCACTTGCTGTAATAAAAGCAACAGCAAAATAATAGACAGCTTTTATAACTTGGAAAAAAGGCAACTTCAAAAGGAAAAAAAAAGGCATTTTTAAACTGCAGGCTAAGGACACTGCCTGTACTGAACAATAGAACCATGAGAATATATTTATTCTTACAAAATGAGAAAACAGAGCATTTTATGTACATAGTGTCAATGGAGAGTGCAGTAATAGCCAAAAGCCAAAGAACAGCTAAAAGCTCCACCCAACAGTAGAATGGTAAACAAGTACTCTAAAAATGCCAGATATCTTTAAATCTTTCATTTTCAAAATAGTAACCTCTGCTGCAAACTGTTTTACTAATTTCTAATATAATTTGATGTACATATATATTCATTTTGTAAATATGTGAGAACTTCATGTTTAACCAGTTGACATCCGCGGTGTTAAACCCCCTTCCCATCCAGGCCATTTTTCAGTATTCAGCGCTGTGGTACTTTAACTGACATTTATTCCGTCATGCAGCGCTGTACTGAAATGAATTTTATACCCTTTTTTGGGGACAGATAGAGCTTTCTTTTGGTGGTATTTATTCACCACTGGGGGTTTTATTTTTTTACTATATTAAGGAAAAATTACCGAAATAGCTAGGGGGCGCGCGCGAGCAGAAAAAAATTGCCGTCTGGAGACGGCAACCCGCAGATGCTGCAGTGCCGCCCGTCCGTTTTTTTACTACGGGCGGATGGCAAGAGGTTAACATGTTCCTATTTGTATGCATGCATTGCCAAATCTGCATGTTAAAAAAAGTTACTTTGTGGATCTACCAAAAATTTCTGCTTTGCATGTTGTTAGAAGAAGAGGTCTTTGGTGTCCACTAGCCAAAATAGGTTTTTTACTAAACCCACCCTATGTCCCCAGCCACACCCCCCACTGGCTTGAGGACAATTCAAGCATTAACCATTCCCAACTGAACAAGGGGCCTAGCCCCCTCAACATACTGACACTAACAGGATAAGCATCACGCCACCAGATGCAGTGTATTTAGGTTTTGTGCTGCCCTAGGCAAGATTACACTTGGGCGCCCCCCCCTGCTCTAAATTTGCCCCACCCCTTCCTGTATAAGACATTTTGCGTAACCTGTCAGTCGCTTGATACAGCATGCATGCTGTATCCAGCTTCTGACAGGGTGCGTTAGTAATGTAGGAAGACGGGGGTCTCAGGTGGGCTGCAAAGGATCTCTTGTGACCCTACATAGCCCACCTGAGACCTTGCATAGCCCACCGCAGACTCTGGACTTATCAATAATCTGGGCTCCGCACTTAGTGATGCACTGGGCTCCGCACTTAGTGACGCACTGGGCTCCACACTTAGTGACGCACTGGGCTCCGCACTTAGTGACGCACTGGGCTACGCACTTAGTGACACACTGGGCTCCGCACTTAGTGACGCTCCGGCCCAGCCCCGCCTCCGGTCCCACTTCGGCCCCTCCTCCTTCATCCGGCAGCTCTCTCAGGTAAATTAGGCGGCTGCTTGACCCAACGGGCGGCCGTTCAACCCAACGAGCGACCGCCTAATTTGCCTGATTAGGCAACCTGGCTCGCTGCAACAATTTGGGGCCGCAAAGTGCCACCCAAGGCAAATGCCTTGTTTGCCTTGTGGTGGATACACCCCTGACCAGATGCCCCCCTTTTTGTGACCTTCTCCCATTTTCCAGACCCCCTAATCTGCCAAGCTGCTGTGGCAAACACATTCTGTATATAAATAACAAACCACTAGCAACCTTACATAAAAGGAGGGATAGTGGGACAACCTGCTTCCTCCGTTAACCTTCCAGTAAGAACTCCCAGCAGCCTGTGCAGTTCCTTCCTAGCACCTGACCCTCACATCCAATCAGGTAAGTTCTGCTATTCATTCCCCAACTTTAAGCCTTTCCCCAGGGACAATTCCTCCTGCTTAAAGTGGACCTTTACCCCCTTTCACTAAAAATCCCCTTAGCATGTAGCTCTGCATGCTGTTATGAAATCATCTTACATTCATTAGTTAAACATATTTTCATTTTACTTACAATTTGCCCTCAGTTAAAATGGACACTGCCAGAAGACTGGGTAAGAAAAGAAAAATAAGGTATATAAAAAAAAAGTATCTGTTTGTATATTGTCATTACTAAACATTTCTAAAGGTGCATTTGTTGTTATTTAAAAAATATGGGCGAAGTTTCTCTTTAACCCCTTCACAACCGATGATGGGATTATACAATCATGATTGTTCAGTTAATTAATGACTGGCGACGGGATAATCCCATCATGCAGTACAGTGAGTGCTGGTCCGTGGAGCGACCAGCACTCATTGAGTTACTATTGTTGATGGGTCCCTCGGGGTCCGAGGCAGACCCTGAACAGAAGATTAGGTGGTTGCAACTCTGTGATCACAGCAATAGCTGAGATCACAGAGCCCTTGTAACGGCAACCGTCGTCATCCTCCAGCAGGGGATCGAGAGCCCCTTAGGGTTCCGGCTGTTCTCGGGTCCGCCCTCTTGCGTTCCACGGTGGAGCGCACGCATCGCCACTTCCGGTTTCGGATGCCGGCTGCGTCCCACCTTGGAGCGCGGAAGTGTGCCGTTCCGGCCGGCGGCTCCTCCCCCACTTTCTCGCCCTAATTAAACTCCCAGCCAAGACAGCATCCCAGATAGCAAGCAATTGAGCTGCAAGTTTGAAAATGACTTGCTACCGTATTGCAGCTTGCAGAGCTCTTGCTAAGACCTGCAGGACTCTTGCTGTAGACTTGCCAAGCTACAAATTCAAAAAGTGTCAACTAGAACTTGTGCTGCAAGTGTTCTGCAAGTCTACAACTTGCCAGGAATGTGTGCAGCAAGTTAACAAGAATTACAATTTAACCCTGCCACAAGTTTGTGGCAAGTTATCCTTGCTATCTAGGATGGCGTTCCACTATTGAAACCAGAACGCCTGCTGTCTCCTGGGACCCTGTACCACCACCATACTCTGCTGCCAGCCTTGAACCCTCACATCTCTGGACTGGATTCTAAAGGACCCCCAGCTCCTGTCACTCGCTCCAAATCGCAAGTACTCGGTGCATCTTGCACCTCCACTGTGTCATAGAGACTGTATACTTGTTGGGACTCCCTCTGGGAACTCCTTACAGATTGCCTTGCATACTTTCTGCAGACTGTTCCTGATACAATCTCTTCACACTGTGTTACCCTGTAAATCATTACATTCCTAAAATACTACTGGTGCTTAGGGCAGGGCGTATGACGTAATAACCCTACCTGAACCTTATCATACTTTACGTGTGGCTGTGATGCTTGAATCCCTAACTCTCCGCTAAAGATTGAGAGTGACGCCAGGGATTCCTGCCTGAGCCCCCTGAACCAAAACAGGCGTTACAGCCCTATCAGCCACGAAGCTGATAGAACTCTGTTTTGTGCTGCTGCGAGTCGTCTGTGTGTTACAAACTGATACAAAGTATCTCTGAGGAGAAAACTGTATTCTCCTCAGATATACTAAGTATCAAAGATCTTGTAAATAACAAAAATAACCCCTTTGTGCCCCGTAGTTGAAAAAATTAAAATTAAAAAAAGGAGACAAACATACCACATTCTAATTGTTCCAAACTAAAATTGTATTTCACTTTTGTGACCTATAACTCCCAAAATAAACTGAAATCCCAGACATATAATATACCCTATAAATTAGGACAAATTAAGTAAGCTATTGAATATATTTCCGTAAGCTACACTAATTATGTACACATTATTATTGCCAAAACTGAAAAAAATTAATTTTTAACTTTTTTTAATAAGAAAAATAAGAATTTATATATGCATATGTGACATCAAATGAAAGCTAATTTTGTCCTTTAAAAAAACCAGCGTATAATATGTGTAGGTGCAATAAATGAGGAAGATAAAAATGATGGTTAAACAAACACATAGCAAAAATGGCAAAATTGCGCCTGTCCCCAGGAATGAAAAAAATTTCTGCAGCTGTGTCACTAAGGGGTTAATATCTCTGGGTCTGTCTTTAATGGCAGAATTAGATATGTTATACTGTGTTTAATATTTGGGATACTCAAAAATGGACACTTTAGCTTTTTGTATAATGGCCTGAAACAAGTAGAGTCTAGTGAAAGCCTGCTACTGTTCTACCTGTAAGTCTCTAGCTTATCCCTGCAGCATGGATTTTTGCTTTCACTGTTTTACACATATTTAGAAAAAACTTATAGTAAACTTATCAGCCATTTTTAAAATAAAAAAGTAAAAATCCTGCCTATGATTAGGTACCACACATTTATTACTAATACTTTTATTAGCTATTGAGAGTGTTCTTACTAGACATGTGTTCTTACTAGTGCAGGCATGTGGGTTCCACCCAAAAGTCATTAAAGCCAAACCCTTTAAAAATAAATTGCAGACATACAGTATTGTGGTACCTGATCTCAGACAAAGTTTAGTTTTTAAAAGTTAAAAAATTATTAACTGATCATTTCAAACTTCCCTTAATAGACCCCTGGGTGCTGCAGGTGGAGATCTGATTCCCCAATCCTTAGCTTACCCATTAACACACTGAGCCTGGACGTACTGAATGCCATCCTTAAAAGTGAACTATGGCCAAACCTTTTTTGGCATTAGTACATTTACTAATGTCCTCCTGTGACCCAAAACTATAGCAGGCTATTGCAGTATTGACA
Source organism: Nanorana parkeri (assembly GCF_000935625.1). Classification (NCBI taxonomy): domain Eukaryota; kingdom Metazoa; phylum Chordata; class Amphibia; order Anura; family Dicroglossidae; genus Nanorana; species Nanorana parkeri. The sequence goes on from NW_017306574.1 coordinate 38,352, forward strand.
GTGCAGAGTCGCGCTTCAGCCGGGGTGGATCCCGACAATCTTGTCTGGATCCACCCCTTACCTGATTGACAGCTCTCTAAAGCCAGAGCAAGCTGTGCCTGCCCCCTCCCCTCGCTGTCCTTCCAATGAGCGCTGGAAGAACAGAGAGAGGAGGGGGGAATCCCTGCTGCGAGTAGTGACTGACAGTCACTACTCTCTAGAGGTAGAAGATCATGAACTGATCCGTTCATGACGTGTGACAGCTGCAGTTGCACATGTAAGCTCTAACCATGAGGATGAGTGCATTTCACTCTCCCAATAGTTCTCCTTTAATATCTACTTCCATGTGTTCAGTCAAATTTGGCTAAACACCTCTATATGTTTGTTATAAGTTTCCATTCACACAACATAACGAAAAATTATAAAAAAAAAAATATTTCTTACCTTTTAGATGTTTTGCTGCAGCAGGTACTGTAACATGATTGATTCAAGGTTTTTCTGAGCACCTTCACAGTGATTTTGTCTTTAAAGAAAGTATTAGGACTGAAATTTGTGTTTCTCTCATTAAATTTATTACCATGGAATGTAGAAACCAGACTTCAAATTCTTTAAACTAGGGATGCACCGAAAACCGATACAAGCATCGGTATCTGCGGCGATACCGAGTATTTGCATGAGTACTCGTGCAAATACTCCAATACAATTAAACCTTTGTTAGGACAAAGTACAGTATAGATTAAACTACAGTGTTAAAAAAAAAACTTCTCACAACCCTGCCTAACATTACAAAGAAGGAGAAACAAGTAGAATTTTTAACCCTTAAGAAGAAAAATAAACCCTAACCCAAGTAAAAGCAATTTAAACTGCAAGAAACATTTTTTTTTATTATTTATTCGCTTATGCTATGTAAATGAGAACTTGTAACAAATATAAAATAGATGTTATCCCAATTTGCCTGTGAAAGTGGAAATACATTTTAATGCAAAAGCCAGGAAAAGGAGGGGAAGCCAGTCTTACAGGTCAAGATTGTCAGTGGGGTAGGGAGGGTGAGGGGCATACGTTGAGTTTGTATAATTGATCGGGTTGCTACACAGATGGCCAAAGGTCTTCTACAGATAGTTTGCTTTAGTCTTTAGTCTAACCATCTGCACTACGAGTTTCCACTTTTTATTTTATCTGATGCATAGGCCATTCGGTTGAACTGTCTGTTTCCAATTCCTGAGACTGCAAGAGAGTCTGTACCTGAGAGGAGGTAATCACTGGGAGGTATTCGGCATCAGGTGCTTCCTCTACCTGTTTTGAATTAGAGGAACAGCGCATACAGACCCTGGTGGGTCTCTGCTAAAGGTGAGGTGCATTCCAGAAGATTTCTCTGTTGATGGTCACAGGAGACTAAGTTTATTCTACATCCAATGTTTTATCTTCTATTTACTTAATGGACTATTGAAGATCCAGGATCATGGACATTTTTTAACCATTTATTATTTTCACTGGAGTGCAAGTTACACACATGCGTTTTTCTTGTCGGTATTCTTTGCACATTGCATCACATTGATTCACAGTTAATATTTAGTGCATTTGATTTTTCATTATGGATATTTTGTAGCAATTACATTTACACTAAGGTGCATGTTATATACATGCGTTTCCTTTTTTGTTTTGCACTTTTTACACATTGTATCACATTACTCTAAGGTCAGTATCTACTATATCTGACACTTTGCGGTCTCATTCACACAGCGCGGCTTTTACCATTAATTTCATACGTTATATCTGACCACACAGATTTCAGCTGCTGCTTAACTTGACTAGAGTAGTGGCGCGAGGTTTCACATCATTCATGAATAAGGTCTTATTAGTGCACTGTGGTGCTATTCATTTTGATAGACACCCTAATGCATGGCACTACCATGCATTGCATTCCCCAGAAAGGTTAGGTGCAGTTTTAGCCATGCTGGGGTGTGTTAGCAGCCCATTCAAACTGAATGAGCTGCCTTAACGTAACACACTTTGACACATGACCTAATGCAAATTAACATGCATGTGTAACCACACCAAGAAGATGTGAACCTGGCCTTAGAGTTGAAGAAGTAAAAAAGTAAAAGGAATTATACTTTCTTGGCAGTCTATCGATTAACTCAAAGTACTCTGTATGTGGTGTATGGTAAGGCAAACATTAATGTCTTCTAAGCAGAAAATAGTAACATCTGCCAGAATCCTTGCAATGTATATAATTCTGCTATTTTTCCCTTAAAAAAAATTAAAAGAAATGTTATTTTAATTTGAGTTTAGTTTACTCTTAATGCAATCAGATTTTAAAGCCTGTGGATTTTGGGCCTGCACATTGATATAGGAGCAGATATTCCAGATGTTAGCAGTGGGGTGGTCTAGTAATCTTCAGCAGTGCCTACAAATAAAATAGAAACCCAGAAACAAACAGAAAGTGGGCTTCTTTTAAAGGAAATTAAGGAAATGTACAAGAGCAAAGAGAAATCTTTATTAAGATAATTGGCATACCTATTCTTATATGAGAATGTGGACTGTCAAACAACTAATCAGTGCTATCCCTTCAGTTAGTGATGAGAAAGAGTGATGATTGCCACAAAATGTGTCACAGCTGGTGATACAACAGTTCGAACGCAGAATACCATATTGAATGCTATCAAAATAACTGTGGCTTCCTGGCCAGGAGCTTTGTGTAACTTGTATATTTAAAGCCCCCAAGATTGCTGGATTCTGAGCACAGTTGTATAGGCTCCTCTCCTGTACTAACATTTCATGCTCTAATTTTACTATGCACTGTAAGCTTCTCACAGTGTGCAATAGGAGCTGCAGCAAGTCAAATACTGCCCTTCTCATTTCCTGGCTGGAGGACATCCAACATTATCTTGTCCTTTCTTCCTGATACTTGCTGTCCCTGGCCTGCCCCTTTCATTCATTAGTCTTATTTATTATTAATATTTATATAGTGCCAAGAATTTACGCAGTGCTTTACAGCGCACATTCACATCAGTCTCTGCCTTCAAGGAGCTTACAATCCAAGGTCCCTATCTCACATGCATCTCACATGCATACATTTTCAAGCATGTCCTTGAACTGTGGGAGGAAGTCAGAGTACCCAAGGGAAACCCACGTAAACTCCTTGCAGATAGTGTCCTGATCGGAATTTGAACAGGGACCCCCAGTGCTTCAAGGCACAAATGTGCTGCCCATTGAACTTTCAGTTTAACTTTTATTCATGAAGGCTCAGCATCACTTGTGGTCAGTACTCAGGGTGCTCTACATGCAAATGCACCCTGTCTAGGAATGCCCACTTCACCAGATTGACATCCACCAATCAAGGCAATTTTATATTTGCATAACTCCTGCCAAGAGCCAGCCTAATGCTTGCATCAGGGCTGAAGGCCATTGACAGCAGTACTGAAGTAGGGTGCTGTGATTTTTTCCAGGAAACTATGTACAGCACCGTGCTGGCCCCTCCCACCAGCCATGATCTCCCTACATTGCACAGAGATAAACAGAGAAACAGTGATGACATTGTTGAGTTTAAAATACGGTATGCAATGGAAACATAAAAGCTTTCAGTTTTCAGTGAACTTTACCTTTAAAATGTTAATGAAAATATCTCTTTGGGCAGAGTTATACAAGTGTTTGATGTTTCTAAAGCTGATACTTCTTCAGCACAAGAATCATTTAAAACCTTTTTGATACTTGTGGCAAATGCTACAATGAAATGAAAATGCTTTCTTCATGAAGCCTGCAATACAATGGCTTTTTAATTGCAATATTGATTACTGCCTTTGCTCTTCTTATATATTGCTATTAAACTGCAATAATTTTAGATTTATGAAAACAAAAACACAAGTCATACGATGTATTTTTTCTTGGTTGTTTTGTCTTAAACATAACACTTGGATGTCAGTGTAACTATTTTAAACAGCTTAGCTCATTAAAAAAAAATGTAAGGACTTGCTAGGGAATGGAATAGCAGAGCCTTCAAAACGCTGGGCATACATTTCGATAATTATTTTACAGGACAATTAATTAACTACCCTCTTGTGACTATTCTGTATTGGATTAAGAAGAGAAGTTCACAATAAAGCAGCATACATCTCTTTTAATTGTCTGTGAAACAATCAATAATTGCATCAACCAAGGACAAAATAGGTACTCTATTTTCCTGAATTAAAAATTATTTGACTATTCAATTAACATCCAATCATACACTATGTTTAGTATGCAAAGCAAACATAAAACCAACCCTTTTCCTTATAATACATATTTGTGGGTAGTGATGGCCTAAATTATCCATGTCCACAAGAGATAGAGCCCCTTTAGGCTTGCTGTTACTAAGTGACCTGGTCTACTGTGATTTGTACCATTTTGCTGCCACATGTACATTTCATGTGCCAATAATGGGCCTCCTCATTATACCTAGAAGCCCTTCTTATTTAGGAAATAGTTTTTCCTGCTGTCTGTAGGAGCCAATTGGCCAGGGTGAAGGCAATGGGCACTTCCCACTAATAGACCATACAGAATAGCTTAAAGCTGCCATTTAATGTGTTGTGGACTTGGGATAGGGTGGGAGAGGGTACTTACTGCTTTTAGGAAGTCAGGTACAGGATATAAAAATGAGGCATTTTTACTATTGCAGACAAACATACATTATTTGTTTATTCTGACGTCAGCAGAACCACCCAGCCAATAGAAAATAGTTGGGCATAGCTATCTGTCATTACTAGCTCTGCCCAATCGTTTTCTATTTTATTTTTTCTACTTTTTTTAACAGTTTTTCTATTCTGCTCCTTACCACAGAGGTACCGAGCCAAATAGCTGAGCCGAATGCCGCTCGGCGGCATTCGGCTGTTCACTCACTGCTGTTCGGCATCTATGAGAATAGACCGAACAGCAGGGAGTGGCGTGCCTGAGACTCCTATTGGCTAGTAGATTGCTTATGTAACTGGCCAATTGCTTTCTGCAGACTGCAAAGCTGCGGTTACATTTTATTTTTTTATAGTACAGCTAATACTATTTTACAGCATTCACTTTGAGAATAAAGTTTTGTTGTTTTTAGTCTTATGCTAATTACTAGAGGTTTCTATTTGTTAGATTTTTATCTGACAAATAGGGGTCTACGCATCATCTATTGATGCGTAGACCCCAATACTACTATAATATATTGCTCAGGCCATGGACTGCGATTTCCAAAAGAATGAGGCAAAGTTGGACATGATTTCCACTGCTGCTTGATAGAAACTCCCTGGAACCCTCTAGTGATGTATGTAGATAGATGCAATAGAAATGGGCCGGGGTGGCTTTATAGGTAGGACTAGTTAGCGGAACACATATATGCCTTTTCAGTCACATGTGATAAAACAGTCCAGTAGTATAGAGGTATATATCACCTGAAAATTTCCAGCTGTAGTTGGAAATAAAAGCTCCTTTCTTCAATGTGTTTCGCTGTAAAACAGCTTCCTCAGGAGATTATGGAGACATGGGTGAAGTATACTAAAAATAACAAAATCGTATTAAAAAAAAAAGTCAAAAAAAGAAAGTAAAATTAACTACTTGCTGTTTGCCTGTTAAATAAATGGATAGACAGCAAGCTCCCTACAGGGCGTGATTGTATATACACTGTTTTTTTTCTTCTGCTCACGCGTGCCCGTGAGCAGAACACACTGACACTTGTAAACGACTGTTACATACAAGCATTCGGGCGGCTCTAGGGCCAAGAGTGTGACCGGCGGGAGATTTGAAAGTAAAAAAACGGGAAAAAAATTAAACAAAAAAGGAAAAAAATAATGAAATAATCAGACCGCCAGGGAGGTTAATATAGTAAAAAATAAAAACTCCAGTTGTGGTTAAATACCACCAAAAGAAAGCTCTGTGTCCCCAAAAATGGTATAAAATTAATTTCAGTACAGTGCTGTATGATTGAATAAATGTCAATCTACTTCAGCGCTGAATACTGAAAAATGGCCTGGACAGGAAGGGGGTTTACCACGCTGGTCTTCAAGTGGTTAACAAACTAGTGAGTACAAAATATTATCAAGGTTATACAAATATACAGCACATACGTGAACCAACACATTAGACAAACTGGGAAACGCATCGAAATCTTTGTAACGACTCCCCTTCAAGGGGCCACAGGAGAGGCAACAATAACAGGCACAGTCACCATCCAGGACCATAACCAACTCCTATAAATATAAACGGTTATGTGCAATAAAGAAAAAAAAAACACAACCCTTATGTAGATAGTATTATCTAACATGTATGGCAAAACCTCACTAACAAACCAAGTAAGTAATATCGCAGTGCTAAAGTTTAAAAGCACACCATTCAGAATCCTAAGCAGTGTGTAAAATACCACGATGCCTACCTACAATATAGGCAACTGTAAATCTACAACAATAGTGAAAGGTGATACCAATAGCACATAATAGTAGCTAGTAATAATAACTAAAGGCTGGTGATATAGAGGTACCTACATAAAGCAAGAAAGCAACATGAAAGCTCATGCACTAGATCAAAGATGCCAATGAAATTTGGCGACCATATGCTCGTATTTATATGCCTCGGGCACTCCACAACAGTAGACGTAAATACGCTGTGCATGTGCAGTAACACACACATAGCACAAATCTGCACGCATGCACCTTGTTCCTATCTCTAGGGGTGATATCAAAGAAGTAAAAGGTGGAGTAAGGAGGTGGGACCAGGTACACCCCCTCACCTGTCGCAAAATGGGAGAGTGGCGGAGCAAGGACCAAAAACAAAACCAAGCCCCAACCAAAAACCCGTAAAGGGACGCAGCCATGGAGACAGTAACAGGGGCCATTCACTAAACACCCTGGTCAAACGAATTGAGCAGGGCATAGAGGAGCCGGACTTCTGATACTTTCAGATGTCCCCTTAAGTACAACAAGAGGAGGATGACAGTCACCAGGGGAAACAGCCCCTGAGACAGTAACTTCACAGAAAAGGAGGCCCCAGCAAATCCTAAATAAAATTAGGGACAATGTATACATCACAATAAAATGACAATACGCTTTGCATATATAGGAAAATACACTATAAAAAAAGAAAAACAGAATATAACAATAAGATACAACATACAGTATATCACACAGAACAAATTATAATATAAATGTTGGACTTGTATAAATACATAAAGGTCTCATTAAGACCTGGAATCTGAGTGGCTTTAAGTGTGTAAATACACTTAGTCTCGCGATGTATGTAGATATTGTAAAAAATAATAAATATAAAGTTAAATCAGAGTCAGGCGATGTTTACAAATTAAAGAGACAATACAAATTAACAAAATACTGTACAGTGGGGACAGGGTCCTTTCATGTTGCCATTTAGTATCTTTAGTATCAATCAGCTCTTTAATAAAAGTAAGTTAAAAAAAAAACTAGTGGGGTTCCCCTAAAATACCACCTAAACCCTTATTGAGACATGCAGCCTGGCTGGCCAGGGGGCTGATATCTGGGATCCCCCTTATTATAATCCCTTCTTATATATAATTTCCTCCCCACAAACCTCCACTTGCTTAATAAAAGATGGCGTGCTGCCCCTTCCCAATGCTACCAACTGCACACATCCTGCGTGCAGGCTTGTATCCCCATGGCAAGAGGGAAGTAATTGTGTGGGCTGTGCCATACTGATTCCAGCCCAAATGCCTTTTGCAAAAATGGGGTACCTGTTCTGAAGCACGGGACCCAGTGTTTACAGACTGGGTCTCTTCAGTACTCTCAATGTCCATATGCCATCTACCTCATCGGTTCTTCAGATCTCTTAATCTTTCATCAAGAGGGCAAGTACTTAAATAGCCATAGCTGACATAGCTATCACACGATCGGAAACCCCTCTGATCACTTCCCGTTAGTGACAGGTTTGACAGCCAGCAGCCATGCAAATAGTCAATTTGTGGAGCTGAGGTGAGGAGAGGTGATGTTTAATAACATATCTTCAGCATGGGGTATCATGCCCAGGAATGTTAATATGCAGATTGCAGTCATTAAAAGACCTTCAGATTGACACTTGCTAATGCCTGCTCCCTTCTGTTTATAATGAAATAAAACAACAATCGATACCACTAAACAAAAAAAAAATAGATTGTAACAATGGATTGTCTAAGGGAATAGACAAACAGACAAATGTAAAGATTGAAAGACACCTAAGGCAGCATGGGGGAGCCCACCAAAAGTCTGCAAGATCTGAAAATGGTATGAACTGCTTATCTCTAAAAAGTAACACTAAAAAAAGCTCTTTGTTGTTACATCTTAAATTGAATATATGAACAGAGTGGGGTGTAACCTGCCACATGCTGATTAAATTATGTTGCTTACCTTTGCCTTAATGGGCCATGGTTTGGGAAGGAAAAAAGGAGTGTGTTTTCTTCTAGGAACCCAACCCCCTTGGGTGTCACTGGACCTAGTTGACCCCTTCTATGTTTACTTGTAGTTACATACACACTTTTGGCTTTACTCCAACAACCCTGCCACCTACATGTTCGCACAGCTTGCAGTGTCTGCTTGTGTACAAATATCCTATATCCAATTTTTATGTCATGAATCTTAACCACATAAAATATATGTATGTGTTCAGTTCAATTGATTTTCAGTTTTGTGATATTTTAAGAAAATCAATGAATATATATATATATATTTTAATTCCTATATTTTTATTATTTTTGTACAGCTTATGAGATGTCATGACTCACTTTTTCTTCTTTATCTTTTTTTCTTCCTAAGAACATGGTGTCAAAAAAAATTTCTTTCTCTGATCAAAATATCACCTGAATAAAGTCATCATGTTTAGCCTGATTGCATTTTTTTCCATATATTTGCAGCTGCATTTGCCTCTCCATAAATGTCATTTGATTATGAGAAAATAAACAGGAAGGGACTCGAAGGGAGCTGGTACAGGCCCTGCTTGTTTACCTGCTGCAGCTTTTTTAGCTGAAGAACAAATGTCATGCAAATGGTGCACTAGCAATGAGCTGCCAATCATGTCGGCTTGGCATTCATGATGATTTGCTAAATCATTTAAACATGCATGCTTTACTAAATGAAAAAATATCAGCGGCAAGGGCCTGTGTTTAAACATGGGGCTGAGTTATTATGCCAGTAGGCCAGAATGAAATGAAGACATCTTCCAATTAAAGCTTGCAGATGAACCCAGACAAACCCCCCTTTTTTCATAAAGACAGGCAGATTATGATTGGGAGCGAACAGCGACAGAGGCTTTCATTACAACCTGATTATGGTGATATAATTCCCAGCGCTATGTGTCTGCGGGCCCAGCTTCACATTTGAAGGTTTTTAATATAATTTCCTTGGGGTGAAATGCTGAAGATTTATTAAACTTTATGAAGGGCTTACAGATCCAATTTAAGAGGACATATCATAGTCTAGAACTGACAGACTAAAAAATACATTCAAAGAAAAGGGAGAAAAAAAAAGGAAAGAAAACTTTAGGTGAAACTGTTATCAAAAGGCTGAATATTCTCTATTATTAAATGTTATTTTACGATTGACGCACATTAACTATTAAAATGAACTGTTGCTAAATTGAATATCGTGAAATAATTGCTTTAATTATGAATGTTGTCAATCTCTGCTGGCTGACATCATTTTTTAAATAATACATTATAATGAAGTATTATGTTATATACAGTGCTGATTGTAGACAAAAGAAGTGATGAATCACAGACTGAAGTTAAAAGCAAACTTGCACTCTGCCCATACTTGTCATGCGTTGTGACTTACTGACTTTTCAGGGGTAAAGGTGGTATAGAGTCTTGACTACTGAGTCAAACAAATAATGGTTCATCAGACAAGAGAAAAGCATGTACACAAATTGTAATGTAACACAGTTTTAATGTTCACAAGCCATTTTACAGTTACACAGTTCTCTCCCAGGGATGCAGTTACCGTATATACAGCCTTTCTCAGTTTTTCTTAAATAGAACGAAACCTGATGGATATTAAAGTCCAAGACATCAAGTCTCTTCCTTACCTTAAGGTTCACAGGTTTTTCTCTTCTAGCCTGCAAGATGACCTTCAAGTCTCAGCAACAGGCAGTCTTTCTGGTGAATAGGAACAAATTTCCAGGAATTAAAGATCAGAGCCCCAATTCTCTGAAAGACATTTTTTTTATCTGCTTACAGGCAAAATAACAGGTTATCTACATAGGGGACATCATAATCTGCTGGTAGTTATCATCCTTGTGCTTCCCTGCCACCATAATCCACTGCTGAAACTCCACATAATAAAATAGTTCTTCTGGACATAGGAAACAGGATAATAACCCCTGTCTCTACACAATTTAAAGTGTGCTGCCAGAGCTGCTGAATGCCAAGCTGGAGCACTATTACTGGGGTGGGGGAAGAGGGAGGGTGTATGCCTAACTCTGTGCAAGTTTAATTCCTAAAAAAACATACTGGCACAGGGCAGTGGGGAAGTGTAGAAAAGCTAAGTACTGGCTGCATATGGTGCCTCCTATGCAGTGAACATTTCCCTTTGCCTAGTATGGGCAAAGCACAGGTTCTCTCTAAAGTAGACTTGACAGTGGTCTCTCCATGATTACATTTTTAGTATGTACTTTATTTTGCTGCTGTCCTATCTGCAGTGTGCTTTACATGGCTTTTCACCTTACCATACACACTTTCCCATGTTACCAGTTTAATTGAGTAATGAATGGAATACTATAAAAAAATAGATTTAAATATAAATGTTGTTAAGGAAATAGCTATTGCTGCTATTGCTGAGAGTAATAGTTATAACCATAATTTTAACGTGCTTACCTGTGGTTATGTATTTGCTTTTATAAAATTCCAACAAAGTTACCAACAAGTTAAATATGAATTTAAATAAAATCGTGTTGTTTGTCACTGCCTGTGGGAACTTAAATAGTAATTCAATCATTCTCCTTCTTTCTGATAGAGTAGATATATAAAAGCAAGGCCATAAAATAATAAACCTTGATGTTAAAACCATTATCTATTTCGTTTTGTTAGGTACAGGCTTTTGATATGTTCATTGGGAATAATTTACTGAAGGAAAAGAGAAATTCGGCTTAGCAAATTGATGTTGCGTTTGCTTTGAATACCCAATCATGTGCAGGGGAATTTTTTTAAAAAGTGAATTTTGCCATGCACACAACTTGATAAAGGAATTGAAGAAAACAGCTGAGAGGCAGCAGTGAGGTACACTGAAGTCATCCGCACTTCACAGAAGTGTAGGCAGCCAAAGCCGAAGTAAGTAATTTTTATATGTTATTTTTGAGCCATTTGTATCTGAGGTGGGGTACAGTCAGTAAGCAAATCAGAAGACCAGTGTTAAGGGTCTCTCAAGACTTTTAACAGCTAAGATTTAAAAAATCCTTCCCATGGTTAATAAAGCAGAAAAAGTCAATATACAGTATATCTTCTGAATAAAAGCAATAATTGATAATAAATGTAATTAGGTTAATAATATATTATATTTATGCATTGTTCGTAAATGCAGACCTCAGATGCAATCACTTTGAAATAAATGTACAACTAGGACCTGCACAGAATGCTTGCCTAGTCCCATAACGCAGCAGCAGGAGTTCATCCATTACATGGTGGGTGTGGGAACAGACAGGCCCGGATTTTCCACAAGGCCACCGAGGCCCGGCCTCGGGGCGGCAGGTGGAGTAAATCCGGCCCTGGGAACAGAGCATGGGGAACTCTGAGATCTGCAGCCAGTATTTACTTAGGAACTATTAAAGGGAGCTGCTGAATGCTATTAGTGCTCAAATGAGCAAGTTAAAGCAAGTTGGTGGGGGCAGCACTGGTGATGAGCATTACAATGGGCTGGATTTCATGACTCCCACTAGGCTCATTCTCATTCAGCTCTGTTATATATCAATAGATGAAGATATTTTTTTTTCTCCATTAAAAATAATTACATAACCCAATATAAATCAAAAAGATTTTTCCTTTAGATCAGGAAGGGCATATTTACAGTAAGGGTGTCACAATACCCCATGCAGATATTCTAAAAACAGATATGAACACATATCTCAGACTGCACCACAGACACTGAACCCAGAAAACTACTGAAACCCAATAAGTTAAAAAAACGAAATGTATTGTGAACAACATGGTGACGAGCAATAAAAACCAGCAAACATGAATGCTGTGCAAACACCTAACTGACACTAACTATATACAATATATATACAATCCCAAAAAGAGCCGGAAATAAGGTGCAGCAGAGCCAGACAGCAAAGGGGTGAGGTACAAGGAGCTGCTGGATAAGGAGGGTAACAGGAATCAGGATCAGGATAACAGGTTACAGGACAGCAGGCATAGAACCAGGACACACAAGAATAAAGCTGAGGCAAAGTTAGCTTCCTGTGAAGGCGCTAAATACCCTCCCAGCTGCCAGCATCAGGTGGGAAGTAATTGCTGAGGACTGCTGAGAGACACCCGCTGGTGGACACTGGAACTACATGCTACAGATCCAAGTACCACAGTGCCACCAGCAGGTGCTCTGGTTCCTAGAAGTCCCCCCCTTCAGGAGCGGCCTCTCACCCCTTTAACATAGTCCAATAGGCAAAGTCCCAACTATTTTCTGGAGATCCACCATAAATTAGTCCATGTGGTATAAGAAACTCGTCCACAAAGGTTGTCTTGAGATTCTGGTCTTAGGACATGTTTATGCAGAGAAATTCCTACCATCAGGGTCCATAACAAATAAGATGCCACGCTGCTGGAGTCTGGTAACAGGTCAAATGCCCTGCTATTAGGATCTGGTAATAAATGGGACGCCCCGCTGGGGAGGTCTCGTAACAGGTCAATTATCCCGCCGCCAGCATCTGGTGGCAGGTTGGATGCCCTGCTGCCAGGATCTGGCAACAGGTTGGATGCCCCACCACCAATAGAATTAGGCCGGGCAACAGACAGAGGATTGGCATACTCAGGCTGGGTAGCAGGCAGAGGATCAGCGCAGTCAGTCTGGGTAGCAGGCAGAGAATCAGCAGAGTCACACTGGGCAGCAGACAGGGGATCAGCGGCGTCTGGCTGAGCAGCAAACAGAAGATCAATGGAGTCTGGCTGGGCATTAGACAAAGGATCAGCAGAGTCAGGCTGGGCAGTGGATGGAAGATCAGTTCAGTCAAGCTGGGAAGCAGATAGAGGATTGGGAGACTAAGGCTGGGTAGCAGGCAGAGGGTCAGCAGAGCCAGGCAGGGTAGTAGACAGGGGATCAGCTGAGTCAGGCTAAGCAGCAGAACGATCAATGGAGTCTCGCTGGGCAGCAGATGGAGGATCAGCAGAGTCAGACTGGGCAGCGGAGGGAAGATCAGTGGAGTCAAGCTGGGAAGCAATTGGGAGATCAACAGAGTCCGGCTGGACAGCAGACGGTGGATGAGTGTAGTCAGGCTGTGCAGCAGATGGAGGATCAGCGAAGTCTGGCTGGGTAGCAGGCAGAGGATAAGAGAAGTCAGACTGATGGTTGGGGATTCCAGTTGGTAAGTCTGTCTCAAAAATTAAGGCAACCTCTTGGAAGGACCTGGAGAGGTATTATTGCGGTGGAGGATGATTGAGGTAAAGAAAGTCCTGAACATGGAGTGGCAGTAGCCAGGACAGGAATGGCTAGCACAGGAACAGACTGGGCTGGAACAGCTGCCACAGGAACTGGCTGCTCTGGAGCCACTAGCACAGTTACAAGCTGGGTTGAATCTGGTTGTATAGAGACTGAGGTAGGAGTGGATAATGGCTGAAGAGCATGAGTGGGAAAAACTTTTGCTTCTTATTGGTTTTGGATACTAGTCTCCTTTTGGTAAGTGTCGGACGTTGTTCAGGGAGCTAAATTGGTGGAAGGTTGGTGGAATCAGGGGCGGACTGACCATTCGGGCAGTCGGGCACGGACCGAGGGCCCGCGGCCATCAGGGGGCCCGTCACTGACCGCCCCCTCGCCGCTACCTCTCTGCCATCTGCACCCGGTCAGCCCGCCTGCGTCAGATGCAGCTCTGTAATAGCCGGCTGCTCGCTCCTCAAGTGGGTCCTCGGCAGGTCCCCAGATAGAACACTGACTTTGACACTGTCTGGCCCCTCCCACTAACCTCCCACAGCTCACAGCCCAGAAGCATGGACAGTCAGTTCACCGGCAATTCATCTTAGTGAATTGGCCCACTATTTGAAAAATAATGTGGAGAAAACATTTCTGTGACACAAGAATGTCTATGCAGGCGGGCGTGTGGGAGGGACTTGTATATGGGCAGAGCACAAGGGGGCCCCATAATCTTGTATTGCCCGGGGGCCCCATGTGTTGTCAGTCCGCCCCTGGTTGGAATATCCCTTGGAGGCAGATTAGGCATTGTGGTGGAGACAGGATAAGGTGTCTGAGAGGTTGCCATGGGCAATGGAGGTGAAGGAGGTTGGTATCTAGAGGTAGGACGAGACAGAGATGAATTCGAGGATAGCATATTTTACCAGGTTTGAAGCAAGGGCTGAGGAAAATTTGACTTACAAATCCCTTTGCGAAATATGGACTGTATTGCCATAATATAGTTTAGCAACGCTTTACTGAGAATAGTTTGAGTAGTACTCAAAGAAACAAGGTTTGTCATCCCCCAACAACCATACCAAAGATGGCACCTGAGAAAAAGTAAGAGGAGGGGAGAAATCTCTAATTTTATCATCCCAAGCCAGATAACTACAGGATTTGAATCAGCAGCTGGATTTCCCTGAATAAAAAGCTGGCCCGATCCATAAAACAATGAGCCAGATGAATGCATTCTAGCAGTTACTCTGTTCTGCAACAGCTGATGGAAATATTCACAATCTTCTGATGCTAGCAGCACATAGAAAAGCACGTAATCTGGATGTAGCTTGAAAACAGCTAACAAGTGCACAGCTACATACAAAACCCTCGGATCCCTGAAGCAGTCAATTTGGTCATTATGACCTCAGCATTCTGTCATGATATCACATGTACTATAGGTATCCTGCAAACAGATGTGACCAAATATTTTTGGACTGCACCAGTTACAAAAAACAAGATTTATTGTGAACAATGCAGGTGACAAGCAATGACAACCAACAAATACGAGTGCAGTGCAAACACCTAACTACATACAATATATGCACAATCCTGGAAATAAGCAGGAAATAGGGTGCAGTAGGGCCAGGCAGCAAATGGGTGAGATACAAGGAGCAGCTGGAAAAAGGGGGAACAGGAATCAAGATCAGGTTCAGGTTATCAGGTTACAGGACAGCAGGCACAGACACAGGAATAAAGCTGAGGCAAAGTTAGCTTCCTGAGGAGGGCCTAAATACCATCCCAGCAGCCAGCATCAGGTAGAAAGTAATTGCTCAAGACTGCTGGCTGCTGAGAGACAACCACTGGTGGACACTTAATGAAACTACATGCTTCAGATTCAAGCACCACAATGCCACCAGCAGGTGCCCTGGTTCCTAGCAAAGGGTAATTTAGCAGCTAAATACTTTATGAGGCAGCATGAGGCATTAATAGCAAAAAAAAAATTAAGGAGCAATAATGGATTCACTTTTACACTTAAAATATCACATAACTAACCACATAAACTTTAATTTCTTCATTACTTGAAAAATGTTGATTGGTAATGAATTATGAAATAATGTAAATAATTATGAAAAATATACTTGTCGTTAAGTCCCTGTCCTTACTGTATTTCCCTCCACTCAAGTTAAGCAGCACTGCTTGGACAAGAACCCATCTGTGATTGAATAATGCAATGTAATGAGTTCATCCCGGTACTCTCTCCTGTTCCCAGTGTTCCCAGATTAACGGCACTGTGTGATACAATAGAACCTGATTGGGTTATACACCTCCCCTTACTTCTGCCAGAGTCTTGCTGGGCAGACGATTACTGGAGGACATACAAATATTAAAAAAATATTTTTAAAGATTTTTTAATGATTGCTAGGTGAAATAAATGAATGGTTTTGTTTTAACAATATCACTTCACATCTATATTAGAATTTAAATATTAAAAACTATTTTTTGTAATCAATATTGGGGCACTTTGGGTATACATGCCCTCATCTGGTTAACTCATATGTTTAAATACAAAATTCTTTGCCTTCCAGAAGGTGGTTAGATTCCCCTGCCATTTTGACAATAAACCAGACCTCTGCAATCCAACAGAAAATGAACCAACACAACTAAAGCAAGATGTAACATTTAGCCTAATTGCTGTAAGGCGTAAAGTGATCATAAAATCTTTCATTGTTGTTTTATTTTGTTCCTGTAATTAATAATGAATTATTAATGAAACACTTGCTTTCTGTGAACACTGAATAAACATCAAGCTGTTACACAATTTAGCAGACCTTCAAAATGCATTGTTAATTTAAGAAATAGTTTAAAAGATGTAACAAAATGTCTTTAATTCAAATATACAATACAGCAATAAATGAAAATGTTGTCATTTGGCTGAAGGGAAATTGTTCTCCAGTAATCAAATAAATGTGAGTTTTATTTCATTATATAGATACTGAGCAAGAAATGAAAAGATGCAAGTTTGCAGAAAGCGTTTAAGTGTAAGACCTCCTTCCTCTAATTTTTGTGTCATATGTGAAACAGGTCTGAATGTGAGATAATAAAGATTGTATATAGTATTAAAAAATAGTATTTATGTGTGATCCAACAATCCATGATACCTAAAGTCAAATATACACGCTTCTAGAACAAATTTCTCCCTCAATTCTGTTCCCTTTGTGTTCCTGCTGTCAGAATACCCGAACATAGCTGGCAGCTCATTAGCTGCTCGCTCTGTTTGGCCAACAATTTTCCGACATAGTCCTTTGATCAACTGATTGAAGGATGCCAGTCCGAAAAGGTGCCGACAGCGGCACCAATGCACTAAATTTTGGCCAGTTCCTTAAGAGCCGGACAAAATTCAAAGCGTGTATACCCGGCTTTAGGAAATTGTTCAGTTGTAAGTGGTCAATCTACAGCAATCCCCAGGTATCCACAGCTGAAAATGGAAAATCACACTGAACCGGTAGGAGAATTTGTCTTGGTGCTTATGGAATACAAGCTTGAGCACACACCGTTGCATGCGCATGGTCCCGTTTTCCGTGTGACTGGCAAATATGCACTTGCGCACATGCGCATGCAACGGTATGTCCACGCGAAATAGTGCTCACATCAGTCTCACAGGAAGTGATGCTTCTCCCTCTAATGGATTGGCCTATTTAAATGACCCTGCCATATCCTTAGTTGCTTGGATGATCTTCATCTACTTTCTTGCGTGCCAGCTACTCTGATTACCTGTTTGATGTGCCTGACCGGGATTGTTCCTGACCACCCCTGATTGCTGCCTACCTCGGCCTGTGTACTGGACTTTGCCTTCCGTTTTGTACCTCGCTGCCCGGCTGGTTTGACTCCTTGGCTTCCCTTGACCACGCTCCTGTCTGCTGCTCCGGTACTCTGCTGCGCGCTTGGCATGACCTCGGCTTTGTTTGACCAGCTCCTGTTCCTGATTCTGGACTTTTATTCCAGCACAGTCTCCGCATCATTATTGGAACTTGTGCTACTCGCTGTCACTCACCCTCTATCGCAATCTTCAGGAGTGAGGGACTCGAGCCGCAAGGGAAGCCTCCTCAACTACCAGTCTCCAACCAGGTATGTGACATTGTGATAAATACACACATATTATACTTCAGCTAAATAGAAATGACAGGATGTCAACACACTCTTGTTCTTAGTTATAAAGATCTATAGGAAAGCAAAATTCACAATGCAACAACAATTTAAAACTTAACTCTAGACAGATATAATGGACACAAATAATGCAGCTCTGTAATCATTAATGCATCTTTAAATTTATTTTTTTGAATGCACTCAGTGTAACTACCTGAAGTTGACCTGATATTAGCCTCTTGCAGTCCCTGTACAGCAAAGCTTGAATCTTAGTAGAAAAAGCAGCACAAGGAGCTGATCAGTTCATCTGTTGTCAAGGACCATGTTGATAGGAGGAGAAATCAGAGTAACAGAAAGATGAACTTATCACTATACTGCTTATGCATTCATTGCCCAATCACAGGCAGGGGGTGGCTGGGGATATTCTGAAAATCACTGGAAGTGAGTTGAATAATGCTGGCCAAAGTTATATCACATGCTCCTACAATTGTAATCCTGCTACAGAGTGCCAAAAAAAGAGTGCTTCATTGCACCTCAAAAGAACACAGTGCTTCTGCATTGTTTTTAATAGGGAGGTGCCTTGACAATATCTGTAATGTTATGTTATTGGCACTTTCTGTAAGCCCAGCACCCATATTTAAATAGGGCAGAACTCCATAACCCTACACCAACAGTTTACTACAACAGTGACCATGTGCCTACTTATAACAGTGACAAATATATCACTGTTATAAGTGATCTGCTGTTGTAGAGATACATGGGGGATGGATTAGTTCAGACTTAGACCTATCAGAAAAAAACAAAAAAAGCTTTGAAAAATAAAACAAAAAGTTTAAAGGATACATGACTATTATGATCAAAAAAAATCCCATGGCTACATTAATTCCCAACAAAAGGTTTGAAGCTCTGGCCAACATTTGTGTTTACTGCATGAGCCACAAATCCCCATACAAGCACATACACTGTTATGTTTCTAATTATCTCTAATTTTACCTAATAAAAACCCTGGAAATAAAAACATACGCATCCAAATATGGTACTAAATTGTATTAAAAAAAAATGTACTGTACAGTATATGTTAGAGTGGACTAAAAAAGCTAGAAAGTATGCAACCAAGCCCCGGAAACTGAAAAAAAATATTTGAGAAGTGGTTGAAGTGAGATGAACCTGAAGTTTAATATTTGGTTTAACCTCCCTGGCGGTATTCCCGAGTGTAGCTCGGGGTTACTTTTCCATACCATAAGAGGTAACCCCGAGCTACCGGAATGCCGCATAGCATTTACTTAACTTGTACCTCGAGCCACGCTGTGTTCTCCGGCCAATGCCGGCATCAGTCTTCCGGGTTCTGTCCATTGCGATCATACGTGTCGCAGGTGGCGAAACAGGCGGGATATTTTAAAAAAAGACGACAAAACAAAAATAGACCGAAAAATGACACGAAAAAAAGAAAAAATCAGTTAAAATAGTGATTTATACAGTAGGAAAATAATGTCTACTTATGTAGCAATGACCCCCTAATGAGTCGTTGGGTTTAACAGGCCCTCTCAGCCTTTTTACTGGTGCACTGACCTACTGCTGCTTCAAATCACACACCGACCCACCGGCAGCAACCAAATGACTGGCATCCTCTCTGTCTAATGTTGCTTGCAGGTTTTACTAGCCCAAAGTCCCAGGGGGAGAGCAATAGGGTTTACACCATATCTAAACAGTGACAATAATCCCTTTGCTTAAATAGAGAAATAGCTTCAGCCCCCCTCATGGGCACAGGCTATGCCTTTAAGCTGAGACCAGCAATTCTCCAATTTGTGGCTTAAGGACAAGGCTAGCAATAAACTGAGCCAGCTTTCTGAAGGTGCTACCCTTTTCTGTCTACCTTCTTATCTTCCAGCCCTAATATAGGTCTATTTAATGGGGCTGGATTCTGAAGCTAATGAGGCCTTCCCAGGTAGAAGGCCTGAGAAGCAAAAGTACACTCTACAAAGCCTGGGAGAAAAACACTAGGTCCCTGGACTCACATCCTCTCCAGGCAAAGCATGGAAGGCAAAGACCCTTCTAGAAGGAATGTTCTCCCAAAATATGCATCTCCTTCTCCAGCCCACATCACTGGAAATTAGCCTCCCAGTGATCAGTCAGGGTGAAATTATTTTTCTTGCTCTACCTGCTGGGTAACACTTCCCAACAAAGGCAGAAGAAAACAATGCCCTATTCTTATGGGAAACCCAATGAATGCAGAACATAATAATTATCAGACTTCATGCTGGCTACAGCCTAAATTTAGGCTAGTGGCCAACTTTTGCAGGGCCACTACACTTAAATAAGCTAAAAGGATGTGTGAACACCTAAAAGAGGATGACAAGAGAAAATTACAGATTTTCTTTGTATACTATGCATAAACTGTGTGTAAAGATTATAGCCCTATTATAATCCCCATTCCTGTTCTAAACGTCTGAAAAATGTTTATGCTCATACATTTCAATAATTCCCTGTTATTTCCATATTGTAAACACTGTAGCAATAATATCCATGTTAAATATTTTATTTTAAGGAAAAAAACATAAATGCATTATGGCAGCTGTGAAAAAAATGCAATATGCTCCAAGATCAAGTGGAGAAAATAACAAAAATCAAAATAAATATATAGTTATGCATTTATTGAAATGTAATTGCATCTTTTTGCCAGTACAGCATAGATCAGAGAGGATGGAGAATGCTTATGTTTATAGGGTACAAAGAAAATAGATATCTACAGGAGCTGAGATACTCTCTCTCCAGGGATTTTCTGATTTCCATTCTGATAGTTCATCTTAAATCTCAGCTTCAGCCCACTGCATTTCAAGCTGTGACATAGTTCTTGGCTCAGCTGGCCTGGCTCCAAATCATGGATACGGCACAAAAGGTACACAGTGAACTGTACGTTTTTCTCTTCTTAAAGCAGAAAGGAAACCTTGAAGATACAAGAATGCATTCCAGTTTATCAGAAGACTGATTCCTGAACTGAACAAATCTACAGGTGAATGCAGCTATTGCCACTGGTGCACTGGAATATAAGAATAATATAGAACTCCCAGTGATTGAAAGCCAACAAAAATGTATTATTACCCTGCAAGAGTGTTAAATGGGGGGCGTGGCTTGGACATGGCGGTATGAGACGAGTTCTGCGGCCCCTGCTAGACGTGATCCGGACTACCGACGCCACATATCGATGGGGTCATCCTTTCCACCTTCTAATTAGCAGAGGAGATTCCATCTATGCCCTACACTCGCCCGACCAGCTGCCTGCTCTGTTTGATTTCCTTGATGTGGAGGCCATCCCTATTCCATCCTGGTTGAACTTCGCCTCGGATCGTCCTGCTCCAGGCCGGGTCTTACAGAGGACGCCAACGCCCCTCCGCCAGATCTACACCGAGACCGATCCCGGCGAGGCCAGAAGCCTGAGGCCCTCCTGAGATGTAGCGTGGAGGCCTGAGACGAAGCTGTCAGCTGTATCCTTTCTATGTTCAGAAAGACCTACTGATTAGACTCTGTGTCAGATAAGTTTCATTATTTGGTTGTGGGTATAGTTATGTTTGACCCCCAGTTGGCGGTCTCAACCCCCGGGGTTATCCGGAGCCCTTGTCACCACATGCTAGGGGGGTTGTGGGATATGAGCAGCGTTTCGCTGTCCCCGAGCCCGGTCAGATGATGGGCACTCACGCCTGGGGGTGGGGGGAAATTGGAGCTCAGACCCGCTCCCCTATTTGGGTCCCCTCTTGGGGGGGCAATGTTTTGAGAGGGTGTGAGGCCTCCCGCCCCGCTCCCAGGATGTGCAACAACCGAAAGCTTATGTTAACTCAAGCAGGAGGGGGGGCCATGGTTTTCCCTGGAGATAGTCTGCTGTCCTCACCCCGCCTACAGCCCTACTGACCTAGGAGGGTTCGCTCACACTACACAATTACTGTTGCTTACGGGAGGCCTTGGAATTATAGTTACAGGCTGGAGGGAAGGTCGGGCAGGCAGGTCCTCCCATGAGCCATCAGAAGGGGGTCAGTTTCCCGGAAATTGCCATGGTTCGTTTGTTGATTTGTTATGTTTCTCTTCTGCATTTTATTGTATTTGATGTTAAGATACTATGACATGCTCATATATGTTTTGCCAGCTTTACCGTTCCAATATGTTTATATTTCATGCCATTGTGCACACCTAGGGGTGCATCTCCTCATCTTCACCCAATTTGCTACCCTCTCTCTTACATATTGGTAGCATTGCACCCAATAGGCCTACTGTCTCGCCTACACGTGTTCGAGACAGTTCTCTAACTTAGAAAACTAGTTTAGTAGAGGCGCCTACGCCTCTGTTTCGCCCTATCCCTGCCTACTTCCTCTACTCCCTTAATCCCTTCCCTCTCCCTTTACACTCCAGCAGTCCCCCCTGCATCTTTCTGCACTGAGTCTCCTCAACTTCTCTCATCCGCCGTCTGACGGTGCTGTTCTACTCCCTCTCTGGTCCTGACTACAGCTGTCACCTGTGCGGCAAACCTCCTACTCCACTTCCCCACCTCAGGACCTGGTACACGTTGTCTGTTTACATGGCCTCCCTTAAACTTACCTCTCTAAGTGTGAGAGGCCTCAACACTCCGGAGAAGAGACGTAGAGTTCTAGCTGATATGAAAGCAATGCACTCTCAGGTGGTCTTCCTCCAGGAGACTCACTTCAGGAGTGATCAGGTGCCCGCATTTGGCGGCAGGGAGTATCCGGAGATATATCATAGCTCCTCCCCAATATCGAAATCTAAGGGGGTGAGCATCCTGGTCTCCGGTCAGTCCAATGGTCATACATAGCCCACCACACTGATCCAAACGGTCGCTATCTATTCGTTAAGGGGGAAATCAATGGTAGCCTGTTCACCTTTGGAAATGTCTATATGCCCAATACGGAACATGTACCCTTTCTAGTGGCGGTTCTGCCCCTTTTAGCGGATTGCATGGGGGGCACTCTGGTCCTGGGGGGGGACTTTAACTATCTCATGGATCCCTTGGTTGACGGTTCTAGGGGTGTGTCGCACCTATCATATACCTGCCTGCGAAGGCTCAGGAAGGAGCTCAACTCGCTATGTTTGATTGATACCTGGCGGTTTCTCAACCCGGACGGGCGTGACTATACTTTCCACTCCCAAGTCCACCATACGTATTCAAGATAAGACTATTTCCTTATCCAGCACAAAGACCTCCCTGCCCTGCGATCGGCATCTATTGACTCCATTCTCATCTCAGATCACGCACCCATCCACCTGACATTGGACTTAACGAGTGCAAGGTCCAAATGCCTCTCTTGGAGGCTCAATGAATCGCTGCTCCAGGAACCCGAGTTCAGATCGGTCTTAACCCATGCGATGCGCTCCTTCTTCGCCGTTAACACCTCCCCCGACACCCCCCCACTCACGGTGTGGGCTGCCCACAAATGCGTGATACGGGGCTTGCTTATGCGGCAAGGGGCGAAACTTAAACGCGTGCGCTCAGCCGAGTTGGCGCGCCTATTTGCTCGCCTTCATCAACTTGAATCGGCCCATAAGAGATCACAGGCAATGCAGAAATACGGGGAGTTGTTGTCGGTCAGAGAGGAGCTTAATGCGTTGCTTTTCACCAACCTCAAAAGACGACTGTTAAAAGGGAGGCGGACTATGTATTAATTCTCCAACAAGCCTAGCCGACTCCTAGCACGGGCATTGCGGGCCCAAAGACCGAGGCAATTTATATCTTCCATTGTCACGACGGGGGGCAATAAGCTACACACCTCACAGGACATAGCGGAGGAATTCCTTAGGTTTTATCAGGACCTGTACAACTTGCACCCCCCTGGGAGTGCAAATTCGCCCCCAGGTTTGCAGTCAGCCATGGAGGCCTTCCTGGCACGTGCGGCGATGCCAGTGCTGGTGGATGATGCGCGACAAGATATGTAAGCCCCTATCTCCATCGAGGAGCTAGAGGGGGCTTTAAAGCAATCTAGTCATGGGAAGGCCCCGGGACCAGATGGGTACACCGTGTCTTACTATAAAACGTTCTCTGAAACCCTCAACCCACATTTTGTAGCAGCCCTCAACACTATCCTGACTGGCGCTGGCGTCCCGACAAACTTTCTTCGCGCTCACATCACTCTAATCCCAAAACCAGACAAGGACCCCTCAGTGTGCGGCAGCTATCGTCCGATAGCACTACTCAAAGTCGATCTTAAACTATTCTCCAAGATCCTGGCAAACAGACTTCTACCACACATGCCAGGGCCCACTTCGACCAGCTGGGTTTTATTCCGGCAAGAGAGGCTAGAGACAGCACCATCAGGGCCCTGAATGTCATCCATGGTGCTCGCGCAAGGAGGTCCCCACTGATGCTCCTATCCACGGATGCAGAGAAGGCCTTTGATCGGGTTCATTGACCTTTTATGCATACCGTCTTAGACCATATAGGATTGGGACCCAATATGCACAGGTGGATAGCTGCCCTGTATTCCTGCCCCACCGCGGCGGTCAATGTTAATGAGGCACGTTCAAATTACTTTTCACTTAGTAATGGGACTAGACAGGGATGTCCCCTGTAACCCATCATCTTCGTCCTCACGCTTGAACCCCTCCTGTGCATTGTCAGATCCAGTCCGGAGATCCAAGGCTTCATCAATGATTCGGGAGAACATAAAGTGGCGGCTTTCGCGGACGATCTTTTATTCTTCCTTACTGACCCTGAGGGTTCCTTCCCCCATCTGCTGCGACTCTTTGACCAATATAGTTACATCTCAAACTTTAAAGTCAACCTCTCTAAATCCGCGGCGTTGGCAATCACCTTACCTGAGACGACGACCTCGCGGGTCAAGTCTCGTTTTCGGTTCCAATGGGCCTCGAACCACATCAAATATTTGGGGGCCCTGCTCACACCCGATCCCGCACAGTTGTATGACGCCAATTTTGCACCTTTACTCCTCCTCAGTAGTCAAGACCTCACCCGATGGCATGGTAGGTGCCTGACTTGGTTCGGTAGATGTAATTCCATCAAAATGACCATCCTCCCGAAACTGCTATTCCTAATGCAGGCTCTGCCCATACGGCTACCAGCGGGGTTCTTCCTCAAAATACGTAGTTTGTTTACCATGTTTGTGTGGTCAGGACACCCACCACGGATAGGACATAAGATCCTCACGTTGCCTAAACAACACGGTGGGGTAGGTCTCCCTGACATCCTCCTGTATTATCGGGCAATTCAGCTGGCCCGAGTCGTGGACTGGATGTGCAACCAAGAGAGCAAGCAATGGGTCCAAATGGAACTGGGGGAATGTAGAATACCCATAGAGGGATTGCCCTGGCTCACGGCGCCGTTGCCCCTGGCTCTGGCTTCCCACCCCACCATTGGGGCGACCCTGAGATCAACAAGGGAGCCATTCAGGGTGACATCAGTCTCCCCATTCCCATCCCCCATGACCCCTGTGCTGGGTGACCCTGACTTTGCCCCGGGCATGGAGGATGCGAGACTGAGGGGACTCCGCACTGCTAACAAGTTCCGAATGATGGATCTCCTCCAGGGGGGGACCATCCTTTCACACCTGGACATTTGCGCACTGACATCCCCCCCTTTGTCAGGCTGGACGGCAATGCAACTGAGGCACTTTCTACAGGCGATCCCGCAGTCAGCATACCCTACCCGGGACCTTACACCCTTTGAAACCCTTTGTAGACAGGGCCTCCCGGTGCGACACACCATAGCTGTCATATACGGGATGCTTTCGGTCCCCCCCCCCGGGACTACTGCCCTCCATACATTAGGAAATGGGAGGCTGAGTTGGGGCAGACATTCACAGAGGATCAACGGGCAAAAATTTTAGTTCTAGTCCATAAGGCATCCATCGCTAACCAGTTCCAAGAACAAGGTTACAAAATCTTGGCCAGATGGTATAGGGTCCCAACACTCCTACACAAAATGAATCCCCTGGAACCCTCCAATTGCTGGAGATGTGATGATATACAGGGAAACATGGCCCACATCTTCTGGTTTTGTCCAAAGATTAGACCCTTTTGGGACGCAGTGAGGGAAATCATGACACAACTCACCATGGCGGACCCGGGGGACCAGCCTGCCACCTACCTCCTACACATGACGGGCAATGCTGTCACCAAATACAAACGCTCACTCTCCATCCACATGCTCTCGGCCGCCAGGGCGTGTATCCCTTTACTCTGGAGGCGACCAACCCCTCCAACACTGCATCTCTGGTTTGATAAAATTAATGAGATCTAACAGCGTCTATCCACAACACAGAGGAACGGTTTGGCGTGACTTGGGGTGCTTGGCTCCACTTCAGATATACAGATACCTACCAGAGGGTTATGACAGACCAGGCTCCTAGCGGCTCTGCTGGGTCATGAGGAGGGGAAGTGGTGACCTACCCCTACTTCTACTTTCCTGACTGCTCCTATCTTTGTCTTTGCCTTTACTCTTCCCTCTCTCTCCGCTCTCGGAGTACCCTGTCTACAGCTTCCTTTCTCCAGGGCCACCAAGTTCTAAGCTCTTGATAGGCTAGCCATGGATGTTTCCATCCAAGCTACGGTAATGGGCCCGGAGATGCAACGCCTACACCACGAATACGTACTATGTTGCATATGCTTTTCAGGGATTTGAGTACCACGGTGTGGTGGATGGTACTAATGATGTTATGCATATATATGATATAATGATCGTGAGACACCCGTTACGGGTTTCATGTAGAGACATCTACTCCCGCTAGGAGTATTGCTTCATTTCTGTACATTGATTGTGTCTTACCATATATGAGGACATACATGTGCTGTCCCACTTTATTGTACTGATATGTGATGGGTGGTTGCCCTATTTTGTCCGATGGAATGTATTTTCTACCTGTTGTACAATAAAGAATTTAAAAAGAGTGTTAAATGACTGCACTTTACTCAAGCTTACACGTATAAGTCTGTAATTAAAATAGAACTATAGACTAATAATGAAACATTGCTGGCAGGTAGATTTTTATTGCAGAAGAGACTCTGTGGGGTTGATTTACTGAAGGCAATTAGGCTGGTCACTTTGCAGAGGAAGTTTTCCTTAGCTTAGTGAATGTGGTGAAATTTCACTTTAAAAAAAATACCCAACCATGTGGAAGGAAAGTGTAAAAAAAAAAAGTATTTTAGCTTGCATATGTTTGGGTAATAGAAGTCAGCAGACTAAAATTAACTTAAAGGAGAACAATGAGGTGAGTGCTTTTCACTCACCTCATAGTTCTAGCCCAACTGTGACAATGAGACTGTCACAGGTCGGCTCAGTAGATCGGGAGGTGAGCAAACATATACCGGCGTTCGTTCACCTCTCGATCCTGTCACGGCTCTCTGCCGTGACAGGGGAGGGGCTGGACTCCCCCCTCCACGCTCCAAATCGCCAGCGCTGACTGGCGGAACGGACGGGGAGGGGGCGGGTACGGCTGGCTCTCCCTCTAGATAGACAGAGCCAGCTGTCACTCACGCAGCAGGGCGGATCTTGACATCGATGCGGCGTCTCAGTATACCGCGAGATGTAGCTCGCAGTATACTGAACTTAGGGTAACGGGAGGACGCTAGTTTGTGTCCTCCCGTTACCCTAAGGAGAACTATGGGGAAAAGCCCTGACCCCATAGTTCTCCTTTAACTGCATTTTCCACAAAATGTTTGGGTTTGATAAAGAGTTGTGCTAGTATCGTGCAACATTTATTCTTGGCTTTCAGAAAATATATAATGTTTGTGAGTTTGAAGTAATTGTCAGGCATAAAATGTGGTTTATAACATGTGTGCAAAAAAAGAAAAAAACAAAAAGGCCTTTGCAGCAAAAGGTTTCAAAAATGTATTATTCCAGCAGCTCACATGGGAGAGGGTTAAGTGCTACAGACAGCCAGGACAGTACAGACTCCAGACTTCAGCATTCTACCTACAGTCCCTCGGGCATCCTGTGGTTCTAGAGCACTTGACTTTGAATTAGACATAGCACATAATCCCTGGATGAGACACCAGACTTCCTGCAAAGTTCAAGCTGAATTCCAGCTTCTCAGGAACCTCTAGCAGATGAAATTCCTCCCCAGTGCTCCTTCCCAGACAATAGCCCAAGGGGGGTGGGGCAGAAGAGACACTTACCTATTGCCAAGTTACACCCCAGCAGTAGGCAGAAGCAAATGATAACACTGAGCTTAGGGGAACCAAATGAGCACAGAACTATTAAATCAGCTTAGAGTGGTTACAGTCCAGCAGAACTAAATTTAAGGAGTCATCTCACTTAGGGAAAGGTGGCTGCAAACATATATGTAAAAAGAATGTCACCTTTGAGGAGTACATTTCTTTCTATTGTATCGATTGCTTTTCTGTTATATATGCTGATTTACCCTGCACTTCCTGTTTTAGGAACTATTGGAGTACTACCCCTTTTGTTAACCTACAGCAAACAGAGCTGCCACAATGATACCCAGAGAGTTGTAGTATGGAACATGATTATATTGCCACAGTACAGTATGTGATGTAATTGCAATGCTGCTACCTGTCCACAATCCCAGTTGTGAAGAAGGAAAAAGAGAGAGGTACTGGGCATGTAGCCCTTTCCACATTTAAAAAAATATATATTTCTGAGTAATTAATATGAAACATCACTAGAGCATAAGCTACTGCTGAGTCTGAACTGCAAAATGATATACATTTTATGTTGGTGTGCCATCTGCTTTAAGTAAATCACTGGAAGTTAAACAAGTTCATTGCTAAAATGAATCCCCTTCAAGGTAACTATGAAGATTGTATTTAAGTGTTTAATGAACATGATCACAGATCCCTAACTGCTTCTGTTCTGTAGACAGTGCTGGCCTCGCCAGCATTTTTGAAAGTGGTTGAGAGGGACTGCCTTCACTATATTTGTATGAGCAGTCTCAATGATGTAGACAGAAAAGATAAACCCTCAGTGTCACTTTACATGTCAAAAACTGAGACTATCATTATGCTCTGTGCAGACTTGTGGGCGCATCTGAGCAGGGGTATGGGAATTCTAGGCTGTCCTGTACATAAACACACTGCCACAGCAAGCCACTTCCCTGATCTCTGATCTTCCCTTCTTCTCCCTATTCCATGCTACTAAATGGATAGTTGCTGGAGAGTTATCTGTCCCTTGTGCTCTTGTACTGGACAAGAAGTTCAGGGAAGTTGAGCTGACAGAGTAGGATCCAGCTGTTCAAAAACTTGCTGACTGTAAGTGTTTGGGCAAAAATGTAAAGAAATGCTTTGCTGGGCAATGAATATTTTTCGATTTGGATTTATTATTGATAACATTTTGAGATTTTAATACTCTATTGAACTAGTTTATTTAATGTTCTAGAAAGGTTTTCACTTTTATGTTTGCTTTGTAATGTTGCCTTAAAACGGAAAACATAAAAATGACCCTTTGTATTACCCTTATACAATCTTTATTTACCTACTAGTGATGGAAATGTACTTGTGCTGCAGTTTTTTTTATTATTTTATATTATGTTTGTCTTAGGAACATCTTAAAATGTTGCATTGTTCTAGCTTAGATTTTAAAGTACTGCATGATAATTCTGGACTATAATAACTTGATGACTACACAGACACAGATGTGGAATTCATATTGGCCCTGAAATCTTTCTGCTGTTTTGTGACCCCTGACAACATGATATAGCCTTGCTGTAGTATATTAGATTGCCTACCCATAATATATCATAATATAACTGTGTCATCAATTCACCGGAATTCCATCTATGTATATATGACTCACCAAAACACGTGACCTCAGTATGGGCATATGTTGTTGCTCAGTTTACACTTGGTAAGGATCCTGTTATCCCTTCGGTTAGGATTACTACATGTCCACTGAAACAACAAACAGTATCATATTTAAGATACCTTCATAGACATGACAATAAAAAAATATCATAGTGTAAAACCGCTTTTTATTATAAAATATTAAAAGCAGCTGCACTTTCATCTGATAATGCCAAATCCACATAAAACACAGTACATTCAAAGTTCAGAACGTTCTGTCCAGCAGACTCCGCCCCAACGCATTTCATATAAATTAACTTTCTCTAGGGTAGTGAAGGCTCGGGCTACCCTTGAGAAAGTCAATTTAGACAAAACACGTCAGTGCAGAGTCTGCTGTCATCACTGTCCTCAGGACTTCTGGAATGTAAGTGCATTTTCTTTTAATATTTCATACATTATGATCTTTTTTATTGTCATGTTTATGAGGAAATCTTTACTAGGTTGTTGTTGTTTGGGCGGAACACCAGTGGATAAGGTAATCTTAATCAAAGGGATAACAGGATCCTTACCAAAAGTATACTGACCACCATATGCCCAGGTCACATGGGTTCTGGTGAGTCATATATGTAGATGGAATTCCGCAGAATTGGTGACAAGAAGAACACAATTTTATACGTTTGTGTGACACTGCATACAGCCTTTGTTTCACTGGGGAAGCGAATGAACATGAGGACGGACTCACGTTTGGAAATTATAATTGGACTGCAAATCAGGATTATATGATATGGAAGTTATGTAGTCACTATCACTTAGTGACTACATCATTTAGTGAATTGTAATGGTGAAGAATTTATATGTGACACAGTGGGGGTGATTTACTAACCTAAACACACACACGCACCAGGTGCGTGTGCATTTTTACACAGCAAAACATATTTATCAACCAAACACGAGCAACGTGTCACATTTTCACGCCGTTATGGTGCGTTTTTATGTATTTACATACGTGCGCGTCATGTAGCATGCGCCATAGGCTACATGCCGCTCAAATAGCGGCATGCAAGTCTCTAAAAGCATATTTCCACTAATGTCATATATGGAAAAATCATACACGTGATGCATATATAATGCTGCTTCACAGTTTAGACAAAAATGGTTAGCTCATGCATTTACATTCCTGCATTCGTCAACGCAAGCAACACAACGTAGAGCTAATTTACACAACATCACCTTGCAATTTATGCAGGGCTTTGCACAACACACCTGCTGGGTGTGTACACACTACAAAGGTGTCTAGATTCCACCAATAGATCATGCTGGGAGGGAACACACTACAGAAGTGTATACTTGTTCGTGGCGTGTTTGTAAGGTTAGTAAATCAACCCCAGTGTATTAACGTTTGTTGATGTTTAAGTTATTTATTGATAAAACGCTGTATTATGGGAATTTGCTCGTCTTAATTGTTCTTTCGGAACAAAGTTACATAACCGTGCCAGTAATACAACCCCCAACAGCCAAAAAAACATCTGATTGGTCAAAGAACAGTCACATGTCCAAAGTAGATTCATTTTGAGTGAAATTAGGATGAATCCAAATTCTCGTTAAACAAGCATTCAGATTTGTTTGCATTCAGACATGTTAGAATTGGGAAATTTGGATGCATTCGAATATCCAAATTTAAAGAAATTCGTACAAATATATTTTCGGAACTAAATGAAATTGAAATGCCTGGTAACCAGTGTTTAGAAAGGACAACTCTATTACCCGTTTTATGTAACTGACTTCCAGTTAGCCTTCTGAAAACTCACCATGGACCAAAGACATACAGAATCCAGCAAGGTGGGTTAATGGACTTGTCAAAGGCAGTTAATAGGCTGAAGTCAAAAGCCAGCCTACTTGTGCATTTGTCCTACATTCTACTTAATACTGTGTGTGATTCTATTGTCCAACTTGATACTAATAATGCAGGTAGTGTAGCAGAATTTTCATTAGTGTAAAATCCCAAAGAAAAACAAGTTAGGGGATATTTGTGGCATGCTAATAAGCAGACTGGCACATAAATAAAACATTTCAAACTCACATAAAACAAAGTTCTATGGCATTTGTACATCTGTTTGGTTACTATAAATGGATCAATTGCAACATCATCTAATGTATTTCTTGGAACAAAGTCCACTTTTTCAAGGATGCACATGCAGTTCAAGTGATAAGCATAATCTTGTGAAGAAACAAACATGCAATATACTGTAAATTACTTATATATACCATTCCAACCCCATAAATATTTAACAAGATCAAATACAGAGCACATGTCATGAATCATATTGGTTATATTTGTGTTGTGTAGAATGTTACAGAGGCCTCCAATAAATAATGGCACCAGGTCTGAGGAATCGATAAAAGGAAGAGATAATTATGCGTATAAGTTTCTAAATAAAAAAACTGTTGGATCGTAGGACTTATAAGCTGTAAAACACATAGAAATGCTGAGCGCAGTGTCTGTCTCACAGGAACTAGATACATCCAGCACCAGGGGTAGGTAGAAGCCCTCTGGATATATTATCCCACAAAAGGGATAGTCCCACCCAGCACCAGTCACTGCCTACAATAGGAGATAGAGGAGGGCATGTCCGTGGTTCTAATTTTGTACTGCTTACTGTTGGGATATGGTATGCAAAAAGGCAAATCACTTTCTGTGACCTCCTTCTCTTTTTATAATCCTGAAGTCCATGCATTTTACAGGACCAAGAAGAATTATGGCAATAATCATTAAGTTGTGAATAAATAAAAAAAGATAATGATCTCCCAGTTACATTATCTTCTAAAATTTCATATAGCCCTATGAATTACATAAGTGTTTTTAGGAATAACTTTTTGGTGTTTTGTGATTGCAAAAAGGACATAATGAAATGAAATGTCTCGTAGTAATGCAACACTTTACTCCTAACACCTAGAAGCACACTTGTCAGCATATTATACACACTTTAGACACCTCATTTTTATTTTCAAAGTAGTTATTCTAGGAAATTAAAAAAAAGTTTCATGATGCTTTGAGCCAGTTAAGGATTCAAGTCATTAACAAGCTTTAAAGGTATCGCCTGCCGTAACATTAGGTTTATGCTGACGCTAGGGAATTTGCGACCCCTATGCTTTCAAGACAGAATTATTTAAGATTGCTATGTTATAATATATTTTATTATTAGTAAACTCTACATTTCCACTCAGCAGGTGTTCTCACAATGACTTGTTGTGTTGCGCTGTGCTCTTGTTTTTATATATAATAAAAGTGAAATGCATGGTTCACATCAACAGGTTCTAAACCTACTTAGAATGTCTAGAAAACTGAAATAAGGCACATAAAAATTAGAATGGGTTTGCTTATTGTTAATATTACAGGCAAAACTTAATTAGTTAAAAACTAAAGGCACTTCACCTGCTTTCAAATTATTATTTATCAATTCACTTTTAAGCTAGTCTCTTTCTTATCTCTCCATTATATATTCATTGATTCCACCAACATCTAGTTTTTATTTCATTCAGTTTTAAGATTTGGCAAGCTGTCGAGTTTTTCAAGGGAAGATAATAGTTGAAAGCAACATTTAGTTTGCATCCCTACTTACGTGGAAACAGATCACAAATGCTATTTAATTGGAAATGAAAGAGATGAAGGAAAAACTGAAGTAGGAAAGTCTATTGTGTGTATGAGTATACAGACACTTGACTTGCTGCAAGTACATCTCAAGCCCGATTCTTTATACATCTCACAGTTGTGTTCAACCAGCATCTTCTATTATCTATTCATCATTACCAATGCACTTTCTCTACTAAAAGCACTTTATGTGCTATGCCCCTGTCTCTTAATTGATGTATATCTATGTCATTCCACACATGGTGCATTTCCTCTGCACTTTTGAATTTAAACTAGAAAACTACATTTAGTCCATTTGTCTAAATCCTACTAAAATACCTTAGATATCTGTGGTAGTGATTTACTAAAAGGATTAGGTTTTACACCAGCCCAGTGAGTCTATGGTCACTGCTAACACCCAGTCAGGTTAAGGTAGTATTAAACCCTCAAACTTTTTTCAATAATGAATCCAGATCTAACAAATATTCAATGCCCAGCAAAGTTTTCTTTACATTTTTGCCCAAGCATTTACAGTCATCGTGTTTCTAAACAACTGACTCCAACTCTCTCAGCTGAGCTTCCCTAAATTTCCTTTCCTATACAGTGCAGTCTCTAGCAGTTGTTCATCTAGTAGCTTGGAGAAGGGAGGAGCAGGGTGGCCTAAAACAGCATATCAGGGCCAGTGCTCAGGAGGCCAGCTCATTGTGCAGGAAACTAAAATTTTAACTATCAAATACATCAACTATTGCAAGTGATTTAATCAGCTTTTGAAATAGCTTAAAAACCTTTATTATCACTTTAACAACACAGAGCCATGGTAGCTACATGTCACCTCAATGGCAACATGGCAAAGTCTAGGAAGTCTGCACTGTCTTTATGACAGTTCTGGCAAGAAATTTAAGTAGATCTCAGGTGGCAAGTACAGAGGGTGAATGTCTGCATATGCAAAATAAGATTTGGGGCTAACATCATTTAAAGTGTGGTTAATGTACAAGGTCTCCATAGCAAATGGGAAAAGAGGCATCCTAAAACAGGCTATAAAGGCCAGAGCTCAGGGGACCAGCTGATTCTGAAGGTAACTAAAACTTCTAATCATCAAGGAGCAGCATCCATTGTAAGTGATGTCATCAGAATTTGTAATAGCTTAAAAGTCTTTTGGCTTTAAGATCACTTTAAAGGTACACCCCAGCCAACCATGAAAATCTTGCAGCCATCCTGATTGAGACTGCTGACTGACTGAAATTTTAAGGGTTTATTTTATCTTCTTCACCACAACCTAGAGACCTGACAGAGGGATTTGCATACGCAAACACAAAACTGGAAGCAGATACTCATTTGCAAAATAAATCGAGAACAAAACCTACTTTTTGACACAAGTTACCATGGCCACAATAGTTTGGTGGGACTTATTAAGGTAACTATAAAATATTCAATGTTCAGGTATTTTGTATGAATTCATAGGTACCCAAACCAATTTATTCATCTCTTGAATGACCCACCTTCTTTTTCTCACACATACAAACGTGGTTATCAAAGGATGTTTAGCAGGGATTCATGTGACAATAGGCCATTGTAACTCACAGAAACTCTGTGAAAAGCCTGATAAACTCACATTAAGTAGTAGACTTGCTTACAGGTTTGTTGACAAAACGGTGAAGAGTTTGGAGAAGGCAGAAGAAGTGAACAATCTAAGACAACATAGCTGAACAGTAAAGTGAGCTGAATTGGAGAATTTTTCCAAATCAGCTATTTTGTCCTAGACTGATCACTTCTCCTGCCTTCTCCAAACTCTTCACCCTTTTGTGAATAACCCTGTAAATTGACTGAAATTGCAATGCTTCCTGACTAGCAATAGCTCAGACTTCAGTCACTTTACCAGATGCCCAGAAGTTCTCATCAAGACATTTTAATGTATTTTGAAACCATTACAGTTACCCTTTAAATGCTTCTGTTCACATTTTTGGTTTGGTTAATTATATTTTCTATTTAAAAACCACTGGCAAGTTATTTTTTGATAGAATTATACACACACACTATCTACATGGTATATGTTTGTATATATGTATTTCTTTTCTAAAATTGCCTTTAGTTTTCCCAGTCTAGTGTCCAGTATTAATCTTACTGGACTTTTTAAGGTTCAGTGTATCACTTTCTTTTTACCGTAACTTTATATTTAGCATAGTTATCAAGCTCAAGTGAAAAAAATACATTTCTTATTTCTTATTCTAAGGGAAGTTAGGATCAGTAAAGAAAATGTTCTAGGTAAAAAGCTGTGTCCCTACGATCCCCCTACAATTGTGAAGAGGGAGTCAAACTGAGTGTGAATTTTGAGTGTAGGCCTCAACAGATATTTTGTTTCTTGTATTGTCTGACACAGAAATAGAACGATTAAATGATAAAACATTTAGAAATTACAAGAACTGTATTGTGTAAAAAAAACCCAGAGAAATATATCTGATCTAGAATTGGGTATAAAAGCAAAACAATAAATGTTGGGTCCTTTGACAGAACCCAAGGCATGGCAGTAGAAGGTGTCTATATTCCCCCCAACAGTGCTTCACTCTGCAGTTTGCGTGTAGCGCAGCAGGGAGAGAAGCCAGTCCAGAGTTTCTGCCTGGCCCATCAAGGCCTCACCTGTACTTAATGAGCAGCACCAGGTAGTCTGGGGAAGTTAGTTGGAAGTGAGCTGGAGAGTCCAGCAGCAGTAAGGGATACTGCAAACACTTATTTCTATGAGACTGAGAGGACTTATCTCAAAAAGGACTAAAACTTAATTTGAAAGGTCTGTGCATCCATTTGCTTGGTTTTCCTTGGGAACAAGTGACATTATTGCATTTAAGTTGTGCCTTTTCTTTGAAAATGCTCAGCTGAGCAAGGCCTTTTGTTTGCTTATGCTTATTTTGCCTGTTGTGCCATGACCTATTAATTAAAAGCAAAGGACTTTATTTATGAACAAAATTGCATTGTTGTTTGGTGTTTCCAACTGTGAAGACTGTGTGGTTAAAGATCACAGGTCACATAGGGTGGAGAGTGCGTGCACATACTGATAGTCTGTTAAGGAAACAATACCACAGTTACAACAGAGGAAATTGTAAAAGCCTTATTACAAGCCACTACCGCACAGCAGCAAGCTACTGGTACGCAGCAGGAAAACATTGCAGTACTACTAAGATCCAAAGATCCAGAGTCCCAGAAAATTGGGTAAGACTGTTCTGGGGAAAAGGGCATCTCGGGAGGAGCAGTTGGGTTTTTACCACCAAGGGACAATACAACAAAGGGCAAGAGTGTTATGAGGCATGACGAGTCTGCAAAAGACTCAAGGATGTTGCCTAATTCTAATATTAAATATTTTCAATGTAAAGCATATGGACATATTGCAAGAGACTGTCCTGAGAATGATGTTGCTATGGAATGGAACGTTAGCAATATAAGGGATGATTCACTATATACTTATACAGTATGTGCTATTAAGTGCTAAAAGTGATTTGAATGGTCACCTTTGGTGCACTGTAAGGGTGGAAGGAAAATAAATGAATGCTTTACTAGATTCTGATAGTGTGATTACACTCATGGACAAGGGGATGTTGAAAAATATTCCTACTGACCATTACCAGAAACTAGATGTTATCTGTGTACATGGGAACATACACAAATACCCTACTGCTGAAGTGCTTATTGAGACACAAAATGGTTCCGTAAAACATAGAGTTGCTGTAGTAGATAAATTAGACCATGTGAACCTACTTAAGCCATGGAAAGACAGAGAAAGTCTTGTAACACTGAAAGCAACAGACCACCCTATTGAGGGGAGTGATCCCGTAGTCAATATTTCAGAGACCATGACTATCCACCAGAAGAGGGAGGCACAAGAGTTTGTGAGATTGAATAAAGATGTTTTCTCCCCCCATCCCAGGAAGAACTACTGTGATAAAGCATGACATCATCACTGACCCGGGAAACAGGATAAATCTTAAGCCATATAGGATACCTGAAGCCTGGAGAGAAGCAATTAGGTCAGAAGTAAAGAAAATGCTGGACCTTGGGGTAATTGAAGAGTCCCGAAGTGACTGGAATAGCCCAATTGTATTCGTACCTAAACCTAGTGGCACAATCAGGTTTTGCAATGTTTACCGGAAGCTGAATGCAATATCCAAGTTTGATGTATATCCAATGCCAAAGGTCGACGAACTTGTGGAAAGACTTGGGAAAGCCAGGTACCTTACCACGTTAGACCTGACCAAGGTTTATTGGCAGGTACCGCTTACGGAACGGGCAAAAGAAAAGACTGCCTTATCCACTCCAGATGGCCTCTTTCAATATAAAGTGTTACCTTTTGATTTGCATCGGGCTCCTGCAACATTTCAAAGAATGATGGACCAGATCTTAAGACCACATGCCTGTTATGCAGCAGCATACTTAGATGACGTGGTCATCCATAGCGAAGACTAGGAGTCTCATCTGTCAAAGGTGCAAGCTGTTCTGAACTCCTTTAGAGGTTCCGGGTTGACAGCAAACCCTAGCTAAATGTACCATTGGCTTAGAGGAAGCCAAGTTTCTTGGCTATTCCATTGGAAGAGGGATAGTTAAGCCACAACTTACTAAAATTGTAGCCATAAAGAAGTGACCATGACCTCAGATGAAGAAGCAGGTCAGAACATTGCTGGGACTTGTCGGATACTACCAGAGATTTATCTCCAACTTTGCTACAATAGCGGGTCCCTTAACTGACCTCACTAGTGCAAAAGCTCCAGTGATAGTGAAATGGTCCCCTGAAGCCAAACAGGCATTCCAAAGTATCAAGGAGCCATATGTACACAGCTGGTGTTGGTCACCCCCGATTTCTCGAAGGAGTTCATCCTACAGATGGATACCTCTGATATAGGACTCAAGGCAGTGCTTTCACAGGAAAGTCTGAATGAAGAACATCCGAACTATACCTCAGCAGGAAACTTTAACCCAGAGAAAATAACTATTTGATAGTTGAAAAGGAGTGCCTGGCTATTAAATGGGCTGTTGAAACATTAAAATATTATTTGTTGGGCTGAAAGTTTAGGCTAGTCATGGATCATGCCCCACTCACCTGGATGAGTCGGAACAAAGAAAATAATAGCACAATGGTTCCTTAGTTTACAACCCTATCATTTCTCAGTAGAACATGTAAATAATGAAATGCAGATAGCCTTTCACGTAGGCATACGCTCTTGACTATGGTCGCTCACCCCACTAGGTCTGGCCTGGGGGAGGGTGTGTGACAGAACCCAAAGCATGGTAGTAGAGGGTGTCTATAACCTCCCACCAGTGCTTATTTTGCCTGTTGTGCCAAACCTATTAATAAAAAGGCAAAGAACTTTATTTTTGAACAAAATTGAATCGTGGCGTTTCCAACTGTGAAGATTGTGTGGTTAAACATCCTAGGTCACAGTCCCTAAAGTAATTTTTAAGATTTTAAAGCTAAAACAATTACACCTGTAAAATTGCTGAAAATGGTTTAAAAGACACATTTAATCAAGTAATTGTCCTTACAGCCTTAGTATAGCAATAACTCAAAAAGACAAGAAGTAACTTTTTCACTATATCTTTGGTCTATACAGGTGTCAATAAAATTAATTTATTTTTCTAATTGCCTATAGCAATATAGCGAATACATTTTAGACTTTTTACCCACTTTTATTCATCCAAATGTCAAAGTAAGCCAGTGTTCTGCTTAAATATAAATGGATTTTCAGCTTCCTGGCTATTTTGTTACACAGCTCTGTCTATTCCTTGTTAGCACAGAGTTTCCCCAGTCTCAGCCTCTCTTCCTTACTGGATCCTTCAATCACCAGACTTGATCTTCTGACTGCTCTCATAGAGACTGCTACTTTCTTAGCTCAGATACATCAATCTGTTTCTATGTGGACTACCTCTGTCCCTTCACAATCTCCAAATCTCAGATATTTAGTTGGCTTTTGAGCAGGTCTGTCTGTGTAGACCAGGCAATGCATGTGATCCCCCATATGTCAGGCTTTAAGCTGATCATAACAACTAATTAGTGAAAATTCTCTTTTGTGAGCAACACCCAGATCTCTAATCAGTTTTACATCTGTCCAGGGGCCAATTCAAAGCTGAAACAGATACTATCTACATCTTTATACATAGATCACCTGCCTGTCACACACATCACTATCATGGGTACTCTCCTGACTTGTACTAGTTCTATCCTGAAAAAAGTTAGCATCTCCACTACAGGTCATGTATGGCCTTTCCCAAGAAAATGCCCAAACAACATTAAAATGGCAACTCCCCATTCTGCAGCCACAGATATTTTCTGCACTTGCATGCCACCACACTGTCATAAATTCCTAAGAAACACTTTAAAGGCTTCTTACAAGTATGTTTTCCAAGAGCACAGTCTGAGTATTTCAATCTGGGTCACACCAGCCAAATTACAATTAGGGCATTTATGAGGCATGCCATCTCCGTGGGCACAAAGGGGACTCCTAAACTGTGACATCATTCTGCAAGCTTTCCCAGCTCTACAGTCTGTATGGAGTCTTGCAGTAGTAAACTCTGCATAAAATGTGTCGAGCTTTGAGCATCTGTGACAAACATACTGATAAAGCTCACACTGGAATGTTTGGCCGACACTTTAACTTTTATTCTGCTTTGAAAGAGGTATGTTATCAATCATTTTGCAAGAGGCAGGCATGGGTATGTTCTAATCTGGGATCAAATGAATTTTTGTCCATTGCCACTAGCCACACTGACAGGGAAGGATGTTCAGCACTCAGCACAGACATTTCATTCAGCACATTCTTAAAGGGCTCAATACTCATAAATCTACCCTTGAGTTTTGCCTATCTCCCCTATAGCTTTGGGCATAGTCCCTTCCTTTTAAACTATACGACTCAATCTTAGTCTCTTGGAGTTTCCAAATTGTGGGCCGTCCTTCCTCAAACTAACATTTTATACTATTGCAGTGCCTACCCACACTATAAAAGGTACAGGAGCCCCCTGAGTTTCCATCTCTGCTTTTGCTGAGAAGCAGTTCTCTACCTTACTGCAACTGTCAGCCCCATGCATTATATCACACAGGTATTCAAGACTTAAACATTTTTTGTTTTTGCCCATACTAATTACATTTTTGGGTCTAGCAATACAATTCTGTTCTCACTGTTAACAGTAAAGACAACCCTTTCAGCAGTTATGTCCAACAGAAACCACACAAAACATTAACTCATCTGCTAGTTGCCTTGGACATCTCTGCTTCCTTAATATGGTCTAACAGTCTTCTGGGGTGCCTTACATACACTAAATTAACTGGAAGTAAACCTGCAGTGGACTGTAGTACTTCTTGCATTGCAGTTAACAAACAGTCCCAATCTGGTCCAGCTTTGTTGGGTCCTGACTGTGCCACACTGTTCTTAGTATTGGCATTTTGCAGTACCAGCCCATCCACCAGAGTAGGAGACACAGAAGTACATAGCGGCTGAACATTCAGCAGTTTACAAATTTATTTAATTATGTCTATTAGAAAGGGGAACCCTGACTCCAAGGTCAAGAGCCCCTTGGGAACCTTAATATGACTGAGCCTGTGGATTTTCTAAAACTTTTAAGGATGTGTTTCTTAAAGGGACCTTCTCACAGCTGGTAATAGCATCAATCTTGACTGACACACTAGCGTGTTACTATGCAACATATCCAGTATCATCCTCTCATAGTAAGAGACCATATTTCTTCCTTTGCCCACTACAGCGACACCAACGTTAACCTTAGAAACTCAAGGTCTGACATGCCAGGTCCATTGCAGGTTTCTAGGGACACCTCTGTTTCCCCTGACACTGTTGCTAGGGAAATTGCCTACTTTATTCTATGGTCACCTCTTCTAAATTTACATCAGCACTTTGCATACATGACTCAAGTATTGTCACGTTCCTGGTGGAGAGTTGATAATGGGGCTTCTTTGCACGTCTTGTGCAACACCTGTGGAAGTGGGGACAGAGAGCAGGCAGAAGCAGAGTGGCATGATTGCCAGGTTTGCAGGTAATGCTGAATCTGTGGAGTTGTCGGTTGTGTGGTCCAGAGTTATGTAAACTGTGGGGCAGGAACCAGATGCAGGAACACCAAGGTACCAGTGCAGGTGACAGGAACATAGCTGAGACACAAGCTGAGGTGGGTAACAGCTGGGCAATGGGATAATCCGTAAACAGTAGAAGAGTCAGGGTAATATTGAAATCAAGATTTGGCCATCTTAAACTTCACTTCTGTTTGGGGGAAAGGTTTAGATTTTGAGGACATTTTGTGAAACTGACTGTAAATTGAACCCAAGCAGAACACAATAGCAAAAAGTATCCCAGCACACTCAACCAGCCAGCATTCAAAAAAACTTGTCTCACCACAAGCAGAACACAAATTCCTAGCTAAGTCACTCCCTACACTTTTACCATATCAGTGTGTCTGTTGCAGGTCATAGATTTCATGGGGGTGATTTACTAACCTAAACACACGCACGCACCAGGTGCGTGTGATTTTTACACAGCAAAGCGTATTTATCAACCAAAAAGTCTCTATAAGCATATTTCCACTAATGCCATATATGGAAAAATCATGCACATGTTGCATATATAATGCTGCTTCACAGTTTAGACAAAAATGGTTAGCTCATGCATTTACATTCCTGCATTCATCAACGCAAGCAACACAATGTAGAGCTAATTTACACAACATCACCTTGCAATTCAGGGCAGGGCTTTGCACAACACACCTGCTGGGTGTGTACACACTACAAAGGTGTTTAGATTCCACCCATAGATCATGCTGGGAGGGAACACACTACAGAGGTGTATACATGTTCGTGGTGTGTTTATAAGGTTAGTAAATCAACCCCCATGTGTTTGTTTGGGTTTCATGGGTGTTCATTATTCAAGGTAGAGCATTACATGTGTGCTTGTTAGTCTTAGGAGATGGTGCAGATCTCAAATGTCTACTAGTTACTGGGTGCTGTGACACTAGTATAGGGTTTTTATGAAACCAGCAAGGGGATGTGAGTTCTTACTTGCCAGATGCAGAGTATGAATGTGGATTACCTTTTAGTTACAGGAATGAGGTTATCTGGGAGATGAATTCTTTCATGTGACAAGTTGTATCTGTGCAGTGATAAAGGTGCCCATTAGTTGGAGAGGGAATGGTGCAGGTAACAGGTAGTCATCATTCCAACCTGTCTGCAGGTGAGAATCAGTCTATAAGGTGTGTCAGAAGTACTGGGAAGTTGGCTTTTGATAGCAAAAAGTGGGGGGTGTGCCTAAGAAAATTGAGTAATCAAGAGTAATAATACCACTGATGTGATGCTTCTGAAATAGGCATCTGCATTCACAAGTATCTTTCTGAGAACTCTCACCCAACTTAGAGAAGCCAGAAAATGTTGGTCTGTGGACAGACACTGGACACTCTGTGGCCAGATCCACAGATGAAATACATAAATGGGGGCTGTTTTACCTACCAAAGGTCTTGCATATCTGTCCATCCAGTCCTGAGATTTACACAGTTCTGCCCACAGCGCAGTCTTGTCAAGAAGAGGAGGGACCCTGATCTTTCTCTGCTGCAGTTTTGGTTTCACTTACAAGTCCCATCCCCATCCCCATCCCCACCCTGTGACTGGACAGTGAAAGGAGAAGCAGTACACTCTATTCACTCTCGTTCATTCTACTCTCTTCTACTATAAGCATGTTCCTTGCACTGAAAAATGATTTATTGGCTCCTTGTGTTACTTCTTCCTCCCCTTCTCGGGGCTTTTCAGTAAGGATTTTACAGTAGACTGCAAAGAACTGATACCAAATCAAATTGAGTTCATGAAAATGATGTGTTAATTAACTCATTATT
Organism: Nanorana parkeri; assembly: GCF_000935625.1. Classification (NCBI taxonomy): domain Eukaryota; kingdom Metazoa; phylum Chordata; class Amphibia; order Anura; family Dicroglossidae; genus Nanorana; species Nanorana parkeri. Next base: position 81,240 of record NW_017306574.1, read on the forward strand.
TTGTGTCTTTTATATCTGTCAGGGGTTCAACTTTACCTTACAAATCAAACATTAAAAAAATCTAACATATATGGAGGTGAGTTCTACTTTAAGTGAAACCACAAGACAAGCGTAAGGAGAGATTGTTTTATTTTTGCTGTACTATAAAAAGAGCCTTCAAATCCATCTCAATGTCCCCTGCACACCATTTGTCCAGCACAAATGTCTAGGGTTGGCCAGGAGAGGGAAACAAATAAAAAAAATAATAATAAAAGGTTATCACAATTTGTGATAATTTAGGCTTGAGACTGGCCGAAGCACTGGCCCAAGATTGTCTCATAGTAAATACAGCCTCACATACACATATGGGGTAATTTACAAAAAGAAAATAGGCATTTTACTTTACAGGGGATTTTTATCTTAGCTTAGTGAATGAGGTAAAACTCTGCTGACTTCCATCATCCAATCGTGTACAAACAAAAAAACTATTGTTTTATTTTCCTTGCTAGTGATTGGGGATTCTTTGCAAAGTGAATTTTCACCACATTCACTAAGCTATGGGGACATTCCCTTGCAAAGTCTAAATTCCCTTGCAAAGCGAACTGCCTTTAGTAAATCAACAAACCATCAAGTTTCCTTCATGAGAGTTGAATCTTAGAGCTCCAAAACACAAACTACTAATTACCTATTATACATTCAAGCCATTTAATCATTTTCAAATGTAAATACGTTATAAAGGAAACACAGCAATTTGCATACATGTGTAAACATTACAGAAGAGCACTAAGGTCATCTTAAAATAAAGGTATTATACACAATTCTGACTCATTTTAAGATCAGAATTGTGCGATTAAAACCCAAAATTCTGAGATCAAACGTAAATTTTGTGTTTAAAAGTTAGAATATTGCGATTAAAAGTCAAAACACCAAGTTTGAAAGTTACAACGCTAAGATTATAAGTAAGAAATTGACTTAGTTCTCTTAGAATTCCGACTTCATAAATGGTCAGAATTTTTTGACTAAAATAGAGGTCTAAGATTAAAAGTCAGAAATTTTACTTTATGATCTCAGAATTCCAACTTAATTAAAAGTAAAAATTCTGTAACTAAAAGAGAGAATGATGTTATTAAATTTCAGAATTCTGAGATTATAGTCAGAATTGTGGCTTTTTATGTCATAATTCTGTGATTATAAGTCAGAATTCTAAGATTTAAATTCAGAATTGTAAGAATTCTTATTAAATTTAGAGTTATACAATTTAAAGTGAGAATGCTAAAATTCATAGTCACAATTGTGAAATTAAAAGTGAGAATTCTGAATTTAAAATGTAGAATTCTAAGATTAAAAGTCAGAATTCTAACCTTATTGAAACGTCAGAATTTTGTAATTAAAAGTCAGAATTTTGTAACTAAAAGGCAGAATTTTGTGATTACATTTCAGAATTCTGAGTATTAAGTATTAAAGTCAGAATTCTAAAATTAAAAGTCACAATTCTGAGTTTTAAAGTCATATTTTGAGATTAAAAGTCAGATTCTGACCTTATTATCACATAATTCTGACTTATAAGGAAGCAGAATCCTGAGATATAAAGTCAACATTGTGATATTAAAGTGTATTTCCACATTTGCAGTCATATTTGAGAACATCCCTTTATATGTTGTTGTGTGTTCCCATTCACACAGCATAATGAAAAATATATATTTTTAAATATTTCTTACATCTTAGATGTTTTGCTGCAGCAGGAAACATGGCCAAATTCCATTTTTTTCTGAGCACCTTCACAGTGGGTTGTCCTTATAGAGAGACTTAGGACTGAAATCTGAAGATTGTGTTTCTCTCATTAACTTCATTAACATAAGATGTAGCAGCCAGAGTTGTATTCTTTTAACCCTTTGTTAAGACAGGCAGTGTTCAAATCTACTTTACAAATTATAATAAACAAACCCCTTACCCCTCACAACCCCTTCTATTATTACAAAGAAGGAGAAGCAAGCAGACATTTTTTATCAATTTTTTTCTTAGCTTATGCTTAAGCTATGCTATGTGGTTGAGAACACGTAACACAGATGAAGTAGGTGTTATCCCAGTTTGGCTTGGAAAGTGGAAATACACTTTAAAATATGAATTTTGTGTTTTAAAGTCAAAATTCTGTGATTGTAAGTCAGAACTATGAATTTGAAAGTTAGACTTTGAAGAAAAAAAAGAAAGTCTGAAATCTGCATTTCAAAGTTACAACTCTGAATTTCAAAGTCAAAATATGAGATTGAAATTCAAAATTCTAATTTTTTTAAAAATAAGAATTCTCACATTAAGTCAGAATTCTGATAATAAAAGTCAGAATTCTGAGTTTTAATATTAACATTTTGACATTAAAAGTCGGAATTCAGGATGGCCCCAGGGCTCTCCTGTATAACAAATATTCTGTCCATGTTAAATGTAATGTTTGTTTGCATTGAAGTATGACTCTCTATTTTTCAGTTCTGTAACATTTTAGATTGTGCTTATATATTAATGGCAAGCTTAATTTTAGTTGCTTCCGGTGTCAGTAAAGCTGTTGGCACAAACTTGGGCATCACACAGACATAAAAGCCCTTAAGCTTGTATCTGATGCTGGTGAGATGGTTTTCTGTCACTAATCAGGATTAAATAAAGATCAAAGCCAATAAAGCACAAATTACATCACAGACTTACGATTCTGCTCATCATTTTATTTATAAGCTCCTTTTGTATTATGTTTTTTTTCTCTAATCTAGAATTAACTACAGATCATTGCTTTTTACTGCATAACATTTTCTAGAAGTAACTAAATTATGAAAACTATCGTGAGAGATAATGTGTTTAGCCTTGACCCAAATCAATTAATGTGTGGCCTTTTTATTGCCTTGGGGTATATTAGCCAGCATTAATAAAGACATTTGCCTGAACAAACATAGTCAATTGCTGAGAAAAGGTTGCCTGTTTGGCAGCAAATAAAAAAAATCTGCTTATTATTCAGATTTATTCTTACATAGACTTGAGTAAATAATTATGCAGAAGATTAGAAATTACGCATATTAAATCCAGCAGGAAAAGTAGGACATTTCCAATTCTCCTTGTTGTACTGTAAGTAATAGTTTAATATTCTGGGTGGCCAAGTTAGCCTTAAGATGTAAGAAGACTAATGAGACTGCAGCTCCCGTTGTCTGTGATATCAATCAGTTTGGCTCGTTACTGCCCTCTGCTGACATTTCTTATTATGTCACTTTAAATATCATCATCATAAAGAAGGATTTGCATAAAAAATATCAGTTGTCATTAGCATAAGTATCCAGCCAAGACAGCAGGATAATAGCAACAACAACGTAAAGAAAACAGCTGACAGCAGGTTTATTGCAATGCAGTTGCTGTGCTATGAGATGTGATGCAGCTTTTCATAGCCTAAGAGTAAAGCTACAAAGCTGCTATGTACAAGATGGCACAAATGAATGAATATTTCTAATTGTACCTCATTTATGTAAATAGGCTTCCTTACCTGATAGCTAACATTTATGTTATGTATTTTTAACTGTTTTGTTTTTTCTCTCTAAGCAAATGTAAAATATCTGTGGCTACATTATCTTACATTGTTTTTCATTTTCAGAAACAAAGTAGGAAATTCCTTCAGATCACAAATGATAGCCAGAAATGTGGGTCTCCCCCTCTGAGCCCTTAATTGAACATGCGCCATGACCTGAAGCCTTAGTACTTTGTACATTATTTCCCTCTAGGAGTAGACACATTGGAGACAGAATGAGTTTAATTACCATAAATGTTGAGATGTTGAAACATTAATGGGTTCAGGAAAACATTTAATTTCATTACAGCAACAATTTGTTTAAATAACTGCGATGACACTAAGACATTTATGCCAACACAAAATGTCACGGTTGTGTTTATGGCTTTCTGCATGATTTATGTAATAAAAGGTTAGGAGACAGCAGGTCCTCTTTACTATGGGATGTGCATCTTCTGCGTCTGAAAGGCCTTCCCCGCAACTGTGAGAATCCATTTTCTGGCAATTCATGTTGAGAAGCTCTCAGGGTAGGAAGAGAATGTGGGAATGTGGGAAAGCACAAAAATAAGAAGAGAGAAAATGGCAGGAATGTGGAAGGGCCTGTAGGCATCTTTGTGTATAAGTGTGAGACCCCTGTTCTGCATTTTGAGGGACTGACCCTCTTTTTAAACTAAATCTCTATGTCCCTCTTTCCCCCTGAGTTGTACCTCTTTTTGATCGGTATGTATAGACCTCTTTAAATTATTTAACTATGAAAACTATTATACTATACCTGTCATGAATGCTCTAAATTCTTGTTATTTGTTGTTTTGAACAGCCAGTATGAAGGAGAATAAATGGTGATAAAAAGGACTTGTTGATCCTTTGTAGGTCTCAGAGTCAGCTGTCAATCAGACAGCGGGGTCGGGAACTTTCCCAGCCACAGCACGGCTCTGCGCTGTCAGCATCTAGCCAGCAATAGCCTGCTATATGCTGAGTTTTGGGTCACGGAAGGATATTAGTAAATGTCCTCCTGTGACCCTGAATAGAACTATGGCCAAAAAAAGGTTGGGTCCTAGTTCTCATTTAACAGTTGATCATTACTATGTAGTTTGAAAACATTTTAATAAAGGTCTTCTTTAACCACTTAAAGTCCGCGCTGTTAAACCCCCTTCACATCCAGGCCATTTTTCAGTATTCAGCGCTGCAGTACTTTGACTGACAGTTATTCCGTCATGCAACGCTGTACTGAAATACATTGTATACCATTTTTAGGGACAGATAGAGCTTTCTTTTGGTGGTATGTAATCACCACTGCAGTTTTTATTTTTTATAATATTAAGGAAAAATTACCGAAATTAAAAAAAAACTGTTTCTCCTATATTAAATGATAAAACATTTATTATTACACAATTTTTTTGGTAAAATATAAAAGACGGGGTCATGTCGGGTAAAAAGACACCAAACATGTCAATCCTTAAAATTGCGTGCGCGCGCAAAACCTCAAAAAAAACGATAATACCCAAAATTGGCTATAGGCGACGCTTTAAAAGCTTTTACCGCTCATCAGTTTAGTGTTATCAGTGTTCTCGTCAGCAGTTCTCGTTTTCGCACGCTGGTGCACCGGACGTGTATTTATGTTTATATGTGCGTAAAGGTTGGGGTGGGGGACTTAAACATTTTGGGGGTTTTCTTAAACATTTTTTTAATATGTGACTTGTATTTTTTTACTTTTTTTATACGGATCCCGGGATTGAAGGTGAGGGGTTAGGAGCGGCGGCAGCAGACGAGGGGGAGGGGGGCACACACCAGCACATATACACGATCGGCTGGCTATAGAGCCGCCAATCGGGTATATGTTAAACAGCCAGTAATGGCTCTATGCATTGCACAGGTTTTTTCAACCCGCTAATGCAGCAGTGCCGTCCGTCTGTTTTTTTTTCAACGGGCGGACAGCAACTGGTTAAGGTAGGCTCAGACAAAATGCTAGCTCTGTCTTTTACCACTTGCTGTCCCGGAGCAATTTCTCAATATTTGCACACACATGAAAAAAAATCTATCTTTTGGCTAGAAAATTTTGGCTAGAAAACAGCTTAAACCCCCCAAACAATTATATATTTTCTTAAAGCAGAGGCCCTGTAAAGGAATAAAAATGCTAGTTGCAATTTTTTTATGTTGCATGGTATTTGTGCAAATGTTTGTCAAACCAGTATTTTTGGGATGAAGTACACTAAATTGAAATTTAGTGCACAGAAATAGAATACAATACACACTTTTTCCGGTAAAATATAAAAGATGGGGTCACATCGGGTAAAGTGATACCAACATGTCAAGCATTGAAATTGCTTGCCCCTTGAAACCGCAAAAAACCACAACACCCAAAATTTCCCATACGTGACGATTTAAAAGCTCTTACTGCTCATCAGTTTAGTATCAACAGTGATTGATGGCCCTAGAATTATGGCTCTCACTCTGATGTTTGCGGCGATATGTCACATGTGTGGTGCAATTTTCATTTTTGCATGTAGGCGCACCCGACCGCTATTTGTGTTTGTATGTGCATGTATGTGGGGGCGGGAGCTATAGCAAATATGATGTGGCATGTCCTCTTTATGGAGACATCAGGGGTCTTCTTGGTATAACTGCTTCAGGGGTAGGACATATATATGGGAACCCACCTGAAGTGGTTAAGTGTGTAAGACTGTCATCCCAGCACAGAAATTAAGGGAAATGTTGTCGGTAGATGGATTGTGGGCTATGTACAGTGTATACTAAAGGTAGATGTAGACTTTATTTAACCATGCCCCTTTAAGCCATGCCCTATATTCAGCGCAATGTAGCCACACCCATTTTCATCACACCCATTTTCGCCACACCACAGTGTACATTTTTTTTACAAGTTTCAAACTTGGGAGGTTTGGCTGGTAAGTCAAAAAATCAGAATAAGGTGTCTTAGGCACCTTTATACTACAGTATATGTAATAAAGTCAAAACACCCAAATGGCTTCCCAGAAACATTAGGACCTGAGAATGTACCCAGAGCATGGTCTAGTGAAAGTAGGTGTGGCTAAATTGTACTAAATATTGTTCATGACCTAAAGGAACATGGTTAAATATACAGAAGTTGAAATCTTCTTGCAGTATACACTGCACATATAAAGTATGCTGCAGTCCATGCACTCACAAAATACTTTATAACTGCTGTACCACAAGGGAGAGTTTCACAGACAAACCTAAAGAATTATCATTAAAAATACAGCATATGGGCAAAGAGCTTACACTTTGTCTGACCCACCTTAAAGAAGAACTTCATTAAAATACTCAAAAATATTTAGCAACCAGCACCCGTTGATATAATAAACATGTTGATCAGGATTATTTAATGTACAGCAGTAAGCACTTTATACAACACAGAGTGCAACAGTCAGCAATTTGTGTCATTTTATTGCTGGTCAGGAAGAGGAAAAGATGTTGGGTGTCTGTGATCAACAGGAGAGAAAAATGCCAGCGTTGGTGATCAATAGGTTAAAAGAATGCCCAATATCTGTGGTCAGGGAGTGGATAATTGTCTGGCATCAGTGATCAGGGGAGGACAATAGGCCCAATATCAGTGGTTAGCAGGAGGGGAAAAAAAGGTCAGCATCTGTGGTCAGTGGGAGGATAAACTTAAAGGAGAACTATGGGGTCAGGGCTTTTTTCCCCATAGTTCTCCTTAGGGTAACGGGAGGACACAAATTAGCGTCCTCCCGTCACCCTAAGCTCAGTATACCCCGAGCTACAGCCCCCGGTATACTGAGACGCCGCAGCGGATCCCGACATCGATGTCGAGATCCGCCCAGCTGCGTGAGTGACAGCTGGGTCTGCCTATCTAGAGGCAGAGCCAGCTGTACCCTCCCCCTCCCCGTCCGCTCCGCCAGTCAGCGCTGGTGGATCGGAGCGGGGAGGGGGGAATCCAGCCCCTCCCCTGTCAGGGCAGAGAGCCGTGACAGGATCGAGAAGTAAGCGAACACCGGTATGTGTTCGCTCACTTCCCGATTTACTGAGCCGACCTGTGGCAGTCTCATTGTTGTCACAGCACTCACCTCATAGTTCTCCTTTAATTGGTTGTTAATGGGAGACAAAATCCCAGTGGTCAGTGGGGGAAACAATGTGTCAGTATTATTTACTGTGCCTTCCCCGATCCAGTACCACCTCTGTGTCTATGGTGTGTGCCCCCCCCCCCCACCAACAGCAGCCCCACAGCCATCAGCTGAGCCACTCACAGCTCCTGTGAGGCTCCAGCCTGTGCTCCAGCGGTGCTTCTCACTTCCTGCTGACTGTGGTCATTCATGGTTGCTGTCTTGTTAGCAACAGCCACTAGCAGCTTGGCACCCTTTATTTAAAGTTGCTGTGGCTTCCTGTTACATAGTTACATGGTATTTGAGGTTGAAAAAAGACACAGGTCCATCAAGTTCAACGTGTGTGTGTGTGTGTGTGTGTGTGTGTGTGTGTGCATAAGAGTCCCTGTGTGGTCTGGTATTTAAGTGTACCTGTACCCCTGTATGTTATGTCTCTTAGGATGGTATCTAATTGATTTTTGGTTGAATCAATATTCTTTGCAGATACCACTGCTTGTGGCAGAGAGTCCCAAAATGTAACCGCTCTAACTGAAAAGAAGCCCCTACGCCCTTGTGGTTAAATCTTTTCTCCACCAATTTTAGGTGGTGGCCTCCTAGTCCTTGTTAGAGAGTTTACAGTAAAAACTTTATTGCTGATGTTGCCATCACCACTAAACATTTTGTACAACAAAACCATGTCCCCTCTTAATCTCATCACTTCCAATGTGAACAAGTTTACATTTAGCAACCGTGTCTCATAGCTTTGATCCTTCAGCCCCTTAATTAGCTTAGTCGCTCTTCTTTGGACTCTCTCCACCTCAAGGACATCCTTTCTGTGGACTGATGACCAAAACTGAACCGCATATTCAAGATGAGGCCGAACCAGTGATCTATAAAGTGGCAAAATGATTGCTTTGTCTCTAGAGTACTTTACTTTTTTAATACAAGACAGTACTGCACGCTTTGTTTGCTGCCGCCTGGCATTGCGTGCTGTTATTCAATCTGCAGTCAATTATGACCCCCAAATCTTTTTCCATTTCTGACTTACCTAGTGGAGTTCCCATTAATGTGTATTCCGCTTGCCTGTTTTTAACCCCAAAGTGCAATACATTACATTTTTCGACTATAAACCTCATTTGCCATGGAGTTGTCCACTCCCCTATTTTATCCAGGTCCTTCTGTAATGTTATAATGTCTAAGTTCATGTCTATTACCCTCCCAATTTTAGTATCATCTGCAAACACAGAAACATGGCTATTGACGCCCTTCACAATATTGTTAATAAACAGGTTAAAAAGTATTGGGCCTAGCACAGAACCCTGGGGCACGCCACTCTCAACCATAGACCAATGTGAAAAAGAGTAAATTATCAATACTCTCTGGACACATTCCTGTAGCCAGTTCTCAATCCATGTACACACCATTTCATTTATGCTCATCAATGTAAGCTTGTGCATTAAGCATTTATGTGGTACTGTGTCAAATGCGTTCCTTGCCCAAGCAATGCTTTTCCAAGCTAGTCCCTGAGCTCCTGTTCATTGTCAAGCTGTTGTTCTCTCTGCCATTTCCATGAACTGATTTTTGGCTTGTTTCCTTATATTCCTTGCCCACTATCTATCCCGGTTTTTGGACTGTCTCCTGCTCTCTGTCTGCTGCCTATCCTGACCTTTGACTTGTCTCCTGGTATCCGTGTCTGCCACCTGTCCTGACTTTTGGCTTGTCTCCTGGTGATTCTGGTCTGCAGTCTGGTCTGCAGTCTGCAATACTGTCAGTCACGGCTCCCTGCAGGGATTCCCCCCCGCCCCCAGCTCCGATCCTCCAGCGCTGACTGGAGGAACGGACGGGGCAGCGGGCAGGTACAGCTGGCTCTGCCTCTAGATGGCTCGCGGTATACTGAGCTTTGGGTCAAGGGAGGACACTAGTATATGTTCTCCCGTGACCCTTAAGAGAACTTTGGGGAAAAGCACTTACCCCATAGTACTCTTTTAATACCAAAGCACCCCCATACACATTAAGTGATGGTGAATGTGAGCTAATCATAGTCTGTCTAGAACAGACAGTGTTAGCTGGGAATGGCAGAGTTGGCAGAGTTGTGAAGAATTAGTTGGGGACACACTGTGGAAGGTAAAACTTGGAGTTCATATATGGCAGGGTAATGGGCAGTGATGTTGATTAGAGAACTGCTTGCAATCAGGCAGTGTAGTACTTAAAGTCATCATGTTACAGAAGATGGCAGCACACCACAGACTGTTGCTGTTATTTAAAAATGGTGTGACTGTGCATGGCTTTGCCCACACAGCCTGGTCATCCATTCATAGATCTTTTGACAGGGTCTGCTATTGGAGAAACTACAATCCTGTCTGCAACTATGGCAGAGGTCTATGTACCTCTAAAGCAGAATACAAGTGTGGTGAAGTAGTCCATTGACACTTCCACCCATTCCTGTTACTGAATGTCCATACCTCGGTATGGACCAGGATTCAAAGCAGAGTCTGCAGGAGCCAGAGAATTGCACCCACAATCCACTGATTCCAATGCAAAAAAAATAATAATGCATGCATATTTTTTATTTTATGAATATGTGTACATTTATTTTTTAAAGGTGGAATTTACATTTTTAAAGCTGAACTCAGGACAGCCAGCCAGGGGCAAAACACAGCCTAGATCTGCAGGATGCCCAAAAAAAAAAATTCTGGGACAGTCCTGTAGAATCCTGAACTGTTTTGTACTGTCCTGAAATTGATTTTACAGGTCAAATCAAAGGCTCGCTAGTTTCTGAGCATTTTTTCTTTTATTATAGAACTAGGACATATCATGTGACTGCAGTAGGCAAATCCACCCAGATCTCTACGACTAAGCCTGTGATTGGGTGAAACACGTCATAGGTTCAATAACTATTCCAGTAGAACCTGGTGTGCGGTCAGCTTTTCTTCTCTTTGTATGGGCTCATATTGAAGCAAGGTCATGCTACCAGCGGCAAGCACCCAACTCATTCCTTCCCTGAGCCATGGAGGAGTGGTGCTTCTTCTGTGTGTTCTCCAGGCAGGTCCACCCACTTAGCACCTAGGGAGTAGAATGTAAGTTATAGGCAGGTAGGAATGTTTAACCAGAAAGGAGCAAGTAAGTGTCTGCCATGACATTGCTATCACCCTTGCAATGTATATACCCACTATGTAAAGGATTGTTTTTTTTCTCAATACCAGTGAACCTAGTTCTTAAAGAGGTTTTTCGCATGTTTAGGAAAACATGAATAAAGCTGACATTTTATTTGAGAATCTTCAAAATTTTGCTATACGAATCACATCTTTAGTTCTAAAGAACTTACCTAGAGCTTTCTAAATACAAAGGATCAAGCCATGTGAATGGGGTTAGAAGTTTAGATGTAAGTATAGTATTTTATGGTTGTGCAACAATGACAGGTCTCACCATCAATTATTGCTTTGGTTGAAGTTACAACCTTTGGTCCCAGTAAAACCCAAGAATTGTAGCAAAAACCTCAGTTTTTGATCAGTATGCTCTCCCTCCTAAAGCCTCCAGTAACCACTTCTTCAGTCAGGATTACAATAAAAATAGTTAAAGGTCATGTCTTAGTGGAAAAGTAAATGTAAAATTAATCTATCAAACCTGGGTGAGTCAAACTGAGCATATGATGAAAATGGATAACCAGACTTTGCCTTTAGTGAAAACCACATGTCAAAGTAAGTCATCTTGGAGTCACAAGCTGCTAAATGTATTAGCAAACCTCAAGTTTTCTTTTAGAAGTTGAGCCCGGCTCCCAAGCCTTCCTTTTGATCAGCGAGGCCATATAACACATTAAATGGCTTACAGGAGGAAGCCAACTCAATTTAGTAAAATATCTGCATATAACTTAATCTGCATATTTCTTTGGTCTACTGATGGTGTTGACTTAAAAGAGAACTATGAGGTCCTCATAGTTAGAGCTGACCCGTGACAAAGAAGCTGTCACAGGTCGGCTCTATCGACCTGTAAGTGAGCAGAAACATGCACCGATCCGCTCACTTCCCGATCGTCTCCCTGCAGTGATTGGTGACGGTCAGTCAGCGCTCCCCGCAGGGATTCCCCCCACCTTCTCCGATCCTCCAGCGCTGAGTGGCATAGGCCAGCTGTCACTGATGCGGCTGAGTGGATCTCGACAGTATTGTCGGGATCCGTCCCGGCTGAGGTGCTCTAAGTATATTGCGGGCAATAGCCCGTGATATACTGAGCTTTGGGTCACGTGAGGAGGTTAGTATATGTCCTCCCATGACCCTAAAGAGAAATATGGGGGAAAAACACTTACCCCATAGTTCTCTTTTAAGTTCTTCACTGAAGATCACCTCTAAGCATTTGTCCCTTATGTGTTCAGTAAAAGCTGATCAGCGGTTTCTGATCAGTGTACTATAAATTTAACTGGACAGAATTAGATGTTAAATATAACATGCTAAGTGACAATACACAGGGTCAGAAAGCATCTGATTAAGAGTGCATAGGTCAATACTGGCAGCAAGAGACAGTTATAGAAAAATCTAAATGGTTTTAACTGTGTTACTTTTTTTCCAATGATTTTAAATACGATTAATCATGAAAGGGTGAAGATAGCTTCTTGTTTTTTATATTATAGTAATAAGAACATCATTTTTTTGCCACCAGCGACCTTTCTTGACAGTTCTATTATTCACCTGTTAAGTCTGCATTCACAAGTGTAGAAAGTGGAGAAACCTACAGTAATGTTTTTTTTTTAAGGCTTTTGAAAATATTTTTGTATGAGAAACTATGCTGGCACTTGTAGATTCTGGAAGATTATTTGATACCTATATTTCTAAAAGCATTTTTATTAAGAAAATTTGGAGTCAAACAAAGAAGAAGGGGATAGAGAATAAACAACTGGAGGCAGGAAATTAAGGTGTGGCAGAGTGACGTGGACTCAAACCTTTAGTTTACTTTTAATGAATACTTGAATGTCTCCTTGCTTAGATCAGTATTTGTATCGGCAAGGGAATAAGCAGACCTTTCAAGCAACAGTTATTGTATACTTCATTAGTAGACACAAATGATTGGCTCATATCAAGAATATAGTTAGCAGGAAGGTGCCATATAGGGTTGCCAAGCAATCTCATTAATTATTGAGCATTAGTGATGTCCCATCGCACTCCAAACTGACGTATCACTGTAAGTAGCTTCAGGGGGAGCCGAAATGGTGCCGCATGAAGAGAAGAAGAAATAAGGTCACCAGCACACCGAGGTTCACTTTACTGATCTGTCTTTTATTGACATGCAATTAAACATGATGTCACAAACAATCGTGATTGCTTGTGACACTATGGGGTCTATTCAAGAAGCTGCCGAAGGATCTAGCCGTAGCTTCGGCCGATCCTTCAGCTAGCTTCGGCCCCAGGACCCATTCGGTGCAGTAGAACCGAAGGGCTGCTGTACGGGCTATTCACTATAGCCCGTACAGCTCCCGAACGTGGTCGAGCCGAACCCATATGCCTCGGCTCAGCTGAGCCGCGCTGAAAGCCGAAGCTGGCCGAGCGGCTGCTTCTGACAGCTGGGCGGAGCCAGCCGTTATCTTACGGCTGGCTCCGGCCAATGCAGAGAGATCAGCGTCCCTGGTTGCCTGCTAACCAGGGACACTGATCTCCAAACAGCAAACTCTCCCTGGCGCTCCGGGAGTCTCCCGCTCCCGGCCGCCAAGGAGAGAAACACTGCTGTTTCTTTTTTTTTTATTATTTTGACACGGAGTCATGTCAGAATAGAAAAAAATAATAATAATTTTTGCCCCCATTGGAATGCATTGCTAGATTCCTATTGGCTATTTCAATTTGCAATAGCCAATAGTAAACTAGCATTGTACCCGCCCTCTGCTGCAGTTCTCCATCAGGTCCATCAGCAGAGGGCGGGTACAGTTCCGCACAATCGTTTTCTATTTATTTTTTTTACTATTTTTCTGTTCTGCTCAGTCCCTCTGAGGGACCGAGCAGAACTGCCGAGCTGAATGCCGCTAAGCGGCATTCGGCTATTTACTCACTGCTGTTCGGCATCTATAAGAATAGGCTGAACAACAGTGAGTAGCCTGCCGGAGGTTCGGCTCAGCCGATACAGATGTTGGATCGGCTGAGTCGAACTCCTTCTGCACTTCGGGTCAGCCGAACATGCTGAGCATGTTCGGCCGACCCGAAGCCATGCGAAGCAAGCCGATGTACGGCTGATTTCAGCCGATATACGGCTGAAATCCACCGTACCGGCCTGAAGAGAATAGCCGAACACTGTTCGGCTCACTTCACTTCAGGTTGGTCATTCACTCGGCTGCCTATGGCAGCTTAGTGAATAGACCCCTATGTTTATCTGAATATCAATAAAAGACAGATCGATAAAGTGAACCTCAGTGTGCTGGTAACCTTATGTATTCCCTCTAAACAAATTCCATTTAGGAAATACAAGTCCAAATGTAGAAGGAAAATTTGTATAATTATTTATTATTAAGAGAAAAAGTGAGTGAAATTGTTGCTTTTTCATGACTGCTAATATCCATAATCAAATTGCATTTTGGTTTAACACTGTGAAAATATATTCATTTTGCATTTCTTTAAAAGCCAAAATAGCAAAATTTTTCAAAAGGCATAAAACATTGCACACAGTTAATGGAGAATCAAGTAAGGGAACAGGCTGACCTGAGATAATGCCTTTAAAATACAGCGTGTAGCTACTATGTTCTAAGAATTTCAGTAGCATAATATTTTGTTTTGTTTTTGTAAACATTTAAATTAAACATATGCCAGGATATGATCATCAAAACTTTAAAACAAACCCTCAGTCACCTCTGTAGCTATAGACACTGGAACAATTTATTCTCAAAGTTCACAGCAGAATCACAGTGTCTTCAGCTGCAGAAGTCACTGATGCCTTGTGTTAAATCCTATCCCCAGAAAACAAAACTCCCTGTTTCCACCCCACCCCCTAGTCTGTGTGTGTTTTTCAATTGAAAAAAGCCTTAAAAACATAGACAAATTCACCTAAATCTGATGTTTTGTAATCTATCACAGCACATATTCTGGTAATGTTAACTAGTGACTGTAAATTCCTCTCTCTTGATTCTTCACTGCTGTGTACTCTTCTCATCCAGACAATATGCTGTGTGGGCCTTGTGAGGACCCGGGGCGGGACACTTGTAGCAACCAATGGGCATCACCAACATTACCAGGAGATGTTGAAACTACAGACCAGACTCTTTTATACTACAGAGCAGAGGAAAGAAGACCTAGGCCCGAACTATCACATGACCAAAGTTTTTAAATTGTATTTCCAGTTTTTGCAGTCAAGTTAGAGGAAACCCCTCTATATGTTCATTTTTTGTTCCTGATCACACAGCATTAAGAAAAATAACATAAAAAAATATTTCTTACCTTTTTAGATGTTCTGTGGGTTTGTGTAGAGTTAATGTCTGAATTTACATTAGACCACATACAGGTGAAACTCGAATAATTAGAATATCGTGCAAAGTTCATTTATTTCACTAATGCAACTTAAAAGGTGAAACTAATATATGAGAGAGACTCATTACATGCAAAGCAAGATAGTTCAAGCCTTGGTTTGTCATAATTGTGATGATTATGGCTTACAGCTCATGAAAACCCCAAGAACCCCAAATCCACAACCTCAAAAAAGTAGATTATTACATGCAATCAATAAAACAAGGATTGTACATAGAACAATATCGGACCTCTGAAAAGTACAAGCATGCATATGTACTCAGTACTTGGTTTGGGCCCCTTTTGCAGAACTTACTGCAATTACTTTTGCACAATATTCTAATTATTCGAGTTTCACCTGTAAATGTGTATCTGGGTCTAAATATCACAGTATTACACTTCAGTTCTAGAGCCACTTTATCCAGTCCCAACCAAAGGTGACTGTAGAAACCCTTTAGTGAACAGAAGCCACCAGCCATATGTTCAGACACCGTACACCCAAACAATCTCTACACTACTGAGTAGTAAAAAAAAAAATTTCATGGAATCCAGTCCCTTTTCATTTCAGATTATTTGGTATATGTATTGATTAACTAATATGCAAATAAGATCAGGAGATGATCGCCTGCATATGAAAATTTCTGGCCAACAGCCTATTGGGGGAGCATATAATTACTAATGCTGGCCCCAACCTTCTGATTTTGGTTACCTGCTAATCCTCTCTCTATTGACAGATATGTGGCAGAACACATAGCCACTAATACTGGAACTCACCTTCTGCTTGTATATATCTGCAAATCCCCTCTCCTTTGTCATACATGTGGGACTCTGCAGACAGCTTGCCCTAAGGGGACACATGATTGAACAACTACCCTTTCAAGTCCATGATGGGTAGTAAAACATTTCCCCATGCACTCTGATTATGATAGGCATTCTAGAACCGTGTTTTTATATCCACCTTGGCTGATGAGCAGAGGAGGTATAGATACAGTGAAAGCTCTTCTCTTTAGGGATGATTTATAGAGAGTTCTCAACACAATATTAGCCCATACACAAATATCTGTATGCTCTCTAAGGTCATATAATCAATGTAAATCAAATGTTTTGCAAAAAAACAAACTGTATATTTCTATTTATATGTACAATCATATGGTGCATACTATTTTGGGAGCTTATTTATAAAATTGGAGCAAAAAACAGGGACTTTTGACTGCATTAACCATATTCCTTGCTTCACTTCCAAGGCAAACATGTGGCTGGCTGCTGTAAGCAACACATCCTTTTTTGCTACAGGTTAAGTTACAATGCTTTTTATAAGTCAGCCTCACTATGTATATAATCATGAATAAATAAATAAATAAATACACAAATGAGCCTTCAGAATCTAACTAGATGTAAGTGTCAGAATAAAGCATTGACAACACAAGGGAAATTAGTATCTGTTCAGACATACATACTGTATTATTACATACAGTATATGGCATTAGTTATCTGCTGTATTTATTGAAATGAAAAGGAAGTTATTTCTGTGTATTCCTGATTAGAGAGTTATGCTATCCATTATACTAATTAATAAGCAGCAGTTAAAAAAACCTCAATGTCAACACTGCAAACAGTCTATTGCAGTAAATGATACCATTCACCTTTAGCACTTCTGGATGTCATGTAAAAACAACTGCTCTAATTAAATATAGCTATCAGAATGGGAAAACTGGTTAAGCTCTTGAGTTATTAAAATCAATGTACTTTAATTACACACACGATTTATATATATATATGTAT
>NW_017306574.1:100370-125098 GCF_000935625.1 Nanorana parkeri
TATATACATAATATTATATCTATCTATCTATCTATCTATCTATCTATATATATATATATATATATATAGATAGATAGATAGATAGATAGATAGATAGATAGATATAATATTATGTAGTTTGAGAGTTGGACAGCTATGTGAAATCACCATGTCAACCCACTAATAAAAACAAAATGTTTTCTGTAACACATAGAGCTACAGGGAAAAAGAAAGAGCAAAGTGCTAAAGAGCTGGCAGACATTATATTGATCAGTAATTGATTTTGGAGTCAGTTGCTTTCCGCTTTGTGTATCTTTCTAGTTAGCCGACAATTTATAAAGAAAAATGAAATCATGAAAATGGCAGCCTATGTACATGACTACATCAGAACTTTTATTAAAAGTCTTAAATTTGTTAAAAAGAAGACCATAACTTTTGTAAGTGACAAAGAGTTTCCCTGCTTTGGCCAGGCAATCTAAAAACATCTTTTAGCTCTATGGCTACAGTAAGACCTACCGACTTGTAAATCTCAGATACTGAAAGAGTCTATAGAAGTCTGTGCTGTTTAATGACCTGGTACAAAGTAAATAGGTATACAAAGCAAGCAACAGGAACCAACGGATAAGTCCATAGTCACCTGCTAGTAGCATATTGCCGATTGGTTGCTGTGCATTATTACAGCGTTTGTTGACTGAATGGTGCTGTCAAAGGAAATCATTTTGGAGGTGTGGTTTAGAGCTACTTTGAATGATAAATGACACTCAAACATTTAAACATTGTTGTTCATAAGAACTGATGTGAACCATGACTCGCAAAAAGGAACTCTCTGAAGACATACGATCAAGAGTAGTTGACCTGCATAAGGCTGGAAAGGGATACAAAGCAATCTCAATGTGTTTAGGCATCCATTGGTCAACAATTAGACAAATTGTCTATAAATGCAGTCAGTTTAGTACTGAGGCTACTCTTACTAGAAGTGGGCACCCAGCAAAGATGGCTGACAAGGCACAACGCAGAATCCTTAATGAGGTAAAGAAGAATCCACGATTAACGACTAAAAGCTTGAAGACATCACTAGAACTGGCAAACATCCCTGCTCATGAGTCTACCATACACAAGTCTTTGAACAGGAAGGGACGAACACCACGGAGGAAGCCGCTCCTCTCTGAAGAAAATTGCTGCATTCCTGAAACTTGCTAAAGAGCACCTTGTCAAACTGCAACACTGCTGGGAAAATGTTTTGTGGACTGATGAAACAAAAGTTGAATTGTTCGGGATGAATACTCAGCATTATGTATGGCGCAAAAAGGGCACAGCTTACCAACATCAAAACATCATCCCAATGGTGAAGCATGGTGGAGGGAACATCATGTTTTTTGTTTGCATTGCTAACTCAGGGCCTGGACCACTTGCCATAATCGAGGGGGAAAACAAATTCCAAAGTTTACCAAACTATCCTACAGGAAAATGTCAAGGTGGCTTTCCACCAGCTGAAGCTTAGTAGAAGTTGGGTGATGCAGCAGGGCAATATCCCTAATGAATCAAAGTAAATCTGGCTTCAAAAAAAGAAAATGCGCCTTTTGGAGTGGCCCACTCAGTGACCAGGCCTTAACCCCATACAGATGCTGTGGAATGACCTCAAGAGAGCCATTCTCACCAGACAAATGTGTCTGAGGTGAAGCAGTTTTGTAAAGAGGAATGGTCAAAAATGATTCTTGAATGTTGTGCAGGTCTGATCCAAGCTACCGAAAGTGCTTGCTTGAAGTCATTGCTGCCAAAGGAGGTACGACCAGCTATTAACTCCAAGGGTTCACTACGTTTTCCTCCAGCACTGTGAATGTTTATTGGGTGTGTTCAATAAAGGCATGACAAATTAGAATAGCTTGCGTGCTATCAGCTTAAGCACATTGTGCTTGTCTATTTTTGTGACTTATATGAGGATCAAATCACATTTTATGGCAAATTACTGCAGAAAACCAGTGAAATCCAAATTCATATACTTTTTCTGGCAACTGTATTTGACCCTTACTTTATTAAAATACTGTATATAAATATATTTTTTAAAAGATCAGAAAGGAGAACACGTTGGGGTTGATTTACAAGAGGCAAATATGCTGTTCACTTTGCAAGGGAAATTGCACTTTGCAGTGGAAGTTTTGCTTAGCTTGGTGCATGTAGAAAAATTTCACCTTGACAAAAATGCCTGATCAAGGGGAAAAAAACTATTTTTGAAAATGATTGGATGATTGAGTCAGGAGAGCTTCATCTCATTCACTAAACTTCCCCTTAAAAGTGTAAATTCCTTTGCAAAATAAGCAACCTATTTGCCTTTAGTAAATCAACCCCATTCTTGCAATTCTGCAGTTATCCCCTCTGCATCCACTTCCTCAGCCAGCTATTGGTCCTATTCTGGGTTGAATGACAGCCAGCCTCATTCAACCCACCTCTTGTCAGCCTAGACAGTTAATAACACACTTCCAGGGGGTGTATCATCTAGTAGACTGCCCACTGGGGAAGGGGTATGACATAAGACATCACCAGACCAGCTAGAAGACTGGAGGATTATAGGTAATTAGAAATAAATGTGAAAAATGGTATACAAAGAAAGCAGCTTACTTGGCGAGGGTTTTAATATTTCATCCAGGATTAGCTGTAGAGCACCAGTCCACCCTGTTCCTTTTTGTTGTCAATCTGGTGAACCCCTTCTCATGTTGGGACACTCTCTTCGCTGCCCCTAACATACATCAAGCCTGATGTAAAAAACAAATGTTAGCACTGCCGTATTTCTCACAACCACCAATCAAATTTAAACCTACTTTGCTGAGAACTGTACATTATACTTTTTTTGCAACTTAGACATGTAATGTAAATGATTGGCGATGCAGGAAGCAGAGAGCATTTGTAAATTTCCCTAAGATCAACTCAAGACTATTGAATCCACTTCCTCTGAGTCCAGGTCAACCTGGACCTGCCCCAGTCTGTAACTGGACAGTGAAAGGAGAAGCATCACAGTGATGAGCTCATCAGCACATACATTGATTGACTCCTCATATTGATGTTTCTTCACACACTCCAGCACTGCTGTACAGGGACTGCAAGAGGCTGTTACCAGGTCAAATTCAGGTACTTATACTTCTTGTATTAAAAAAATGATATATTAACCCTTATGCTGCTCATTTTTAATTTTAAGTGTCTGGACCATTTTTACCATTCTTTTTTTAAATTATAACTTTATAGTAAAGAACTGGTGGTTTTCTGACACCAGAAGCACAAATACATACATTTTATTGGATTTTATGAAATTTGGTCTGATTCATTTTCTACTTAATGGAATATTGTGATTAAATGCACTACCTTTAGTGCTTGTCAATGCATCTGTATAGTTAAAGTAGTATTAAACTTTCAAACGTTTTTTTTATAATGAATCCAGATCAAACAAATAAACATTGACCAGCAAAGTATTTTTTTTTTACAGTAACAAGAAAAACTGAGGAGAATGGGGCTTTTAGGGTGTCACTCTAGGCATGAAAGACACATTATATTACAAACACATCTTATTATAAAAAATTTTAATAAATAACATCTATATAAAAACATAAACCTATGTATGGAAAGATGGGAGACGCAGAAGGCTCAGCTGGAGAGGTGGTCCTGGATTTTCCTGCTAACTTTGTAAACCAAATTATCCATGGATGGTGATCTAGCCTCTTCTGTCTTGCTACCTCTGCACGTCCTCTACTCTCTATGTCTCCTGGGCGAAGAGCACTGTCCTCTGAATATGTTGACCTATTCACCAATAAGATCCCAGATAAGGCAGATTATCTTCCTGAGGATGCTCTGGCGAAACGCATAGAAGGCAGGACCCACACACATCGATGCAAGATTTCAGGATGCTAATTGCAACGACATTATGTGACGAATTAATGTTCATGGGAAAATTGCTGTTTGGAAAATTGTTTATTATACTGTTGATACATAGAATGTGTTTGTGGGGTCCAGGGAAGCCTGATGCCTAAAGTAATTTTAGACAATATTGTATGGTGCTTGATTACTGCCAAACATACTGTTCATGGAAAATGTCAACTGCAATTTCACTTCTCTTTCGCTGTGTAAAAAATTATAAACCAACTAACATATAACAAACTAACACGTATAACTCACTAACATATATAACAAATTTAGAGAATGTGATGCTTGCTGCTAATTTTCAAGAGTCACTATACGAGGTTCCTTGAAGCAATTGTTTGTATTTTGTACAACTGCCAATTAATGTCTGGTTCTTATCAAGCATGTATAAGAGTGATATAGGAGAAACTCTATGGATACAATAAATAAGTAAAATGTAGGTTCCTTTTTGTCCTTTATGTTCAGAAATAGGTTTTTGTTGTATATAGCTGCTGTGTTTGTGTTTTAACACAAAAATACTAAGGAAAGAACAACTATCTTTAAAAAGTTTTATGGAGTGGAAAACTTTTTACCTTGTATTTTTAACATTTACTTGCCATCAGGGTGCTGATTTCATTAAATGTCAAACATTTTGGGCACTTTTTCTTGCTCTCTGTTAAATGTTGGAAAGTGCTTATGTCTGAAGCTGCAGCCAGCACAATTTTATGAGAAAATTTATGAAGTAATGTATCAACTTTTAGCATGACTATTGTTAAACTGGGAGATCAAGCAAAGTGACACCAAGTATATTGCTTTATCAATTGGATTCGTTCGAGTGAAAAATGCTGATCATGCCATGTCTTTCCCGTGGGTGCAGAAACACTACTTCACTACTTGAGCGGTCGATACATAAAAGTCAAATTCATTATAATTTGTAGCTTTTTTTCTTGAAGAAGCATGCAGTTCTCAGAACATCAATATCAGCTCTTAAATCCACATCGGATGGAGAGGGTACAGCACAGTAATTCAATCTCTTTACACTTAATATGGTCAGGAAGGGAGAATGAAAACAGGCTCTTGTAAAATGATGGAAAAACAGGATGCAATCATTCTGATGGAGCTGTGGAAAAGAGTCATTTTACACCATTGGTTACCAGGGCAACCAATATAGTGAGCCCTATACATCTAACTGGTGACATTTTAGCTAAGAAATTGTGTCTTTCATTTTTTTTCTTCCTCCTTTCTGAAAAACAATGGTAGTGGCGTTTTCACATGTCATATGCTATAAGCAAACATATTCCAGCTGACAGGCTCATAATGGGAAAATAGAACAGTGAGCTGGTATTAGACGCTGTGTTATTGATGTTGGAGGATGCATGCTAATCTGTTCTTTGCAAGAAATATTTTAGAAACTTCAAAATGCCTTGTAGATATCAAATGGAACAGATTGTTTTAGATCAGAAATGATGGAAAAATGCAGTTTAGTGGAGGTATCTTAAGAGAAAACAAAGCAATTTTTCTAGGGCTCTTTTCCGAGCTCAAAATGTAGGCAAACATGTTTTAACAACAAAATGTTTGCATGTTAAAGGACAAGTGTACTTGTAGTGCAGTTATCCCTCCTTTGGCATGCCTTTTAAAGACTTACCTATCCCTTTACTGTGCATCCTGCTTTTTCAAAATACTCCAGACTGGATTTCGTTTGCATACCACTCTTCATTCATTCCTTTGGAAATCTGTACACTTCCAGATGAGCAGTGAATGGCCTTTTAATAGAAATTAATGTAGATTGTGGTGCACTTGTGTGGAGGGGGGGGGGGGGGGGGAGAGCCCCTCTAAGAGACTTTTAAAGAAGAGGCTGCTCAGCACTGAATGATGAAATTGAATTGTGTACTCCTTTTCTCAGAGTCCATTAAGGGACACAGCTTGATCATAATTAAACAACATAGGGTTACATTAACTCCTACAGGAGAAATGGATCCGAGGCACAAGAAAACTGAAGGCTACCCCCCTTGAGGCTTTAACCCCTGCCCCCCTTACAATGCTCAGTTGTAGCAAGCATTCCAAAGGGAGAATGATACCATATTATTGTTATTATTATTCAGGATTTATATAGCGCCAACAGTTTGTGCAGCGCTTCTTTACAATATAAGGAAGGCATTACAGTTACAATACAATTCAAGACAAGATGGTAAGGTGTGCCCTGCCTGTGAGGGCTTACAATCTAAAACGGATGGGGAAGTGATAAATGAGGAGGTATCTGTGTTGGGATGAATTGTTTGAGAAAGTGATTGTTCAGTGGTCAGGTTGAGGTGGGATAGGCTTCCCTGAAGAGATGAGTCTTAAGGGATCACCTAAAGGCAGTCAAAGTGGGAGATAGTCGGACAGGTTGGGGTAAAGAGTTCCAGAGGATGGGAGAGATTCTATAGAAGTCCTGGAGGCGAGCATGGGAGGAGTTGACGAGGGAGCTGGAAAGCAGGAGGTCTTTGGAAGAGGGGACGGTTAGGGTGATACTTTAAAAACTAAGTTTGAGATATAGCTGGGGGCAGAGTTGTGGATGGCTTTGTAAGCTGTTGTTAATATTTTGAATTTTATCCTTTGGGCGAGTGGAAGCCCATGCAGGGATTGGCAGAGGGGGGTTGCAGACACTGAGCGGTTGGTTAGGTGAATGAGTCTAGCAGCTGCATTCATGAT
The DNA here is from genome assembly GCF_000935625.1 of Nanorana parkeri. NCBI lineage: Eukaryota > Metazoa > Chordata > Amphibia > Anura > Dicroglossidae > Nanorana > Nanorana parkeri. The sequence continues at coordinate 106,926 of NW_017306574.1, forward strand.
AGACTGAAGGGGGGATAGCCTTTGTAGTGGTAGGCCAATGAGGAGGGAGTTACAATAGTCAAGACGAGAGATAACAAGCGAGTGGATGAGTAATTTTGCGGTTTCTTTGGTGAGGAAGGGGACTATTTTGGAGATGTTATGAAGGTGAAGGCGGCAGGATTTGATAGTGCTTGGATGTAGGGAAGAAAGGTGAGGTCCGAGTCAAGGATAACACCTAGGACCTTGGCATGGGGGGAGGGCTGGGAAGGATATCCCTCAATGGACTAAATACAAATTGTACAGTGAGTACAGAAATCCTATTTTCTCTATCGGCCCATGAGGGACACAGCTTGATGATAATTAAGAAAACTAAAGATTTTAAAAAGCAGTCTAAACTGAGGGCAGGAACACTCAACCAACACACGTGGACCAGCCCAGCAAGGAAAAAAAACAAAGAATAACCAAGGGCATTAAATAGCTGCTTGCAGAATATTTCAACCAACTTGTGAAAGCAAATACATTGACCTTGTAAAACTTAGACAACGTATGTGCAGAATACTAGGTTGCAGTCTTACTAATCTGTGACAATGAGACCTGATGTTGAAAAACTCAAGAAACACTTATTTCCTTATGTAAGTGGGCTTTAAATGGGAAAGGAGGCACTTATCTCTTATAATGTATAGGCCTGCATAAATACCTGTCAAATCCACTTAGAGATAGTGGGTCTGGAAGCCAGGGAATCTCTTGAATCACTTTCTGGAATCACAAAAAAACAATCAATGTGCCTAAAAGAAGCAGTGGCAAAAAAAATAAAACCTGATGGCCCTCGGCCCTCACCACATGTGACACAATATGCTCATGAAGGGGGGGGGGGGGGCAAAATAATTTTTTTCAAGGTATATAACTTTCCCAGTAGATTGTTAAGAGATGGCTTCTTCAGCTTGCTCCATTCCCCCCGATATAATGCCTTTGAACAAAAAGACTGTATATTTCTTACAGTTGAAGGAGCACTTACAGCTGGACATGTAGGCTGAAATGGGACAGAATTTGCATCCTTAATTGACTGTTGAACTGTTTGTCTCAGGAATGCTACTGTCTCTCTAGCATTTAACACCTTCCCAGCTTCATTAAAGCAAGCTTGACAAACTAGCTTTTTAGGCAATGCCAGAGCCAAACACACACCTAACAACAATCCATCAATGGTTGGTGATGACAGGATGGGGAAGTCATGTTGATGAAAACGTGATCCTGAACAACTTTTTCTATGCAAATTATGGCAATAATTAGGTGAATGGTAAAGACTTGAAGTGACTTCTCTCAATGCTGACATCTTCATCAGTGTTCTTGTCTTGAGCCGCAAACAGGAACACAGCATTAGCAATATTTTGGAAAGATGCAATTTACATATTCAGCTAACCCTTACCTAAGCATAGCTGGTTGACAGAAAATGGATCAACATAACATTAACAAAATTGCCACCATTCTTACCAGGTCTTTTAACAGACCTGAGGGATCCTACATGGAGAGAAGTAGTGGTGCCACCAGCAAAATACCAAGCTGAGCATGCTCAGCAGCCCTTATACCCCTGTATAAATCCAACACTATTGAAGCTCAGATAACAATGATGGGGATCTTACGAACTCACACACAAAAACACAAACACACACACACAGGTTGAACATGTGTCTTATTTCAACCTTAACCACTATATAACTACGACAACTGTGCATGTGCAGGGGACCCTATAATCATCCAATGCTGAGGCCAGTATGTGCAAGCCACTGTGTATGTGCCCATCCCTGCACAGAGAGAAGAAGCTGCTCAGAAGGCAAAAGTGAAACTGCAGGGGCCATGTAGAGAACCAAACCTTGCTCGAGCCAGGATGAACCATGCTGCAAATATTTTAGCTTGTTTAATGCCTTTGCATAGGGAAAGTATTCTTCACAGTTACAGCTGTGAAAATTTGGAATTTTTAAAATCTGGATGCATTCCTAAATGCACAGAATATTACTGGATATTGAGTACTTATAGGTATATTAAGCACCAGAGATTGTTGATCCAGGGAATATCCAATTGCCTTATGGGATCAGGCTTGAAATTTTTTTCCCCTGTTGGAGCAAATTGAAACATGCTTTATAGGGTTTTTTTTGCCTTCCTGTGGATCAACAGTGGGTAATTGTGGGCATAGCCTCCTGTTTAGGCTTTTCTTCTTTTTTTTTCATATCTCTATAGGTTGAACTTGTTGGTTCTGTCAGGTCCTATTGTGCTATAACCTTTTCATTCTCCCATAGGGGAATGTGTGGCTACTATATATGCAGCATGGTTAGTGTCCAGGTGGGATCATCTGTCCCCAGATGGTATTAACCCCTTTCCCCAAGAGACCCCTTTCCCCAATAGACCCCTTTCCCAAATAGACCCCTTTCCCCAAGAGACCAAATACATTCTTTAATTCTTTAAGGTGAGGGTCATGTAGGTATACGGAAGCAGAAGGTTGTGTGCTTGACTATCGGTTATTTTCCTTTCCTGGAGCCAATAAATGGCAGCATACTGGACCCTCCCTTGGCTTTCACATTGAGTATTGTCACGAGAATGCCTGCCTTGGGAGGCGTGTTTAATTTATAGTATAACCAGTCCTGTGATTGGGCGGGGTTGGGGGTGATAGTTCACCCTCCGGGAATCCCTTATTGTATGCCTTATTCAAACCATAATTAGGGCAGTCTTATTTCTTATAGTCAACCTGACTAACTATGCTTTACTAAAATATAGATGCCACAAAAGGGCACATTTCCAAATCTATATTTGCAATTTGATTAAGCAAAATATGGCCAAAGGCCTTGTGCATAATGTGTCCGAATGAAGAGCAGTTTTTAATTTACCTCCTAACAACCAATAATCCTTTCGTTCTCCTGTTGCTAAGGTTGGTTAGAACATCAAAGGGAGACACTAATTGAATAGGAGGTAAACGCAGTCTGTTCAGTGAGTAGGACTTCTAATATCTAGTATGTTGCAAAGAATTATGCACAGCTCACGGGATATAAAGAGGTCCAGTCACGTGTGTTCTCTTGACATGCACGTGTAGATGTGCACAAGTGCATGTGTTTTAAGATGGTACGTACATTTGTGGTTGTTGAAAACACACATACTGTAACCCTGCGGTGTGCCACTTAGGAACAAAAAAAGCATAAATACAATTTAAACGTGCTAAAGTATTTTTTAAATGTCATAGACAGTTCAAGAGTTGGGATATATTATAATTTATATCTGTCTCCCAGTGTTTATATAGCCTGACATGTACAAGTTTTCTTACCTAGAGAATCCCACTGAGAACATTCAGACTTCAGACAAATGAGGCAATTTGTTCTTAAGGTGCCATTTCAAGTGAGATAAGTTAAAGGAGAAAAGAGAAGGGCATGCCATGTTTCTGCAACATTTTAGAAATTACCAAGATGTAGTGTAATTATAGCGGCACTAAACGTTTAGCAATTGCCATGTCAAGATCCTGTCTGTCTAAAGCTTTGTTCCAGTAAAGGTCAATGCAAAATATATGTTAATATATTTTTTATCCAATTAGGGCTTATGAAATATTGCTGAAAAGAAGTATGAAAAATTGTCCGTAATTAGTTATTACAAATGAACAGTATTATTCACAAAACAAGTAGAACAATATACTGTATATATACACATATATATCTTATTTATTTAAAATAATATCTATGACAAATGTTTTATCATAAAACCATTTTTTTCACTTCTGGCACTAAGATTAAGCAGTTGACTGCATGTGGATACAACAGCCACCAACAGGAGTCTTGCTTGTCATTCTATCTTCTGTCATGCCTGTCGCCAGTTCAGTCCAGCACCAGCTCTGTTAGCTCTTCTCCTTCCTGAATTACTATGTCAAGGGAAACCAGGCTGGCTCTCGAGCAGAAGCAAGTCACTTAAGTAGTTAACATAATCTAAATGTTGCATTCAAGTCAGCACCATGTGAAGAACCACACAAACTATACAACCTGCCAGTTGGGGAGCACTTGGGCAAGCATTAAAAAAAGTTTCTGGCTGTAGGCCTCCTTGTGTTCCAATGAACCTTGGCAGTACAGTTTTAACCCCTTCATGACGGAGGCCTTTTTTTTTTGCATCCATCTTATATTCCACATTTTAGGTTTCAAAATTACTTAAAACCCCCAAACATTATTTTTTTGAAAGCCAATACCCTATAGAATAAAATGGTAGCAGTTGCATATTTTTATGTTGCACGATATCAGTGCAACTCCTTATCAAACCCAGAAATGTAGTGAAAAATTTACTTAAATGTCCCAAAAAACAATAAAATATCAATTTTTAAAAATAAAATATAAAAGATGATGTTACAACGACTAGATAGATAGCCAACATGCCCTGGTTAAAAATTGTGTGCGTCCGTGAAACGGCGACAAAACTCAGTACCCCAAAAAGTCCATAGATGACGCTTTAAAAGCCCCCACAGGTCATCAGTTTAGAGATACATCCAAAATACTTGCCCTAGAAATATTGCTCTCACTCCGGCGTGCACGGCGATACCCAACATGTATAGCGCGTTCATCATTTTCATACGTAGGCGCACCCGACTCGTGTTCGCGGGGGCGCCGGACTTTACAAAAAATTTTTACATTATTTTTAGATTCATTTGAACTAATGTTAATTTTAAAAACTGTTATTTTTTATTTTTTTTACTTTACTTTAATTGCTATCACATAGGGGGACTTACAAGCCCCCCCTCATGTGATAGCAGATGGTGGTGACAGGTACTCTTTAAGGTGATGCTGGGGGTCCAAAAGACCCCCAGTGTCACCTTTACACTCTAAATAAGCTATTAAAGTTCAGATCGCACTTCAGTAGCTTATTGCTGGACTTCAGGAGCCCAGCACTGACAGTTATGGGACCAGAAGTGATACAATCTGCATCGCTCCCGGTCCCATAGAGCGGGGAGGGGGATCGACGAATGGAGGTTTGTCCATCTCCTCCCCGGCTTCCCGAAGACACTAAAGAAGCCGGTCCCAGGGCCGGAGGAGGGGCAACGGAGCCCAGGAAACACGGTGATGGGGGACTGCTTCCCCTGAGTCGCGAGAATCGCTTCTACTGTAAAGCCGACAGTCCCATGGCAAAGTAAAGTCCTCCAGTGAAGTGAAGCCCTTTTTTCAGCTTGTGCTACTGGCTTTTTTATTTAGGGAGTTTGGAAGTCAAAACCACGTAGCCCTTTCGCCTCTTCTACTACATCAGCTTCTATGAAGGGTGCATTTCTCGATACTAACTCTAGACTACAGCACAGTACCATGAATGGCACAGCTATCTCAAATGGTTAGGCTATTGTTGAAAAATTTGGGTCCAAGGTTTACATATGTGCTACTCTAATACAATGGAAGACAACTACACGCCTGTTGTATCTATTATCCCATTGTGTTACAGGACAACAGAAACTAGTTTTGTGTAAATACTGTTTAACTTAATGATGGCATTTATTTGGGAGATTTCCCTAACTGAAAACCTGACTGCAATGATCCACCCCATCAAGAGGTTTAGTGAAGGTGGCTTGCCAGTTTTGTCTATTGTAGTGGACTGAACCCCAAAATGTACCTAGCTGTTGAGGTAAAGGACATTGTATGTAAAGCATCTTTTCTTAAATGCAGAACAGTAAAAATAAAGCCTGCTAACAATATCCCAATTAAGAGTTTCTTTAATTGAAAAAGCACAATTCAAAGTTTTAAATAAAACCCGTAAATGATTTTCTTTAGCTGCTGCACAGGGCATTTTTCGTAGCAATGCCTAACAATATAACCTCTTGTATTACTATTGGGTTTTCTTTTGCTTCTCTGCATGTCAGCTACATAAATTAATCAGGCTTTCTAATATGATTCATAGAGCTAAATAACTGAAGTCTACAATCTCCGTGCTGAGCAACTTGCTTAGTAGTATGTTTCCATTTTCTTCGGCACTCACTCTCCTTTTTTTTAACGAAAAAAAATAAGGGAGGGAAAAACACAATAGTTAAACAATTTTTCTTGAACCTGTTGACTTTTGGTAATGCAAATTTGCAGTCACATGCGGAGGAGAACACAAATGAATTTGCCTTAGTCGAACCTCCACCTTTAGTCAGGTAACAAAGCCTGTGCTATCCATATGCTAAACAGTCTCCAGAAAACAGCACTCTGACATTTTCTTTTGTCAATTTGCATGTGTTCACTCTACTTTGTGCTATGACTCAGTCGGTCACACAGAAATGGCAGAGATAAAAAGCAATTTTTACAGAGAAACCAGAGGGAAAAATGGAAATGAAAATAAAAGCATAGCCTAAGAACGTTGAATGTTGATGTTTTTAAATTTTTATGTTTCCACAGTTGAACTAGATGTTACAAAAGCATCTATGTTTAATCATTCACTGCTCCTAATTAAAAATAGATTCTAAGGCTGGCAAAATGGTAACTTAATTACAATATGCAACTGTACCTGATAGCTATAATTTTAAGAGGTTCATACAAAAGTCATACAATGGATAGCAACAATTGAATTTAACAAGCATTCTTTGGAAACTATCACAAGGTAAAAGGTTCATCAATGACAAAAGAAATGTTTTGCCTATACTTTTAAAAAGTGTTCCAATCTAACTGAATTACAAAACTGCATTTCCCTTGAAGGGTTTCTAAATCCTCTGGTTTTTTTGCCTATATCTACTGCTAGCAAGCAGTGGATATAGACAAAAAGTTAAAAAAAACAAAACAAAAACGCTTTAACAGCGGTTTAAACTTACCCTGTTTTCGTTGCACGCTCCCACCCGAGAATTCGAAACGGCTCGGGCGGAACGCAAAGCATCTTCGTTCGAATTTTCAGCCGGGAGACGCAAGGTAAGTCTATGGACGTGTGCACCGCTGGATTGGAAGTTCCTGCAAGCAGAGAGGAGTCATTGTTGGATCGGAGAGCCGCCGCACCTCTGGAGGGACAGATGAAAACATCAGGAAAGAAGAAGATCGGATTAAGAGACATCATTAGGTAAGTGCTAACATTAACATTGGGAGGAGGGAAAAAATTTTTTTTGACTTTAATGTCACTTTAAGTTAGGTGATACGGTCTATATTTTTTTCTTTTGCAGAAAGAAATTCATAAATGTTTGATAAAATATTGTATGTTTTAAGTTACTTCAGCTTAGTTATCTATGTGTACATACATTAAATCCATCTTATTTATTATAGAAATCATTTAGAAAAACATAACGGTTTTCACACACTGTATAATGCTGTATAAACAGTAAAAACAATAAAGCAATGATCATGTTAAAGTTTTATTAAAGTGTGTGTAAGGGCAAAATAAAAAAATATGCAGTACATATCCGCAAAACATGCACATTTTGTCATATTTTATACCCCTTTCCATAACACATTCACTGCCAGAGCCGTGTTTGCGTTTTTTTTGCACACATTTTAAAATACACATTTAAGGCCTGATGATGCCTTAAACCACCCCCATCATATATTTTCTGAAAGCATATATTTTCTTAATTACAGTGCACATAAACATGTTCTATTCATTTTTTTTAACTATAAAAGAGGAAGTTGCGCAAGTAGATATCAGATGGGATATATATATATATATATAATTTATACACACACACACATACACATATACACACACTGAATATGTATAAGCCAACACAAAGACCAAGACAATAATCCCTAGCAACCAGCCTTCTGTAATGACATGAAAATGTGAGTTTCTTGCTATGAGTTAGTTCACACTTCATGCCTTATTCAAGCCAGTTTTATGGCACTTGGTTGAATACATTGAATACAAGAATTACATAGATAGCTATTTAAGTTTTCTTTTAAAAAGTTTTCGTATTAGCTAATTGCTGTGAGATTTATATTTGTCTTGTTAGAAAGATGTATAACAGTAGAAATGTCCCTGAAAGCAGAGGTATTATGAAAGTGAAGTAGTACAATATTTTATAAGGTCTTATTAAAAGGTTTCTGTTGCGTTTCAGTGAGTTTAAATCATTATCTTCTTATATTAGCATACACCCTTCTTTGGCTTTCAATGCATTTTTTTTTACATCAAATGTTGGAGGGAGAGTTGGGCTATTTTATAGCATATCAGAACCTTTAAGGGCATAGAGTACTTAAACACAGTGGCAAATGAGCTCACAATTCACAGCATTAGCATCCAAAGTAGACATGTGCAATCTGTTTCGTTCCGAATCAAAATTCGGACGAATTTTCTGAAATTCTGACACATTTCCGAATCCCTATGCATCTGAATGTGTCCAAAACCAAATTTCGGTTTCTGAATTTTGGATCCTGTCCGAACTTCGTTTAAAAACTAACTTAATCGGACATGTGACTTTTCTGGCCAGATGATCAGATGTGTTTTTCAGTTAAATGCATCCGAATGGGTCTGAACACAAATTTTCGTTACGGCAACATGGGAGCCATATACAATATGCTACTAAAGCTGAGGCTCCCAGACCCGAATGGCATTCGGGAGCTCCCGAATGCAATTCGGAAATTCGCATCCCGAATGCCATTCGGGTCTAGGAGATTCAGCTTGAGTATTAATATCTATATATGGTTTTCTGTTTTACTCGCAACAAATATTCGTAAACTCATCTGAAACTAACGAAATTCAGATTTCGTCCGGATCCGAAACCCGAACCTAATTGAATTTCGGATCCGAAACCCAAATTCCGAAATAACGAAATATCCGAACCAAACCAAATTTTTCCTCAGCTTACATGTCTAATCCAAACTCAAATCTAACAGTGGACAAACCATGTAAAATAAATCTTTATAGGGCTGCATTGTGTCTACTGTGGGCCATACCTGTTAACAGCACATCTAAACCAAATCAGCACCAGTAGACCAAACTAAGTAGCACAAATCGTCACAGTGCTGATTATGTCACAGTGGATCACACCTAGTTAAGGCAGATATAAACCAAACAAATGTCTCTAGGCACATTCTCCAAGATGTCCTAGACGAGGCTCAACTAGCTATTGTCCCTCACTCCTATATATACACCTTTCTTACTGAGGGGCTTATGTTCAGTTATAATCCAGTTTCCACCAGTTTGGCCATATAAGGAGTTTTCAGCAGGATAAAGGATAGTTCATGGCAACTTAACCAGGTGAAAGTTCATAGCTAACAGTGTGTGTACACTGTATTTTATAAATATATATATATAAAAAATATATGTGTATACATATATATATAATGATTTACAACCAAAGTTGGATCAAATACATTTCAACATTAAAAAGCCTGTAGGAAATCAGCAGCACTAATGCAAACAAGGATGTTTGTCATCTAGTTAGAGTTTAGATCTACTTTAACTTTAATTGATGTCACAGAAATAGATATTCAGCCAGATAGATCTACTAATAACCTCCATTTTCATTAGCTTACCTCCATTTTTCTGCTACAGTAGTTGTAGTGGGTGTCTTAATATAACTCTGCAGTCCAATACCAGAGCTAGATCCACTGTGTTTACTGATCAGCTCTCAGTGACAGGACTGGTTCGACAGCACCCATTTATAAAGCATAACGTGTAACTGAACTGAATGAATGTTCTGTTAAAAAGAAAAAAAGCCGGAAGGAGGGCCAGTCATATGTCTAGTCAAAGTCACATGACTGGCTCTGCTCTAGTTATGGAGCTGTCTTTGTTTTGTTAAGCAGAAAGAAGTCCAGGGGGCTCTGCTGGCTATACACTATGGCCTCATTCTTATGAATATACTGGGTAGCGAATACTTGTTTGATATTTGTCTGAAACAGATCAAATATAAGCTGACTTTAATGGCATCCTATGTTACATCCTGATTGTTTAATCCACTATGGTTGGATAGAATATTTAAAAAATATAAATGTATGTGGAATGGCATATGTTTCAATTTATTCATAAAATTTAGATGAGGGTCTATGAAATAGTGATTGGATTTCAATATTTAAGCAGGCTGTAAAGATGGCCATGCATGTTATAATCTTGTCCTTCTATCAGTTATTCCTACATTTGGATATTTTCACTTTTCTATCACTCAACTCATATTTTGCAGATCATAATTAGTGATGAGCCGAACACCACCGAACTCGAACTCAATGCAAGTCTATGGGGGTAGAACTTTGAAAATCAATTGACCCCATTTTGAAGCCTTATATGCAAGTTAATGGCCATAAAAAGTGTATGGGGTTCTGGGTACTGCCCTGGGGGACATGTATCAATGAAAAAAAATACAATTTTGAAAGGAGCAATGATTTTAACATCACTTAGAGTGAAACAATAAAAATGAAAAATTCCTTTAAATATCGTGTCTGGGGGCTCCCCTTAAACTGACTGTAAAGTGGCACATCTATACAATGTATAGAACCTGCTGCAGCAAAAAAAGTGTGCGGTTCCCCCTCCCAAACAATAACAGACCCTTTAGGTCTGTTAGGAATGTTAGGAGGGACCCCATTTTTTTTTTAAAAGCGTGGGGTATCAACCAAAAGTCATACCAGACCCATATGTCTGGTAGGAATTTTAGGAGGGACCCCATGTAAAAAAAAAACAAATAAAAAAGTGTGTGGGGTTCCCTCTCAAAGTCATACCAGGCCCTTAAGGTCTGGTAGGAATTTTAAGGAGTAACCCCACCCCGAAAAATGGGGGGAAAGAAACGTGGAGTCCCCCCTAAAAACAGCAGACTTTTGAAAAAATCCTTTATTTAAAAAAAACACCCCAAAAGACAAGTTTTTGATAAGTCTTTTATTTATTTTTTTAAATGGATCCACCGACGTAATCCTAATCTGTTTTACTTGTACTGTCTTTAAGGGAATAAATATGGGTGAATGGGCATGTATTGCATGGTTTGTTTTCTTTTAATTTTGCCTTGACATATGCTTTAAGCCAAGATTAAAGCAGATAATTATATGGTCATTGTATGCAAGGTCGGATTTACTCTCTCTGCTGCCCCAATGCCAGGTTCCTCAATGCGCCCCCCTGTATGCAGGCTGCATACAAGTGATCTCGTACAAATCAAAAGTGATCTGTACAAAACAAGCGGCGGCTTCCCCGCTGTATATTTAGCCCTGCTTGCCCAAAGCAGGGCTAAATGTAGAAAACAAATACCCGCCGGGTGCCTGGAACTGCATGTCCCGGGAGTTGAGAGATAGGAATTCCACACCCCTGCTGCCCCTCTGCTCCCTGCTGCCCCAAGGCCAGGCCTGATTGTATGCAGGTGACTCTGTGAAAAAAAGGCATATCACTCATATTCGCACAAGAGAATGTAGAAATATAGGCTAGTATGGGTAGAATTTTTAGTCAGAACATAATATTAAATTGCTTTGTAAGGAAGGACTCAGATCTGTAATAAAGTTACCAAATAAAAAGAGACACATTATAATTGTGTCCAAGGTTACTCACAAGTGCACACATTCACATTGCATGCTAGTTTGATAAAAAATCAGTTAATCTATCACTATTTTTCTCTATGGAAATGCAATACACCATGGAGAAACCAACACAGACATTGCATGATCATAAAACCTGTAAAAATAATATGCAAATAATGTAATTGTTGTAGATTCAACCCAAGAACGCAAGACAGCAACAAGGCAGATCATGAGCATAAAACCTCAATGTAAATAATGTTAATGTTGTAGACTGAACCCAAGACCACAGGACAGCAGCAAGGCAGACTGGTATCTCTGTGCTCCTTTCAGGGCAGCTATATATATGTATAATTAATGCTCTCACTTTATGCAAAACACTTACAAAGCATTGCTTATATTAGTTTTACAGTTTATTTTAATAAATGCACTTTAAAATGCAAGCATTAACAAACAGTATGTTCATTAAACTGTTACCAACATACAAAATGTGTTTTGTTTCACAGGAAGCCCATTTTTATTTTACATCACCTTTTTCTACATCACCAAATTTCTAATGTGTAAAGAATATATAATCATATTAAAATCTCTTAAACTTAATGGACTCTTGATGTTCTTTCCCCCTCCTGCTTTTTTAAGGCATTTTAGTGTATTTTTTTTACATTATACTGTAAATGGAATTCCTGGCTTAGTAATTCATGTAATGGACAATAGATATAAAAACTGTAGCTCCAGGGACATAAATTGGTCCTAAACTCTGAAAATTGCAGCTTTTACACAAGCAAGGAAATACTAAACACTCCTAATGCAAGTCTGCATCTAATTTACTGCCATGCTCAAAACTGTGTAAAAGCCTTTAAACTTCTTAATGATTCAACATGCTAAGCCTACAGTGCCTAATAGGTATATTTTATGAATATCTTCTATTTCGAAGTACTCTAGGCTGCATACAGTCATGTCAGGCACTAATAACGTTGTGTACAGTGGCATTACCACTATTGTGCACCAAATACTCCTAACTGACCCATTACTCAAAGCATGAATGCCTCCTGCTAGCAGAAATCATGTTCAATGGCATACAATTGAAAGAAATGACATGTCTGCTCTTACTGGCCTCTTCCTGAAAATGCTAGTTGTCTGGTTGTCATGTCATTCCTCTGGCTTTAATATGTTCTAAACCTCTGACCTTGAAAGAATACACTCAAATCAATGACAACTAGGCAACTAGAATTTTAGGAAGGAGGTTGGCAAAGGATGCCATGTATTTTCTCATGATCAATGTCCTATTTTCAACGTTCTGAAGTGATTCTGATGTGCTTATTCTGCTGTTTTTCCAATATAAGCAAGGCTCCCACATTTAACAAATTGCCCTCTACCTAAATAGGGGCTGTTGCTTGTTCTTACTAACAGATGGGGCAATATGGGCAAGATGTTTGAATTAGATTTCTGTTCATGAAACTATGCTCCTAAGATATCCAAATGGCTTGCTCTAATGTTTCCAGAACTGAATAGCAGATATAGCTCACATCTTATCAGATGTGCTGTGCAACACTATAGTGTACCTGTGCCTGTTTTTTTTATATTCTTATGGTTTCTTTCATTGCTGTTGACCTGGTTAGTGAACTGGTTAAAAGGGACAATTTAGACCCTTTAATAGTTCACAGAAAAGCATTGACTCTGCTTTCTGCCATTTGCTTGCTGATATCCAGTGGGGAGCCCTTTTTTATTTAGTCATAGAGGTGTAGAGGATTATAGGGATGTTATTGACCTAGTAAGGAACGACTATACTTTTAGTGTATGACCTAATAATCAAGTACATTATTAGGTCACTGACATCATGTGCCTCTTGTGATCTAATAAAACAATAATCCCCACTGGAGTTTGCTCACTTATGTATTATCTGTAAGCCGAGAAGAATGGGAAGCCCATGTTTTGATACAGAGTATTTGGTAATGCATTTAAAGACCCCTTTAGCAGTAGACTGCATGCCATGCATGGCCTGTTGATGGCCGGCTCATGGCCAGTTGATTTTGAACAAGCAATCATTGGAGAAAATACTGTTCCAGCTTTTGTTCATCACTTCTGAATGATAGTCTTTCAATTAAATCCATCCTGATGAAGGTCATGACTAATACTGTATATATTTTTTTTTTTGCTTGGGATGCAAATGCACTGATTACATTCTGTGTTAATTTGGGAAGCTATGCTTTTTTTGGCATTTAGCAAACTTAAATAGTCCTGTTTAACAAATGCCCCTACAATTTGGAAATTGAGTATTTGGTCTTTTTGGCTCTTGGCTGACACATACTATTAATTGGCAATCAACCTAATATGACTCATTTTTCAGGTGTGTGGATAGTTCAATTACCTCAAACCTCTATCTATCTATCTCTCTATCTCTCTATCTATCTCTCTATCTCTCTATCTATCTATCTATCTATCTATCTATCTATCTATCTATCTATCTATCTATCTTTTTATCTATCTATCTTTCTATCTATCTATCTTTCTATCTATCTATCTGTTCATTTTCTGTTGACAACTAATTAATTAGGTCCGTACTCAGCAAGGTACTGTCCTATTCCTATAATTGACTAATAGTTTTATGTAAAGATCCACTCATGACATTTGATTTACTCCATTGTGCATTATGATTAGGTGAACTGACACTGGAATTGATAGATTTATTCAAGACAAGTGGAAAATTGTTTTAATGAATTTCTGTCTACTTGAGTTTTTTCATCTACCTTGCAATTAATGTCAAGAATACTTCCATTTATTAGTAACTTAATTGATGTTACTTATTGCATAACATAATTAGTGGTGATGTGTACTTAGCTGCAAGTTGATTCTAGACAAGTACACAAAATAGGGTTTTTTAAGGACACGAAGATGCAGATTTATATTTCATTTTATTTAGATACTCTAATAAAGCGGTCACTTATTTAATAAACGTTATTAGGAATTTTTTTAGTTATGTCAGCAGTGTTCCTACTGTAGTCATAACACATCACAATTTTAACTAATATGAAGGTCATGTATTGGGCTGGTAAGAATAATTGCATTTTATATTTCTTTACACTTAGGCATATATTTATCTGCAATGACTAGCTCAGACTTTGCAATGTCTGAATGAAATTTGATAAGGAACTTTAGAGGTTCCTTTATTTCAGTTCAGGATCACTTATACAGAATAAAAAAATTCTATATTTATATAATCGCATCACTAAATATTTAATTTTCGCAGTTCTCAAAAGGTAAATTTGGACTATTTTACTTCCAGTTACTATAGAGAAACAGTGGCACCAAAACCAATAATTTATTAAACACTTTTTGGAATGCAATCAATGAACCCTTTTACTTATTGGCCTGACTCCACAGAATTATATTAGGAAAGTATCTGGGAACAAGTCAGAAAGTAAAAAATCCTAAGAGTGGACTTAAAGGACATAATAGTCAGAGTTAAAAAATAGTTGAAGGCACAGTATACGCAGCTCCTTATTTGGGAAGGGAATATTAGTAACTGATGTTTAACAAACATGTCAAAAACAGGTCAGAATATCTGTCAAGAGACAGGGGTAAGAAGAGATAAGCACAGTAATAGATGCAATCATCCTTGACATTAAAGACTCCTTTGTAAGAAGGAGTAGATGTAAAAGCGGGATATAATTCCACAACATACTTTCCTAACATTATAGGCCACAGAGGTCCCAGGGTGTGGGTAACAAACAATCCAGCATAAATAATTTAGGTACAGAAGGTCAAATTACAGTAAAAATGCAATTAGGCAATATACCAGGTTGTAGGCTCCAAAGTGTAAGCAACAGGGGCATCAAACTGAAAAGAATCAGTATCCTTGGGACCCAGTAGCAAACAAAAGACCAGTGGTCATAGTGGGGGGGTACATTTTTAACAGAAGGCTTGTGTTTTGGAGATCTGCGGTTGCATGCTAGAGGCAGAATCTGAATGCCTTCGAGGTGCAGCCGGAATAGTAGATGAAGATTAGTATGTCTCATCTACAGATTTCCTGCATTGAAGTGAATGCCTGGAACAAGAACCAGGAGCTTATGACCAAAGATACACCATCCTTCAAACAGCAAGCGAATAATGTGTTATTTTTTTCCAAACTTTCAGTTTTATTGCAGGAATCACAGGGTGGAACAAGTATATGTTTACACAGTATATGCAGTAAAATTACATTAGCGTTAAAGTAAATTCTCAAGAGTGACATTGATTACCTACAAGATCATACAGATATGTAATACGATACACAATAAGGTGGCAATACTCTACCTTGCACTGTAAATAATGTATGCAGGTAGAAAAGTGGCCCAAGGTTGGAAAATAAGAATGAAGCTAACGGCCTGTCCTGCAGGGTCTTGGGTTTTTATTTATTTTAAGAGGGAGGGGAGGGTAGTAGAAGGAAAGGATAATGGTCAGGTGGGGGGTGGGCAATAATTAGGGGGAGGTGGAAGAGGGAGTGCGGAGTGGGACTTCCTTGAGCAGGTGTGTCTGGGAGAGGATAGGCGATAATAGTTAGGTTTTCAGAGAAAGGACTGATATTCCATGAAATATTGAAAGGCCACCCAATAAAACCAAATTTACTGGAATTTTTCTGCACAGTTCTTGTCATTCATTCTGGAGTACCACTGTCCAGTGCAGTGAGGTGTGGTCTATTTCTACAGGGCTGGGATACAAGTCCTAGCAGCATTCAGGAGGTGGATAAGCAGTGAGCCTTTGTATTGCTTGATTGAGAGAGAGTTGACATGGAAGAGGTAAGACAAAGGATAATCCCCAAGGTCAATTGCAGTTAATTGGAGACTAGTTGATTTCACAGTTTTCCAAAAACCTGAAGAAGGCAGCACTCCCAAAAGATAGGGGGCAGTGTACCCTGTTGTGGTTCACATCTACAACACAGAGGGGATTGGCGAGAGAACATATGGTATAGTAGGTCAGGAATCTTGTTCCACCTACAGAGTAGGTAATTTCTTGATTCTTGGATCTTAGTTAATATAGAAGACTTGTGAGCGAACAGTATTATGTGGTCAGTTTTGATTTTGTGAGAGTTTGGCCAAGCTCGGTCTCCATTTCCCTATATAGGAAGGTCTTAAGTCTGCCTCAGATTCAAGTAAAGCAGAGAGTGCTATGGAGAGTCAATGTCTGATTGAAGTGTTTTCAAGGCATACGGGTCTATTCACTAAGCTGCCGAGGGCAGCCGAGTGAACAACCGACCCCAAGTGAAGTGAGCCGAACACTGTTCGGCTATTCACTTCAGGCTGGTACGGCTGATTTCAGCAGTACATTGGCTGAAATCAGCCGTACATCGGCTTGCTTCACATGGATTCGGGTCGGCCGAACATGCTCAGCATGTTCGGCCTGACCCGAAGTGCAGGAGATTCTATTCTGACATCGCTGAATAGATGTCAGAATAAAGAAAAAAAAAGAAACAGCAGTGTTTCTCTCCTTGGCGGGCCGGGAGCAGGAGACAGCCGAGAGAGAGAGAGAGGAGAGACAGCAAGGGGAGACAGGAGAGACAGCCAAGAGAGAGAGGAGAGATGACCAGGAGAGAGAGAGGAGAAACAGTCAAGAAAGAGAGGAGAGACAGCCAGAAGAGAGAGAGTGGGGGGAGACAGTGAGGCCTGACCACAGGGCACTAATAATTTTCATTGCATGTCGCAACCGCAGGGCGCCGAGAGCTGATTTAATTGCGGATGGCACAGGGGCTGACTGGCAACTTTTAGCCCAGGGGGCAAGTACAACACAGAGGCCAATGATGCAGCGACTTGGCCCCCTCCCACTCTGCCTCTCCCCCCGCCCCTTTGGCAATCCATGTAACGGTAGTGTGAATGGTCACGAGATGTGAGGAGTCCTAGTAAGTCCATCAAAGGGACGACTGGCTAGGAGATGGTGCTCTCCTCCCACTGGGCTCACTACATGGTTCTGGCCTAACTCTGCTTCCTTTCCACTACTTAGGCACTCTCACCCACTTTGGGCCACCGGACTTCTAGGCTGTGAGCTGTTGGGAGGATAGTGGGAGGAGCCAGACAGTGTCAAAGTCAGTGTTCTATGTCAGCATGATGTCTTGGTCAGAAGGTCTAAGGAGGGGTGTGGAGGGTCTCAGAAGGGGTGTGGAGGGTCTCAGCAGGGGGAGATGTGCGGGCAAGGGAAGAGCTGTAAGCAGGCACCGGGTGGTTCCCCAGAAGTCTGTTGCGTGGTCCCCAGCAAACATAGGACCTAGCACAGCCAAATCAATTTGAAAAATTAAAGCACCGGTATCGGTTTTTAGTATCAGGGCACTCTCACCAATACTGGTGTCAGGGCATCCCTGGTCTGAAGGCCTTTGTAGGTGTCAAAAATCATGTGTAATAACACTAGCTAGGATTCTGTCACCCAGCATGCGCGGCCAGACTTGCTCCACTCTCCTTCTGCTTTTTCTGTGAAGAGTTTATAACGCAGAGTGCAGGGTCAGTGGTGTCATGCAGGGTGCAGAAGTCAGTGTTGTAACACAGAGTGTAGAGGTTAGTGGTGTCATGTAGAGGTCAGCAATGTAATGCACAGTGCAGTGGTCAGAAGTGTAATGCACTGTTGCACTGTACAGACGTCAGTGGTGTAATGCAGTGTGCAGTGGTCAGCGGTGTGATGACAGTGCAGAGGTTAGCAGTGTAACGCAGAGTGTAGTGGTCAGTGGTGTAACGCACAGTACAGAGTTCAGCAGTGTGATGCATAGTAGAGGTAAGCAGTATGATGCACAATAAAGAGGTCAGCAATAACGCACAGTACAGAGGTCAGCAATAACGCACAGTACAGAGGTCAGCA
>NW_017306574.1:129649-130312 GCF_000935625.1 Nanorana parkeri
CAGCGGGGGAATGTAGAGGTCAGCGGTCAGTATGTATCCAGTGCAGAGGCCAGCGGGGGAATGTAGAGGTCAGCGGTCAGTATGTATGCAGTGCAGAGGCCAGCGGGGGAATTTAGAGGTCAGCGGTCAGTGTGTATGCAGTGCAGAGGCCAGCGGGGGAATGTAGAGGTCAGAGGTCACGTAGAAGGAACAGGTACTTACAGTGGTACTTTCCCTTCCTTCTTCAGGTGCTGTGCCCTCTTCTCCTTCTCTCCTGGTGGTGGGGGGAGGGGGCAGTGAAGTTGCCTGCATTTCTGCAGCCGCCTCATGGCGTCTCCTGCCTTTTGGTCCCGCACAGCATAACTATGCTGCCAGCCAATCGTGTGCAGTCTCCCAGCCTATAGCAGCTGAAAGGGGAGGGAGCTGCTGCTGCCCGTGGCCGCCGAGGAGCCCGATCGGTACACGGGCATCAAAGAATTCTTCTCCTCCTGTAAAAACGGCCCCCAGCGGCAATCACTTCTTTTATCTCTCCACTTTCGGCCGCTGCAGCAGAATGGCGGAGAGTGGAGAGATAAAAAAAGAGTGATTACCGCTGCGGCGGCGCCGGCGGGGGCCGTTTTTAAAGGCATCAGAGAGGCCCGGGGGGCAATTGCCACCCTGCCCCCCGGCCCAGTCCGCCCCTGG
>NW_017306574.1:130858-138539 GCF_000935625.1 Nanorana parkeri
CTGCGCCCTGCGGTTCCGACATGTAACCCAACGCCGCCCACAATCCTGAATACCGCAGACGCCATATGCAATTAAATCAGCTCTCAGCGCCCAGTAGGTGTGGAATACAGCAGGTGCTGACTGGCATCTTTTAGCCCAGGGGGCAAGTACAACCCAGAGGCCCATAGTGCAGCTACTTGGCCCCCCTCCCGCTCTGCCTCTTCCCCCGCCTCCTCCCCGCCCCTGCCACCCACTGGGCTCTCTACATAGTTCTGGCCTTACTCCGCTCTATGTCTGGTACATAGGCACTCTCGCCTATGTAGACCGCCACTGGCAGTCAGGCATGTTAGAGGGCAGCCCGCTGGGGCCTCTTGAGGACCCCCTCGAGGAGCGAGCGGTGGCCCGATTACAGAGCCTCATCTGTAGCGGTGCAGGTGGAGGAGGGAGGGAGCCACTGCACCTGCGGCCGGGGGCTTCATTTAGCCGGGTCAGTCCACCCCTGGATCCACCACTCAGGGTCGGTGCAAGGATTTTTGCCTACACAGGCGACACTTCATTTTACTTCTTATTAATTTCAATTTCTTTTTTTTATCTTAGTTCATTTAATTTTTTTAAACTTTTCTTTTTTTTACTTCATTGCTGGGAGCAATAGCCAGCCTGCTATTGGATATTTCAAATTGCAATACCAATAACATGACACAGATCGCTACAGCCTGTAGGGAGAAACCGCTGACAGTCTGTGAGGCTGCAGTGGGGAGAACCCCTGTCTCAGCAGATAACTGTGTGATAACTGTCCCGGGCACAGCTATCTGCTGGGACAGGGATTCCATTTCTCTTGCCTTGCGCTAGTGCCGGGACTGCCGCCACTGTTAGCGGGGGGGCACACGGGGGCACCCTGTAGCGATGCCACTGTTGCTATGTACCCCTTTGTTAGCATTCAGTGGTCAATGCCCTCTTAAGTTGCTGGTCAGTTTTTAGTGCACCCTTTCATTGGTGCCCAGTATGGTTTAAATTTGAATTCACATGAGTTTGAATAACGGCACATTTCCAGTATTTGAATAATAAGGTGTGGGAACTGGCTAATGCAGTTATCCAGTTCCCACACCAGTTATCCAGTTTTTCACTGGCAGCAGTGACAGCATCAGTGAGAATAAAAGGGAAAAGTGTATGTTTTTCTCCTAGTTAAACATATTTAAAATAAATGTATTAATTGTATCAGTAACATCTGCAGTGGGTGTTTGGTAGTTCTCTGTAATCCAGGCCTGATTTATTTTTTATAAAAGTCAGCAGCTCAATCACAATTCCCTTCTACTGTGCTGAATGCCCTCTCCAACATGACATGTGCCGTACAGCAGGCTAGTATGGTATGATCGCTTGTAAGCGTTTTAGTT
The DNA here is from genome assembly GCF_000935625.1 of Nanorana parkeri. NCBI lineage: Eukaryota > Metazoa > Chordata > Amphibia > Anura > Dicroglossidae > Nanorana > Nanorana parkeri. Next base: position 132,229 of record NW_017306574.1, read on the forward strand.
AAAGCCTTGCCATCCCTGCCCCTGTTTGCTTGATCAGGGCATGGATGATCTTATGCGGTGTGACGTTGGGGAATGAAGCACAAACGGTGAGCGCTTAAAGACCAGTCTTGAAGCCTTTTTAAACATAAACAGAACAGTCTTTTTATTTGCTTCCAGAGGAGAAACATAACTTCATCAATGAATACACAGTCCACTTGTATTCAAGCAAACAGAACACATAGGGGTTGATTTACTAACCTTATAAACACGCCACGAACATGTATACACCTCTGTAGTGTGTTCCCTCCCAGCATGATCTATGGGTGGAATCTAGACACCTTTGTAGTGTGTACACACCCAGCAGGTGTGTTGTGCAAAGCCAAGCATGAATTGCAAGGTGATGTTGTGTAAATTAGCTCTATGTTGTGTTGCTTGCGTTGATGAATGCAGGAATGTAAATGCATGAGCTAACCATTTTTGTCTAAACTGTGAAGCAGCATTATATATGCATCATGTGCATGATTTTTCCATATATGGCATTAGTGGAAATATGCTTTTAGAGACTTTTTGGTTGATAAATACGTTTTGCTGTATAAAGCCTAGTGCGTGCGTGTGTTTAGGTTAGTAAATCACCCCCATAGTCTCACAAACTCTAGGTTGTCACACATACCCTATGTGTATATGGCTTTCTCAGCCTCCTCGGCTGTCTTCCTGTGCCTCTAGCACACACAGCCACCTGGCTACCCTCTGCTTTCTGGGAGGAGTCCTCCTGACTCCTGAACATCCCTGTTCCTCTCCCCAGCTGGAGCCCAGAGCATTAGCTATGCACAGGTGTGCAATCATTAGGTGCTGGCCCCTACTAAACCATGGACCCAGGAATGGAGATTTCATCCCTCCCAATTCTCTTTGAAATCTCCCAGTTCCAGGATCCCATGCCAAATCCAGATTTTCTGGAGAGAACTGCAAATCCAGTTCTTTCCCAGCAAAATAATGTGTTTCCTGGAACTGCTCAGTCCCTCTGGCTGAGAGTCCTGGGTTACTACAACCCCCATTTACACTGTGGGATTGCCACACAATACCCCATATCTCCCCCGCTTTGTTCCGATCCAGAGGAGCAGACACACAGATCCACTGTCTGGACATGTCCTCTCTATAGAACGATTGCCAATGTTCAGGGTGACACTTGTTCTTTCAACTCTACACTATCACCATCAGACTCTATGTGATTTCCTCCTACACCATCAATGTCAGTCTCCTCAACTTCAGTCAAGGTCACTTGGTTATAAGTCTCTGTAATGCCAGCCTCACTCTGCTCACTGGCAGTCTCCGTGTGGTCACCCTTGGCTTTTATGCTAACCGAAGCATTTCCAACAGACTGCCTGTACTTGATGTAGGTCTCTTCATCAGGTGTCTCAACACTATACACCTCCAGGTAAATGCCCAACCCATCTTCAATCACCATCTCCTTACACTCACTCAAGGTCAGCTGGGTAGTCTCTTTATGATCATCTACACTATGTCCATTGGCAGTCTCGGTGTAGATATAATCAGTTTCTGTGTCAGCTGCCTCTCTTCTGGCACCACTAAATTCCTGGCCGTCCATGTCTATATTAACTTCTTCAGTCTCTAGGCTGGTTGTGTCCTCACGATCTCTACAGTCACACACTGCTACCTCATTAGCAGTCTCACTTCTGATGCTCTCTACACTAGTGTTCTCGTAATTGCTCCCGGCAACCATCCCACTGTGATCTGAAGTTGCCTCACTAGCAGTTTTCCCACTGACACATTCAGTTATCGTATCTGTGGTTACAGCAACCAATTCACTATTAGTTATGACATCAGTATTGGTTTCCCATAATGCATCAATATCACAGTTTTTAACCTTCTCACAAATAAGGTCTTTGTCAGACAAAAAAGTGTCTGCAGATGACTGGGATATTGTGGAACAGCCATCTCCAGCGGCAACCTCGCGGAACATCATCTCCAAGCAGCCTGCACACCCGGCTTGATAAAGAAGCTTTGCGCTTCGAAACGTGTAGCCCACCTGCCCACCTGAAGTGTCATCTCTACAGCCTCCTGTTTTACCCCACACCGGCGGCTCAGTCCGTGCACCCAGCATTATTTGAACATTGCCCCGCTGCTCGATCCCCCCCAACAGCAGATGTCCATCGCGGCCTCAATCAAAGGACTGAATTACGTCCATACACAGGCTCCCTGCAGACACAGAACAGAGACATCTTTTAATATTGCCAATAACTGTTTGGCAAAACTATCCCAATCTATGTTGTCTGCATTCCTCTCCAAGGCACCCTGCAACATCAAATCCGTACCCGAGGAAGACACAGAGGTAACTGGCAGCTGAACATCAGTCGCTATGCTTAGCTCTTCCGTTACAAAAACAGATGGGGTGACCACATTTTCATATATGTCATGAAGCATCCCATCTGTTTCCATGGCAGGTTGCATTATCCCCTTTTCCACATGACAAGCTGGTAGCTCTGGAGTTAGCCCATGCCTCAACACGTTACTGTGACACCTCAAACCAGCACCACAATTAGCCTGGGGAATCTCTGGCTTCCAACTCATGAGCCCCACGGCGATTTCCAAGGATAATTCTGTTGCACCAGACAGATAATTCTGTTTCCTCCAGACATGCATTTTTTACATTTGTTACATCCACAATCTTTCCCACATAATCAGTCGGCAGGTCTGCAAGTAACCCATACATATCCTCATAATTGTGAGCCAATTCCCCCTGCGCATGGTCACTCAATGCATCCACATTGTGACCCATCAGGCCAGCACCACAATTATTGTTGGGAACCTCAGCTGCCATCAACTTATCAGGCCCCATTGAGGTTTCCGAAGATATTTCTGCTGTCATAAACTTAGCTGCAACTGTAGGCAATATATTTGCATTATTATTGTACAGACTCTCAGAACATGCACCTTTGACATTTTTCAATACAGTAGCGTTATCCTTCCCACCCGCAACAAGCTTCAAATCAACCTTTGCATTGGAAGGATATATCACATCACATGCGTTTTTAACATTTGCAGCTCCATTACACAACGCATGATATAGAGGCAAGTCTACCCCAGAATGACCTGTGGGCTGCTCAACTGGCTTGACTCCCACTTCACACACAGGCTTACAGTCAGTATCTTTGACTATGGCCTTATCAATTTTTTGTTTTTCAATTAAATGACTGTTTACTTACTTTTTATTTAATTAATGAGTAGGGGTACAACTACCCGTTACTCATCAACAAGGGGGGCAAATAAGCCCCTCTGCTTGCAGACACCCACAACCACTGGGCCAGGGTTGTGGGGAAGAGGCCCTTGTCCTCATCGCCATGGGGACTAGGTGCTTTTCCGGGATTAAGGGTCTGGTTTGGAATTTTATGGGGTCCCCACGTTTTGTTTTGTTTTGGCGTTGTGGTCCCCTTAAAGTTCTTACCAGACCTTCAGAATCTGGTATGACTTCTTGGGGGGAACCCCACACTTTTCTATTACATCAGGGGTCCCCCCTAACATTCCTACCAGGGGGGACCCCAGATTGCAGCTCATTAACATCAAAGAGCTGCAATCTGCTCACAAAAACGCATGTTTTGCCGTATGTGCATAAAAGTGCTCAAAAGCGTGCAACATAAAAAGTGCAGACATGCTGACTTTAAACTGTGAACCAGGCCTTATGTACATTATAATTTGATAATGGTAAATGAGAATATTTATCCTTTATTTACTGTGTTTCTACTTTAATACAGGGAAAAAACATTCGTGTACAATTCTTTATTATTGTCACAATGTCATCTTTGTCATTCTTATTATTTTTATTACACTTCTTTTTATATGTAAAGAAGAAAAACTCCAACCTATAGTATAATATTTCTCTAGATGATGCCTATGAAAAGCTTTATATGCAGAACAGCAAAAAAATACAAAATACTATTATGGATGTAGCTACTTTTGGAATCAGCTGAAAATGTAATAACCTGTTTTCTATTCTACATTTTCCTTCACAGTTCAATCAAATGTCACTTAGCTACAGTTCCTAAACCACACTTAATATTTTCATTAAAATCAATAAAACCAAGATATGACAAGGGTACAGGTGGATGCAAGCAATTAAACTCCTCCTGCCTGGATTGTCAGGCAGCACTTTAACTAAAGAAACCCATTCAACACCTGTCCCTTCTCTTTTTGAATGGCATCTAACAGAAATCCACTTAGCCAGCCTTTGTCTGCTTATTTTCCTGACAGATAATGTGAAGAAGTAGGCAGTTATGAGGCCAGTAATTCAGAATTAATTTTCCCTTCACCAGTGATGTGCACAACAGACTGTGATAATGGCTCCTGAACAGAAATCAGGGGGTAAACAAGACAATTTGAGATGATGGGCTTGAAATAAATGCCCTTCAAATGTACTCTCTTTTGGTGGCTCTAAATAGGGCTCTGAATAACATTTTTCCTGCTCCTATTGATAGATAGAGGAGTTAATCATTATACCATTAATGGAGCTATTTGCTTATGTGTTGCAGCTAGAAAATAGATGTATAAAAGACATGACATGAGTTGTGTATGACTACAATACCATTGTAGTGAACAAAGTAAAAATAATACGAGTGTTCCCTTAATTTCTGTGTTGGCTAAAGCAGACAAATGTATGATGCATCTCTGAGACATAGATTAGTCTATTCTTACCTTATCAAAATAAAGTAGTAATCAGAAGGAGAGTTCCTAACTGTAAAAGCAGTCATATGAGTAGATGCCAAAAAAAATCACGTAATCCTGATGACCTTTAATCAGATGTGGGTTAATTCAAAAACAACATAATCTCCACCAAATTCAATTAAGTTATTATTATTAGTTGGTAGGCCATTTTTTTTTAAAATCTGCCTTTTTAGTGTATCACTAGTATTGCCTCTCCGTACTTTGATCAAATTATGGTTTATTGCTCAAAAGTCAGTGGTCATTTTGTAGAACAAAGTTTCACTCTCAGTGATAACAAACTTATTTTTTTTAATCTTAATCCATGAACATGAGCTACATTTCATTAAAGTTTCACTAAACAAGGAACTTGTCAGATGGAAATTTCTGCAGCAGTAACATTGTGGGTTTCTTCTCATGATATAGGGATGTTATCCCTTTGTTCTTCTGACACTATTAAGTCTGAATTGAAAGTACACAAATTGCTTAGTACCAGAAAGTACACAAACAACCCAGCATTGGCTACTTCTCTAAAAACATAAGTTTGGAATGTGGATTTCTACCACTTGTTCTCCAATGCCAACCATGGAGAACAACAACACATATTATCCTGGTGTGGATTTAAGATCTATTATTGCTTGCACATGTAGGTTTCATATTCAGAGACAAGTTGAATTAAGTATGATTTTGTGTTGCTTAAAGGAGAACTATGGGGTTAAGGCTTTTCCCCATAGTTCTCCTTAGGGTAACGGGAGTACACAAACTAGCATCCTCCCGTTACCCTAGGCTCAGTATACCGAGAGCAGTAGCTAGCGGTATACTGAGACGCCGCAGTATACCGCAAGCTGCTGCTCGCTGTATACTGAGATGCCGCAGCTGAAGCGGATCCCGACAATTGTGCCGGGATCCGCCAAGCTGCGTGACTGACAGCTGGCTCTGCCTATCTAGAGGCAGAGCCAGCTGTACCCGCCCCTCCCCCTTCCGTTATGCCAGTCAGCGCTGGCAGATCAGAGTGGGGAGGGGGCAATCCAGCCCCTCCCCGGTCACGGCAGACAGCCGTGACAGAATCGAGAGGTGAGCGAACGCCGGTATGTGTTCGCTCACCTCCCGATCTACTGAGCCGACCTGTGACAGTCTCATTGTCACAGGTCGGCTAGAGCTATGAAGTGAGTGAAAAGCACTCACCTCATAGTTCTCCTTTACCTCATTTTTAGGCAACAACTAGTTCACCCAAAAGACCCAACACCAAAACACAAGATGAACAACATTGTGTATGCAGTCCAGTGCAGTGAGGAGTGCTCAGAATTGTATATCAGTGAAACAAAACAGCAGCTACACCAGCATATGGCACTGCATATGGCACAGCATAGAAGAGCCAAACCTTCTGGCCATGATTCAGCGGTACACCTACATCTAAAGGAAAAAGGTCACTCCTTTGAAGACAGTCAAGTATGCATCCTAGACAGGGAGAAGGACTGGTTTAACCCCTTCGTGACTGACGACGTACAGTGTACGTCGCCAGCATCGGGGCTGTTTAAACGGACTCCCGGCGACTTTTGCCGCCGGGACTCTGTTTAAACTTGTAGAGCCGACTGTCGGCTTTACAACAGAAGCGATCCTGG
>NW_017306574.1:139049-149773 GCF_000935625.1 Nanorana parkeri
GTGAGCGAACGCCGGTATGTGTTCGCTCACCTCCCGATCTACTGAGCCGACCTGTGACAGTCTCATTGTCACAGGTCGGCTAGAGCTATGAAGTGAGTGAAAAGCACTCACCTCATAGTTCTCCTTTACCTCATTTTTAGGCAACAACTAGTTCACCCAAAAGACCCAACACCAAAACACAAGATGAACAACATTGTGTATGCAGTCCAGTGCAGTGAGGAGTGCTCAGAATTGTATATCAGTGAAACAAAACAGCAGCTACACCAGCATATGGCACTGCATATGGCACAGCATAGAAGAGCCAAACCTTCTGGCCATGATTCAGCGGTACACCTACATCTAAAGGAAAAAGGTCACTCCTTTGAAGACAGTCAAGTATGCATCCTAGACAGGGAGAAGGACTGGTTTAACCCCTTCGTGACTGACGACGTACAGTGTACGTCGCCAGCATCGGGGCTGTTTAAACGGACTCCCGGCGACTTTTGCCGCCGGGACTCTGTTTAAACTTGTAGAGCCGACTGTCGGCTTTACAACAGAAGCGATCCTGGCGACTTACCTGTCGCCAGATCGCTTCTGCGTCCCGAAGAAGGGGCCCCCCCCCCCGCCGGACACCCCCGCCGTGCTTCCCGGGCTCCGTTGCCCCTCCTACGGGCCCGGGACCGGCGATCTTTGTGTCCGCGGGGAGCTGGGGAGGAGGTCGACGAACTTCCGTTCATCGATCCCCTCCCCGTTCTATGGGACCGGGAGCGATGCAGATTGCATCACTTCCGGTCCCTGGGCTGTCAGTTCTGGGCTCCTGCAGCCCAGCTATAAGCTATTGAAGTGCGATCTGCACTTCAATAGCTTATTTCCAGTGTAAAGGTGACACTGAGGGTCTTTTGGACCCCCAGCATCACCTTAAAGAGGACCTGTCACCACCATCTGCTATTACATGGGGGGGCTTGCAAGCCCCCCCATGTGATAGCAGTCAAAGTAAAGTAAAAAAAAAAAAAAAAACAGTTTTTAAAATTAAAATGAAATAAAATAAATCTAATAATAAAAAAAAAAAATTTTAAAAGTACCCCGCCCCCGCGAGCACGCGCGTCGCCACGTAAACACGCGTCGGGTGCGCCTACGCATGAAAACGACGAACGCGCTACACATGTTGGGTATCGCCGCGCACGCCGGAGTGAGAGCAATAATTCTAGGGCCAGTATTTTGGGGTATCTCTAAATTGATGACCTGTGGGGGCTTTTAAAGCGTCTTCTATGGACTTTTTGGGGTACTGGGGTTTTTCGCCGTTTTACGGATGCACGCAATCTGTAACCTGGGCATGTTGGGTATCGTTTTACTCGTTGTAACCTCATCTTTTATATTTCATTAAAAAAATCGGTATTTTGTTGTGTTTTGGGGCATTTAATTAAATTTTTCACTAAATATTGGGGTTTAATAAGGAGTTGCGCTAATATTGCGCAACATAAAAATTTGCAGCTACCACCATTTTATTCTATAGGGTCTTGGCATTCAGAAAATATATAATGTTGGGGGGTTTTAAGTAATTTTCAGGCCTAAAATGTGGAATATAACATGGGTACAAAAAATGAAAAAAAGGCCTCAGTCATGAAGGGGTTAAAAGAGGTGTGAAAGAGGCCATTTGTGTAAAAATGGAGAAGACAAGCTTGAATAGAGGTGGTGGGGGGGGGAGACATCTATTGTCTGCCACATACAATGCTGTTTTAACACCTCTCTCTGGACAGGTTAATAACACCTCCTAGCTCCAATTATGCAAATTATATCCACACCTGGTTGTCACTAACAGATTATGTGGATTGGAGCAACTTTCACCATATTTATTCCCAGAGAATTTTTGTACAAGTCATTCTGAATTTAGAAAGCTGGTCGGATGTCCAGTAAAATGTCTTCAAGAAAAATACAGCAAGTCCAGTTGCCTTGACTTCTTTTTTACAGATATACCATGACCTGGATGAATCAGAACCTTCACAGGCAGATCCCTAATTAGATATGAAAAAGGAAAAGCAGGGTGCAATGGAACTCTCCTTCACCCTCCTGTTATCCTATATCATCATATTTCTTAGTCCCTTCATGTAAACACCCCAAGGTGACCAGAACTGCATGCTCAAATTCATCATTACTTCCAAAATGCTAAGGCATTCTTTACTCTTTCTGTCATCATCTAGGACACTATCATCAGAGCCTGAAAGTGATTCATCCAAAAGAGAAGACCAAGTGGTCCAAGTCAGGTGGATCTAAAAGATCACTCTATGACTGTGATGAGTCAAGTATTTAGCAATTATTGACACCTTTGGGATTAATGGCCTTAGGATGTTTAAAAAATAGAGAACAGCTGCCCATTTACTTACTGGTGCCACTTCATTTCTCACCATCTTGTATGTATTAATTTCCAGTGCAGGAGATAACACCATTACTTCTGTCATGCTTACATCCAACAATGCTCATTGTGGTGGCATAACATTTAATAAACTGTAGATATAGATAGCCATCTCCAGTGGCTAAAATAACAATGTTGTATGTCCAGATAGTACATCTTTTAGTCAGTTTTAGGGAAAACCCATGACTAGATCTTTCTCCAAATATTACAACTTTTAGCACGCTGAGTTTGGAAAGAGTCAGTTCTTGGAACTAAAACAGTAAACTGACCTCAGTTTGTTTTCAAATATTACAGTTTTATTATGCTGACTGTATTGTTATGTTTTGTGAAGTATTTATCTGTTGTTTTGTTTTCCAAAGTAAGTGCAGTCCAAACATTGTAGTTGGGATTATAGTGTCAGCTTTTGGGCCTACAATAGTAATGTGCTGTATATGTGAAAAAAACACCTCCATTTCTTCCCATATTAGTGCACTGAGTTGCCCAATTTGGGCTGAGTGGCCTTTCGTTAAAGCTCAGCTCTGGGCACAAAAACCTTTTACAGTGGACTACTGCACAGATCTTGAAGAAATGCATAATGCACACCACAAACATCTCAGTAAGAATCTATGAAGTCTCCCATGATGGGAAAGTCAGGAACACTATGCTGACATACACCTAAAGCCTCAAGGCAGGTGTTGGCTCTCAAACATGTATTTTGAGAATAAAGAGAGAGATAGGTCTTAGGAGATATAAGCACCACTAGAGTGCAGTAATATTAAGATAACTTAATAGTAAGTGAAGAGGGAGCATACCCTAAAAAAGGCTCCAAGTAACATAAGATAATAAAGCTTACATATTTTATTACATATACTGGGGTACAGAAATTCAGAAAATAAATAAAAATCCCAAATCAGAGTAAAAGCTGCAGGTGAAGCTGAGCATCAAAACCAAAAGGTAGTTATTAGAAATTAGAAAATAGTCAACACAGGGAAAAGTTTGAGGTATGGTTTTAAACAGAAGGTTTATGACTGCAAAATCTGCACTCCACATGGGAGAAAAGTTTGATCATCCATGAGGTAGTGTAGCTGTATCAGCTGTAGGCCAAGATCCTTCTATGTCATTAACAGATCTCTTTAGGTGATGAATGGCTGTTCTAGAGGCATGGCCAAGTATTAATCAGGAAATAAGCACAAAAGGGGCGCCTTTCCTGGTGCAGATCAATTTTATTTCAGTAGATATAAGTGAAAAACCGAATAGTACTCACAAACATAAGAATCAAACAGCCATGGGATAAGAGCTGACAGGCAGTAAGATGTCCACTAGGCAATACCAATAAAATTGATCTGCACCAGGAAAGGCGCCCCTCTTGTGCTTATTTCCTAGATTCTCAGCTTTCCCAGCTTCTTTGGGGCAGCGTCCTGCAGTATGCCTAAGAGGATTTCCCACTAAGGATTGACAGTCCGTGGCGCTTCATTGCTTTTACTTTGTTACAAGTATTAATCAGATTAGACATAACATTGAACATTTTATATTCACTAATGACCAGGAGTAGGCTATGAAGGTTCTTAATTTGAGTCAGAAATAATAATAGGAGTCTCAGACATACTTAAAGGGAGAGGGAGAGGAGCATATACACAGTTTTTTTTGCTGCGAGTGACATCAGTGCTTAGGTCTCACAGGCTGATGGCTTTGTCTTAAGAAAAAAGGCATTTTCGTAGCATGTTTTCCACTCAAAAATCGCTCAAATATGAAGCTCAATGTAGCACAATTTAGCTCTTCCAATGCATTTTAATTGAGATGTTCACATCTTGAAGCTCAATGTCACCTGTAGCTTGTAGCTGAAGCTTGTAGCTCAAACATGAGCGGATTGGCGAATTTTGCGCTTCTTGACCCCAATAGACTTCAATGGTGTAGCTCAATGTCGCTCATTACCGGCATTTTTGCGCGATGTCACGCTACACAAGTGTCACTTTTGCCCAGAAATTACACTCTCCATAGAAGCAGGAAACAGAAATGATATCACATCAAGACTGCTTTTGATTGGATACAGCCCAATGTAGCAGCTACAAAGTCCCTGTGGTAAAATGCCAAAAGAAGCGCTGCGTAGCGTGTCAAAATGTGCACTTTAGCTCAAAGAAGCTCAGTGTAGCTCATTGTCACTCAAAGTCGCTCTGCTCAAACCAGCACTGATAAAGCACTTATTTTGTTGTAGCTCAGTGTGAATGGGGTCTAACTGCTGAAAGCTGTGAGGTTAATCCCATTATTCTGGCATCACAAATCAGATAATTTAATTAGTGAAAGGAAAAGGGTCACCCTCAAAAGAGGAGTTACTGTTATTGGAGGCTGTAGTGTACTATTTTAGTACTTATCCAGTTAATAAAGGTCACATATCCAAATGTGTTAAGCATAACAGACATCTAGTGATAGTTTTTTATACTTATACAATGTTAATATGTAGTTATATTCTATGCATTTAGAAACACATCCAGATTTGTTTAAAACAGTTAACTGAGCTCGCTAGAACTAGTTCCTGAGGAAGCCTGTTCCACATTTTACAGCTCTTACTGTGAGGAAGGCTTTCCATAAGCAAAGGTTAACCTCCTTTCCTCCAGACGCAAAAGTGCCCTCTTTTCCTTTGCAGTGATCTTAGAGTGAATACTTTTGCACCAAGTTCACTATATGGATCATTTATGTATTTATACATGGTTATCATATTCTCATTGAAGCATCTCTTCTCAAGAGAGAACAAATTCAGGTCAGCTAATCTTTCCTTATAGCTGAGCTCCTCCATGCTGCTTATGAGTTTGGTTGCCCTTCTCTGCACTCTCTCCAGTTGCACATCCTTTTTGTAAACTGGTGCCCAAAACTGAACTGCATTTTCCAGATGAAAATTTAGAAACTGCAGCTTGACATTGCATGCTATGATTGATCTATGGTCTACTAGAACACCCAGATCCTTCTCAACCATTGCCCCCCCCCTCAATTGTTCTCCCCCTAGAGTGGGGTACACCACTAACCTTAGACCATTCAGAGTATGAATCATTAATCACTGCTCTCTGAATCTGATCTTTAAGCCAGTTTTCTATCCAATTACAGATTGAATACTCTATACCTACAGACCTTAACTTACACATTAGATATCTTTGGAAACTATGTCAAACGCTTTTGCAAAGTCCAAGTATACTATATCCACAGCCACTCTTTTCTCTAATATATTGCTTACTTCCTCATAAAAAGAAAGTAGATTTGTTTGACAACATCTGTCTTAAAGGAGAACTATGGGGTCAGTGTTTTTCCCCATAGTTCTCCTTGGGGTAACGGGAGGACACAAACTAGCGTCCTCCCGTTACCCTAAGCTCAGTATACCGCGACAGCTACAGCTCGCGGTATACTGAGACGCCGCACCTGGAGAGGATCCCGACTTAGATGACGGGATCCGCCCAGCTGCGTGATTGACAGCTGGCTCTGCCTGTCTAGAGGCAGAGCCAGCTGTACCCGCCCCCTCCCCCGTCCGTTCCGCCAGTCAGCGCTGGCAGATCGGAGGCGGGAGAGGGGAATCCAGCCCCTCCCCCTGTCACGGCAGAAAGCCGTGACAGGATCGAGAGGTGAGGGAACCTGGTATGTGTTCGCTCACCTCCCGATCTACTGAGCCGACCTGTGACAGTCTCATTGTCACAGGTCGGCTTAGAACTATGAGGTGAGTGGAAATCACTCATGTCATAGTTCTCCTTTAAGTGAATCCACGCTGACATGTGATCCTTTCTCAAGCTTTCAGATATGTTCTTAGCTATAGAAGTTAAGCTTGCTGGTCTGTAATTACTTGTTAAAGACTTTGATGCCTTTTAAATATAGGCACCACTTGCGCCAATCCATTGGTACCAAGCCAGTCATTAAAGAATCTGTAAAAAATAGATGCAATCATGTTGATTTACTAAAGGCAACTAGGCTGTTTACTTTGCAAGGGAATTTGCACTTTGCAGAGGAAGTGTTAATTAGCTTAGTGAATGTGGTGAATACTCACTTTGCAAAGAATAACCAATTCTGTGCAAAAGAAAATAAAAGTACAGTACTTTTGCTTGCACTTGATTGGATAATGGAAGTCAGCAGAGCTTCACTTCCTTCACTATGCTAAGGGGGAAGTCCCTTGCAAAATGAACTTTTGTAAATCAACCCCAATGGCTTTAAAATAACAGAGCTTAATTCTTTGAGGACATGCGTGGGTGTAAGCCATCGGGTCCAGGTGCTTTGTTCACCTTAATTTTGTCTAACTGTTTTTGAATCATATACATTTTGAGCTATTGTGGTTCATTAGAGCTTGTGGCACTGCTATCCCCATTATGGACTTGAGTTCCGCCATGTTCCTTTGTGTATACAGAGCTAAAGAAAACATTTATTAGATATGCCTTCTTTGTCCCCAGTTGCCAACTCTGATTTGAACTGTAAGTGGCCAACATGCTCAGACCTGACCTTTTTGCTATTAAAGAGGAACTTTACCCATATCTTCAAAATAACAACAAATAACAGAAATGTTTAGTAATTGCAATCTATAAACAGATACTAACTTTTCCTCTCCATTCTTCTCACAGTGACCACTTTTACGAAGGGCAGTAATCCATCTCCCTTTACTTCCTGGAACTCTGGTGCATGTGACTAGGACATGTGACCATGCACGTCATCTAAGGGGACGTTAAAGGCGTTCCCTGAGATCTCATGAGATTACAGATGAGATTTCCCAGCAATGCTCTACTGATGTAATCTTCCCAGGATGCAACGCTTGGGCACAATTACATCACTTTTCCCAAAGAGAACCAGGAAGTAGAAAACAAGAAATTGTAAGTAAAATAAAAATATTTTTGTTTAACTAATAAATGTAAGATGATTTCCTATCAGCATGCAGAGCTGCATGCTGATGTGATTTTTAGCCAGAGGGTGTAAAGGTCCACTTTAATATATTTAAAGAATTTATAGGGGTTTGTCTTGAACTATTTTGCAACCTGTCGTTTGTTTTGAATCTTTTGAATCTTTCATTCCTTTTTACATATTTTGTTATATTCTTTGTCGCTTTCAAATGACAAGAATGTGTCCCTTCATTATTATATTCTTTAAATGTAATTTTTATTCTTTATGACTTTTTTATTATTGGATGAGAGACACATGGGTTTTACTTTTAGCCATTTAAACTTAATGCCCACAGTAATATATTTTGCAGTATATGTGCAAACAATTTATTTGAAACATTCCCATGTTTGTTTTGTGCTCAAGCATTTAGAGTTTGCCCTTTGTACTAGACATGTAAGCTGCAGAAAAATTCGTTTTGGTTCAGATATTCCGTTATTTCGGTATTCGGATCCAAAAGAAATCAGAATTTTCATTAGTTTTGGATGAGTTTACAAATACTTGTTGCGAATACCACAGAAAACCATATACAGATATTAATACTAAAGCTGAATCTCCTAGACCCAAATGGCATTTGGGATCTGAACTTCCGCATTGCATGCGGGAGCTCCCGAAATGCCATTCGGTTCTGGGATCCATATACATATATTACTAAAGCTGAGGCTCCCAGACCCGATAGGCATTCGGGAGCTCCCGAAAGCAGTTCGGAAATTCGGATCCTGAATGCCATTCCAGTCTAGGAGCCTCAGCTTTAGTATTATATGTATATACTGTATATGGCTCCCATGTAGCCATAACGAAAATTCGTGTGCAGACCCATTCGGATGCATTAAACTGAAAAACACATGTGATTGGCCAGAAAAGTCAAATGTCCGATTCAGTTCAGTTTTTGAACGAAATTCGGACGGGATCTGGATTTCAGAAATGGAAATTCGGATTCAGACACATTCAAATACATTGGGCTTCGGACATTTGGATGTGTCCGAATGTCTGAATTTTGGAAAAGTCGTACGAATTTTGATTCGGAATAAAATTAATCGCACATATCTACTTTGTACTTGGTCACTAAACTAGTGTAGCTTCACCTGCAAGATATGTAGATTGATGGGAGAAATGTGGTTACTTTTAAGGAGCCCAAAAATTGTGGATGCCCACGACTTTAGGCATGTGGATATTCAGAGGGGCCCAGGGATTATGACTGAACTTGCTATGGGAGCTGTTACTTCTGGGTTTATTTCTTTGGAGGAAAGGGAGTTTGGTCATTGAGTGTGTGCCTTTTTTCATCATTTATGTTTGTTATGTGAACTGTGGACTATAATAGTTTGGAGACTATGCAGATAAGGGATTTATCCTGTGGATTGCTTAATGAGTATAACTAACATCAACTACGGTTGTGTTTCTAAATAAAATTGGATTGTTGTCTTTGGAACCTTGGACAATGTCCACCATGAAAGTCAAAAAGTCTCAATATAAGCTAGTCTGTTTAGAAAAGAATTTGAATATGACATCATGTTTACAGAAAAGTAAAACGAATCACAGCATAAGCCTTGGCGAATAGGTAAGTAAGTTGTGCTAGTTTTAAAGTTGTTTAAAATAATTTATTTTATCTGCAAGTTAGTTTACTCTTTGAAGCAATAGACTGCAAAAAGCATTTTCCCTTTATTCAATCTGCAAAGAACCCTTTGATTACTAAAAAAGAAGTGAAAAAATGATTAAAGGAGAAAACATGTTTCACTTCAAATAGGAACTGGAGACAAATGTTGTATGTGCTACATGCGCATTTAGAGCTTAAATGTCTGGAAGGTTGTACATATAAATATACATGTTATTGCTAGTTTCTAACTAACAAAGAGAGAGTAATGTGAATATATCTAACGCACATTAAGAGAGAACTATGGGGTAACCTTTTTATCCCATAGTTCTCTTTAGGGTCACGGGAGGACATACAGTATACTAACCTCCTCCTGTGACCCAAAGCTTAGTATATAGCGAGCTATATACTGAGAGCGCCGCAGCCGGGACGGATGCTGACAATACTGTCGAGATCTATCCAGCTGGCTGATTGACAGCGGGCTCTGCTTATCTAGAGGCAGAGCCACTTGTGCCTGCCCCCTCCACCGTCCGTTCCCCCAGTCATCGCTGGAAGAACGGAGAGGGTAAATCCCTGCGGGGAGCACTGTCTGCAGGGAGATGATCGGGAAGTGAGCGAGTGGTGGTCAAGAGAGCTGACGTGTCGCTCACTTCATGATCAAGAGAGCTGACATGTGACAGTTTAAATGTCACATGTCGGCTCTAACTATTAGGATGAGTGGAAATCACACACCTCATAGTTCTCCTTTAACCTATTTCCATTGAAGTTATTTTGTTTCTTAACGTACTGTATTTTATCCACTGGAATGTGGGTGTGAGTGTAAAACAGCTCCACCCATGCAATATAGGTTTAGATTATTGTGATTTAAGCAATATACTAGAGAGCAGATGAAAATTGTCTTCTATCTTTCCATATATATGCATATTCTTTTGAACATAAAATATTTTGAGCTTTTTGAAAATATTGGAAAACAGCTACGTTTCTTGCATTTAGGCCTTAGCCATTCAAAAGAAGGTTATAGCAAAATAGCATGGTTGAAAACCAATCTTAAAACAAAATAAAAACGTTAATAGTCTTTTGAAGTGATTTATTTCAGATGAAACATGCTCCTTTGAGCCCTGTATCAGAGATGTTTGCATGTCTGGCCTTGACAGATAAATTCCCTTTCTGTAGTAAAGTTCCATTTTTTTCTAAGTACCACCTCTGCTGTTGATAAGTTCTCATTGTCTTCTTATTACACTTCTTTGTGACATATTTCACTAAAACATTTCCATTCATTCTAGATGTATTTTTGATGATCTCCAAATAAAGCAAACTTTTTGCGGCATCAAAAAATGAGCACCACATGGAGAGAATTTGTGCAATTCAGTTTATTTTTAATTTTGACCATTGAACAAACATGTACAATAATAGCTGTTCTTGACCTCAAGCTGAAGCGAACTTGGGTTCTGCAGAAGGACAATGATCCAAACACACCAACAAGTCTACCTCTGATTGGCTGAAGAAAAACAAAATGAAGACTTTGGAGTGGCCTAGTCAAAGTACTGACCTGAATCCTATTGCGATGCTGTTACAAAGAGGCGATTCATGAATTACAACAATTCTGCAAAGATGAGTGGACTAAAATTCCTACACAGCGCTGTAACAGACTCATTGCAAGTTATTGCAAACGCTTGATTGCAGTTCTTGCTGCTAAGGGTAGCCCAACCAGTTATTAGGTTTAGAGGGGAAACACTTTTTCACACAGGGCCATGTGGGTTTGGATTTTGTTTTCCCTTAATAATAAAAACCTTCCTTTAAAAACTGCATGTTGTGTTTACTTGTGTTATCTTTGACTAATATTTAAATTTGTTTGATGTGACATACACA
>NW_017306574.1:150048-162924 GCF_000935625.1 Nanorana parkeri
ATATATATATACTAAGAAGGACAATCAATTGCATTCAGGAAATGCAAGTAAAATGCAGCTTTATTAAGGGCAAACACAAAAGTCTCTTTCCTTTAACAGGGTAGACTTCCCCTGTTACACAAGACAGCTTCCAGCAGTAGTAATCTGCTCTTCTACAGCATATACAGTCTTCAGATTTGCTCAGTAGCTTTCCTCAGCTCCAGACTTCTCAGCACACCTCGGTGTGATACTCTCCCAGCAGTATGTTCAACAGGTGCCTTGGGTCACCGACCTTCCCGACCTCTCCCAGCCTCCCCTGGCTGTTCCACGTGCATCCAGCACACACCCGATTCTGCTTGTTGCTGTGTGCCTCCTGCACACACACAACTCCAACTCCCCAAGCTCTGGACTGGCTTCTTAATGAGGCTCCTCTCAGCCACCTGATCAGTCAAGGCTGGTCATTGGCAACATCTGGCCCCGGGAATAGAGATTCCATCCCACTATAGTCCGCAAAACCTGGAAGAACTGAAAAGCCAGTTTTTTCTCTGCAAAGCTATTCCCATGCTGGAACCTCTCAACCCCTCTAACTGAGTGTTCTTGGGGGACTGTGAGATTTCAGAGCACCATGGCCATGCCCCCACAGGGGGTGGGTCCTTGATGTCCTCCACTCATAGGCAGTGCTCGGTCTTCTGATTTGGATGTCGCTAAGTGTCATTCAATCCAGAAGATTTAGGACACCTAGTGGTGGGAAGGATTTACTACGTAAGACAGTACCAGAGAGGAGGTTAATGTTACAGCCAATGCTGTTTTCTTGCACCTGGGGGATTCTTGTAAAAAAATAAAAAAAATTTGGGCTTTAGAAATTAAGGAAAATAATGGGTGGCTGACATGTGCAACAAACATATGCACAAACAATTCCCATTAAATTCAAGTGCATATATTGGTGCCAAAAGAAAACACGTTGCTTTAAAAACATATTTGTATCATTAGCCTCATCATCCTATGCAATCCATGTACATTTCTAATAAGCAAATGAAAATATGTACTAACTGAACAAGATTTAGATAAACACTCTAGTGTAGTGCTTTAATTACACTTTAGATTGCAATGCAATTTTTGGCTGTTTAAACTATGATTTACTAGAAGCTAATTACAAATGAATTTCTGCTCCGTAATTAATAAAAACAAAATTGTAATTAGACAGCTGCTTCAGATCAGGGTGACAATTAGTGGTATTTGACTCAATGTTTAGCCTGGCAGATCCTCAAAATTAAATTTTTCTTAGAAAGAGGTATAAGTATGATGGACATTACTTGTATATAAAACCCAATAAAGAACTTTATAACAACATCCAATAATTTAGATTAATGCATTGATAGTTGTAGTCATACTCTTCAAATGGATATGTGAGTTCTTTAAAAAAATGAGAAGAGGAAATCTTCGTTTAAACAGTTGTCACAAAAACAAGTGTCCCCAATGGAAATCGTGCCCTCTATTCCTGCTCCAGTGACAACTCAAAATGTTAAATACTATGAAATAAGGAGTGTGAATGTCCTTGGTGGAGTCACAGGGAGCAATACAAATCTTACAGAGGTGCTAACCTTTCTCTACTCCAACCTTTCTCAACCAGGGTGCCGCAGTACCCGGACGTGCTTTCTGGCTTTGTCAGGGGTGCCTTCAAATCATTGCTAAAGAGGGAGAACTCTGATGTGAAGGGAGAGCTTCTGATGTCAAGGGGCACTCTGATGTAAAGGGGGAGAATCCGTTTTTTTATGTTTTGCTTTTTTACCTGGTGTCCCCCCTTAAAACCATTTCAGACCGCTATCTAGGATAAGGGTGTGGCATTGAGTTGGGACACCACATGCTGTTTTTTAAATATTTACATTTATGTTTTTTTTACATTTTACACTGCGGTGCCTCAATTTTTTTTGTTTTCCTTTATTTTTACCCGGTGATTGTGCCAGAAACACACTTCCTGTATTAGGGTGGCTCCACTTTATTTATGAACCAATGGAGCCACCCTTGGACAGCAGAATTGCCCAACCTGTGAACAGGGCAGTGGTAGATGGACTAGCAGATTTAGATGGACTTGACTAGCAAATTAAACCTAAACTCCAGCTAACACTTTTTAAGCAGTTACAGCAACAGATTTTTTTGGTATAAAGGTTTTACATGAATAAATAGAAGCTGACAATTTTAAGTACCACTGTCAGTGTTAAATGGTTTGTCCCAACCCTCCAACTTCCAGCTTTGGTGGACACCTTGGTCTGCTAAAGGATGTTCAAAAATAACAGTCTTACTGGCTGGTTCACCTGCGGAAAATAAAGGGAACAAAGCTGAATAACTTATGCAGCCACCACATCTAAGGATTAGCACACTGCAAAGTTGTAATACTTTGTAATAAATTGATATACTTTAAGTTTAAATCAGCCAAATACATCCCAGGTGAATCAAAACCTAAGGCGTTCAATGTTTTACATTTGGTTTCCTTTAACCCCTTCGTGACGGGAGACGTGCACTATACCTCCCGCCACAAAGTGCCCAAATGACTGGTCACGTACACTGTAATGAACAGCTATTTGGGGCTCTGTAATGCTGGTAACCACTGAGAATAAGTGGTTACCGTTCATTAGTGGATGCCTTAGTATTTCTTTCAGGAATTGGGTGTCTGACAGTGAGAGCAGAGTGGCATTTACAGCTCTTGTCGTCACTAACAGCTGGTATAGATCGGGAAATCCCGATGTATACTGGCTTTTGTTTCCTAAACTTTCAGCAATAGAAACATTTAGCTACATGTTTCTATTGCTGATACAATGTTGCAGGCTTGTCGGAACGTAGGCTCATTGTAGGAACGATCAGAAAACCTTTAGTGACATCTGATCCTGTAATGCTACAGGATCAGTGTCACTAAGGTTATTATTGGCTGTTCTTGAGTTTGAAGCAGCCTAATAATAATCAAAAATGAATCAATTAAATTATCAAGCAGTAATAGTGAGATTAATTCACAATGACTGCTTGATATAATTAAAAATATAAAATTAAAATGTAAAAAAATGGGAAAAGTGTTAAAGTGTAAGAAATAAATGTAACAAATAAAAATGATATATTTAAATATATTTTTTATACTATCATTAATATAAAAATTAACCCATTACTATGAAAATCTGCAGCTGAGCTCCAGATTTGTTTTTGACCATAAGGGGTGATTTTGTTTAATTCAACCCCCTCATGTCACTGATGTTCAAAATATGTCACTGTCACTAAGTGTGACACTTGGTAATGGTGACATTGTATGCCAGGTGACCACTTTTAGCTTTAGCTTTTATAGAAAAAAAGATTAAAATGTTAGGTTTTTAGTTTTAGGCTGAGAAGTACAGAAACATTTCTAAAATCCTAGGAATGTGAGGTTTTTTTTCAAATAAAGGACAAATAAATGAATGTATTTAATTTTTTTTTTAATTGTGCTATGTTTCTAAAAAAAATACTGCAGATCAAAACTGGTGGAAAAAAAAGTGGTTTCTTTACTGTTTTCCTCAATTTTAATATTAAAGTGAGGCGTTAGGTACACATATGCGATATAAATATATAGCCCTATCTGTTGTCTAAAAAAACAATATATAATATGTGTGGGTGCACTTTGTAGGAAAGTATATTACTGTCGTGGAAGAATCACACAGCAAAAATGTCAAAAGTGTGTCAGTCATTTACGAACAGAAACAGAAAACAAGCTCAGTCAGGAATGGGTTAAAAAGCAGCCACAGCCTGAGTTGAGAAAAGTCTGTTCCCTACCAGCATGCTGCAAAGAAGAACCCTTGCTCTCTATGTTCAAGCAGTGGTCTCTCTGTAGAGGTTTGATACACCCCCTTGATGAGTCATATCAGTAGCTCTGCAATTAGCAAAAGTAATGCACTTTGTTTGGTAAGCTCTAGCTGTGACTCAGTGGGGACCTCTGCAGAGGCACTGCTACTTACTGGCAGGGACAGGCTTCTCTACTCAGACTGTGGCTGCTTTTTAAAGAAAATGAACTGTGAGACTGTTTTGATGCACTTGGAATGTACTTAGCTAATCTAAACTGAAAATCCAATTGTGCTTTCATGAAACCTGTCAGCCGAGAAACATGGAGCTGCCACTTCCACCTGAAAATGCTAGTTGTCTGGCTGTTATCTTACAGATAATACACATAAACTTGGAAAAATACTAATATAATAATACTAATACGCATATTTATTTTCATGTATGAGTTCAGACCACTTCGACATTTATGCCCTTAGTAACCCCACCAGTGAGTGGTTTATCATATCATTATCTCATTCGATGAGTTTAGGGCTAAATTTAATGCAGGAGGACAACCATGGGCAGTGAAAGTATTGCTTTACCAAGTTCTCAATTCAGTCAGGGCAAAAGTAACCACCACTTTGATGCAGCACTTTGCAGACACCTAAAGGCGTTTTCTGTGAAATCCCAATTTGCCACACATTGTTTGTTCTCTTGGGAGAGGGGTCTGTCTGTATAATAGTTGCTTTCATACTTCCTGCCGATCCCACTACCTGACGAGCACTGGAGTCAAGGGATAGAGTTCGGAACATTCTTTGGTAGTGGGCTTGTGGCTCTGCCAAGATAATTTTTTAAATGTAATATACTGCATGTCTTGATGCTGATTCTGCAAAACTGTCCACCACTGCTTAATCTATATTTCTTGAGTAAAAAGTATTTTATCTGATTCCATTCTCTGCACTTGAAGGCAAGCATTCAGTTGATTTACCAGCAGGAAAGGCATTTCCATGTCTTTCAGTGGCAGTTCTTGTGGGAACCTTGAAAAGGCATTCACATTTGAGTTGCTGTGCACAGGTTTATAATGAATGGAGTAACCGAAACAGGCTAACTAAGCTACCCATCATTATTCAAGGAACTCAAAGCTTGGCTGTATTTAAAGGAGAACTATGGGGTTAAGTCTTTTCCCCATAGTTCTCCTTAGGGTAACAGGAGGACACAAACTAGCGTCCTCCCGTCACCCTAAGCTCAGTATACCGCGAGCTGTAGCTCACGGTATACTGAGACGCTGCAGTATACCGCGAGCAGCTGCTCGCGGTATACTGAGACGTCGCAGCTGAAGCGGATCCGGACAATTGTGCCGGGATCTGCCCAGCTGCGTGACTGACAGCTGGCTCTGCCTATCTAGAGGCAGAGCCAGCTGTACCCGCCCCCTCCCCCGTCCGTTTCGCCAGTCATCGCTGGCGGATCGGTTCGGGGAGGGGGGAATCCAGCTCCTCCCCTGTCACGGCAGAGAGCCATGAAAGGATCGAGAGGTGAGCGAACGCCGGTATGTGTTCGCTCACCTCCCGATCTACTGAGCTGACCTGTGACAGTCTCATTGTGAAAAGCACTCACCTCATAGTTCTCCTTTAAATAGGACAGAGGATTATTATAGGTATAGATTTAAACTCAACTACCTGCCAACTAGGGTTTTGATCAAAGGCCTGCAAGTTTCTAGAGGCAAAAGCAATGGGGTTTTCAGTTTCCCCTTCTTTTTGGGTCAGCGCAGTTCTCAAGCCCTGGCAGCTTCTGTCCTGGGCAATAGGTACATAGGATGGCAAGCTACCAGATGTATAATAATTCAGCTTTTGCTTGAATGTTACAAAAGCCAGCACCCGTGGAGCCAATTACATTAGGTCTTGCATGCTTCAGTTGCTACCCATATAAGATGGGCATTGAGTGTGCTACAACTGACTATCTCTCCAGTATCACATAAATCAAATGTGTAACTTTTGCCTCTCTCACATACAGCTTTACCTCATACTTAGTTTACTGGGGACATACTGCTTCATATTAAATCTGCCTTTGAAGTGGATAAGAGAATCATTGATAGAGATATTTTTCCAGGGTTAATAAATTTTTGAAAAGAAATTGATGAGTTGCCTAATTTTGTGAAACGTATCATATGTAGGGCCGTTTCTGGATGGGCACACAGAATTGTGACCTTGAATGCACAAATCTCATTAGGATTTGATTTTTTTGTCCTGGACATGTGGTGGATTGCGTGTGTGGACCAATATGACTGTAGCTTGTTTTTTGGTTGTTCCCATGTCTAGTCAGGTCAAGAAATCTTTTATATTCTGATACAGTGATAGCTTTCCACTGAAATGGTCTGGCGTACCTGGAATTTAGATTATTGGCAATAAACTGTTGGTCCAACATGTTAAGGTTCTACAATTAAATCTAATAGTTCTTTGGTAAAAACCAAATAAAATAATTGTATGGGTGTAACATTTTTCGTATCCACCTTAATTCCTGGTTCCTGGGTGGGGGGAATGACATGTGCAGGTGCTACTGAAATAGAGGGTAGCCATAAAGGATTTAAAAGTGCCTCTGGAACACTAGTATAAGCTCTCTGGGCCTGTGTTGCCCTAATTCTTCAGGGCTAATGTTGCCCCACTGCCAGAGCTTGACCCATGCACTTCACTAGGATGTACAATGCTTGGTGACACAGTACAACTAACTCTTCACAGACAGTGATGTGCAGGGGCTTGGTGTAAACCAAATTTGCCCAAGTTTACCTAAGCCTGTGCACAACGGTCACTGACACACCCCCATTCTGAGTTTAAAGAGGGGCCCTACCCCCCCAAACAGAAAATGTTTGCTTTGGAGCAGCATAATGCAAAATGGGGGATGAAAACAGGTGATGCAGAGCACTTGAATGAGCAGAGAAAGAGTAGAGATTGCTGCCAACTCTGGGCCCACCAATGTCCCTTTGAGAGATCTACCATAACCAGTGTTTTTCTGGCATTTTACTCTACACCAAAGCTTCATAGTACAAGGCTCATAGTGTGTCTAATTGTGGTTGATTTTAAATGTTTCCAGGTATGGCAATGTGGAATCAACTAGAGGAGATGATTTTTTTTTTAAGCATATCTATATCTTTCACAAAAAGCCCGAACTGCAACACAGAGGTCCCAGGAGAAGCAGTGTTTTTGGGGGATCATGGTCACTAATGAGGGAATATAAGATTGCTTAGTGCATTTGGCCAGCTGCTACAGATTTTCAGATATTGTGGCAGCCTGGGGCAGGGAAGCAGAGACTGAACTTTTAAACAAGGTTTGTAGTTTTTGAGTTAGTATTATTTTCACCTCTGCTTATGAGCTATACAGTAAGTAATGACAGCAAGAACACGGTCAGTGGGCAATGAACAGAAGTGAGATTTATCTGCAGGTTTGTAATTGTGTGAGAAATTTGGCAGACACCTCAGCACAGACCTACTGCTTTTTCGCAGCAAGAGTAGGAAATTGAAGCTGTTTGAGGATTTTATGCAAGTATCCTATACAGGTGCCTTTTAGAAAGGTTTCTCCAAAACGGTTACAGTTATATCCAAATAGAGTTCTGGGATGAGCAGAACATCTTGGGGAACTTCTGTCCTCAAAGGTCAACTTTACCTTTAATACAAGTCTTACTTTCCTCCCTATTCCAGCAATCATCGCTGTGACCTGGCCCAGCATCACGCTGCCTTTATTCCAAAAATGTCTTCTTATAGGGTTATTCACAAAAGGGTGAAGAGTTTAGAGAATGCAGGAGAAATGAACAATTTAGAACAAAATAGCTGAATAGGAGATGTGTTTCCAAATCAATTATTTTGTCCTAGATTGTTCCCTTTTCCTGCCTTCTCTAAACTCTTCACCCTTTTGTGAATAACCTTGTTAGTGTGCATGCGTGGTGCAGCCCATTCTTTCTTTTGGGAGACCTGTACTCCACTGGACCTGTGGAGGCCACCTTACGTGTGGCTCATCCCGGTGGGGATGTTTCCAGAAAGCCTGTCTGATGTTCTGTAGGGTCAGAAAGTGAAGCTAGCTGAAACAGGGAAGAAGGCAAGTGTGTAACCAGGTGGGCTGCACTCAGAGGGGGTGGGAGATTCAGTAAAGGACAACTTGTACTAAAGGCATATGTTCTATCTTTCTGAGATGAGAAAGGGGGACATCTTCTATCACAATATATATATAGGCAATGGAAACCCCCCTGCCACACCCCCAGTTATGTGGGTCATGAAGAATTTATATGCAAAAAATTATTGGTAACACCCAGAATTGTTGTTTTCCACCAATAGCTTTCCTTTATACTGGTTTTTCAAAACACTAAGCCAGATAAGCAAGATATAGGTTTTAGTGCATAACACTTAGATAAATATTGCATTTTCATAGATATCTGTACATCAAACCAAAAACAGGGACCACTTGGGAGGAAAGAGGGACAGAGGTATTTAGTTCCAAAAGAGGTACAATCCCTCCAACGGAGGTACAGTTGGGAGCTATAACTAAAAGGTACAGTTGTCCTTTAAAGAACACCTGTCATGATAAAAAATACTTTATGTATGCTGCAGTTGCGGAACCCTGCTTCTTATAATGCTAGTTACCTGAATATAATGGTGATACTTTAGTGTTAATATTTTCACTTACATGGAATACGTATAGTTATAAGACATTCTGACTTTTCTCTGACTTCCCAACGTGCTTCTTCCTCGTCTTTGACTATGAAGGATTGAAACTAGACATGAGACTTCATTCAGTATTTTCAGAAAGGTCAGCAGTGGCTCTCCCTTATAGCTATGATATGATTGCTGTACTTTATCCAAACAAACAAATCTGGGCTGGCCTTCTTTTCACATTAAGACCTTTTTCCCATTTAAAGTAGAAGTATTGGAAGAGTAAAATATACTTTTCCCAACACTTAGAGTCGGTGTGTGACGCTGCAGGTGTCACGTGCCAGCTCTATAGATCGAGAACTAAGAGATCATGAACTGCTGATTGCTCATTTCACAGCTTCTCCTATCAGAGAGTAGTGACTGAGTCACCGCTCCCCACTGGGATTCCCCCCTCCTTTCTCTGTTCCTCCAGTGCTCATTGGTGGGACAGACAGGGGAGGGGGCAGGCACAGCTTACTCTAGCTCTAGAGAGGCAAAGCCAGCTGTCAGACAGCCGGGTGGATTCCAACAATATTGTCAGGATCGTTCCTGGCTGCAGCACGTCTCTGCACTGTCAGCAAATAGCGGGCAGTAGTCTGCTGTATGCCGACATTAGGTTTACAGGAATACATTTGTAAATATACTCCTGTGACCCAAAAGAGCAATAAAGCCCCCAAAAATTTGGTTTTACTTCCCTTTTAAATAAAGCAAGCTAGAATCATAGTGACTATGTAAAATGACACATGCTACAACTTTGTAATTTTTTGGGGTGAAAAATCTAAATAAATGAGCACAATCTCCTGTGACCCAAAAGAGCAATAAAGCCCCCAAAAATTTGGTTTTACTTCCCTTTTAAATAAAGCAAGCTAGAATCATAGTGACTATGTAAAATGACACATGCTACAACTTTGTAATTTTTTGGGGTGAAAAATCTAAATAAATGAGCACAATCTAGCACAGCAAGCAATCTGCACAGAATAATCCGCTAACATGAAAAGTCTGTTGTAGAGATACTACTACTTGTATGGAGCTGGTCACTGCTGGATTTGATTTTGTGACAATCGCATTCTCCAAAAAAAATTAATAAATCTTACAGCCTAGGTGACCTAACTTTATATAAGAGAAATGGTCAGCAAGTGTTACAAAGCAAATTGCTTTGACAATGCCGCTACTACTGTAAATGTTGAAGGGACTGGCCGGCAGGTCAGTGACTGCCAATCAAGCGGACAGAAAAAAGCCGCTTGTTGAGCCTGTGATTTCAACACAGGCCGCAATTATCCAGTACTATTCCTGTACCTCAGCAGCTCTTCTGATTAAACCTGCCTCCCTTTTACATCTCTTTCAGAGTGCGATTCACACACTAATTAGTTGCCTGCTCTCCACTGAGATGTCAGACCCTCAGTCAATTTATCTCTATTTCAGCCTGCTTAGAGTGACTTCCCCAGTTATCAAAATTTAATCATGCCTGCAAAAATGTTCAAAAGTGGTCATTAGAGGCAAAAGGCCACAGGATACAATATTCATTTTTCTCTATCTTGCAGTCATCCAGCTGGCATCTATAATGGATATCCTGGGGGCTGTGAGAACACGTTGATTTATGCAACCTCGCTCTTGCTTTCACTGCGGTGCACCAGGCAGCTTTAAAGAACAGGCTTTAACAAGGTCTGAGGTGGGAGGACATTAATCATGGTAGCATTGTATGTGGAAAAGGGTGCTGTGTAGTCAGAAGAACCCCCTATAGCAAAGCAGTTAGGTTTTTGTACCACCTTCTCAGTGATAAAGGAGAGTTTGACAATTGATTAGACCTTTCTGTAACCTTGCAGTCCTATGAAATGATGAGAGGGAGATAGCAGAAGAAAGGGAAGGGAATTAGAAACAGAATGATCTCCAGGCTGACAGTCTGAAATGTGCAATAACTTCATGATTCCCGCCTGAAACTGGCTATCAAAAATCAGTCCTAACCTGTTTGAAAGGAAGAAAAAGTCTATTCAGGCACACAGCAGCCAGTGCCAATCATCAGACTCATCAGCTGATACACTGTGCCATTTTGCGTAACTCGTATACAAGGGGTTCTGATATAATCTCTATGGGGGCAGTTTCTCAAAGGAAATGTGCTACTTGTCAGTCTTTAACCTCTTGATTTATGAAGACGGCTTAAGGTTTAACTTCAATCTGTAATAAATGCCAAAAAGGCAAGCACATGGAAATATTTAATGATTTTGTTTATTATTAGTATTATTATTATTATGTTGATGCTTCAACAATAACAGGTATTAATAGTATTATTTGTAAATGAAAATGCCCAATTACCATATAAAATAATAACAGCTTGTCTTTTATCCTTCAAAGGGTTGTAAATAGATCAATGATATTGCAGGGGTCATAGCATCACTTCCCAATAACCCCGGCATGTAAATAATATTGAGATCTCCATATTGCAGTCTGTGGGCAAATTTCACCTCACTTTCTTTTCTAGTGACCATACAGTAAGTGAGGAGATCTTGCCAATGGGCACAGAGACAGCAATAAAAACCTGACAGAGGTTCTCAGCCTTCCTCTTTCTACTTAAAAAAAGCCTCACTACTGTTAGCTTTGCTTAAATATGCCTCTTTTCATTTTGCAGGCTGTTCATTTGAAAATATTTGGATTTCGGAAGGCATAGAATATTGAATCCTATTGAAATCGATGGGAAAAAAACTGTGGTGTTTTTTTCTGCACTGTGGAGGACAACTACAGCACCAAAATGCAACAAGGCTTCAAGGGCAACATGGGAAAGATGCAAAACCTTCAATTTACAGCTTGGTGGGGTCCCCTAATATATGCTGTTATGGAACATCATTGTTTGTTTGATATTTATTTAAATTCGTGCTTTCAACAAAATATTTAATATATTAAAACATATAAAAATGGCATGGACAAAAATGGTGGGACCCTTAACCTCATATTATGTTGAACACTGGCAAACACTGAGAACAAGCAATTTCTGTAGCTCTTAATGGGACTTCTGCACCCGCTAACAGGTAGTAGACATGTAAGCTGTGGAAAAATTTGGTTTAGTCCGGTTCGGATATTTCGTTATTTCGGAATTCGATTCGGGTTTTGGAGTCGGACAAAATCCGAATTTCGTTCGTTTCGGATGACTTTGCGAATATTTGTTGCGAATACCACAGAAAACCATATACAGATATTAATATTAAAGCGGAATCATCTAGACCCGAATGGCATTCAGGATCCGAATTGCATTCGGGAGCTCCTGAATGCCATTCGGGTCTAAGAGCCTCAGCTTTAGTAATATATGTATATGGCTCCCAAAACCGAATTGAATTTGGGAGCTCCCAAATGCAATTGGGAAATTCGGATCCCGACTACTATTCGTGTCTCGGAGCCTCAGTTTTAGTATTATATGTATATACTGTATTAAGCTCCCATGTTGCCATGACAAAAATTCATGTTCAGACCAAAAAACACATCTGATTGGCCAGAAATGTCACATATGCGATTCAGTTTAGTTTTTGAACGAAATTCGGACGGGATCCGAAATTCGGAAACGGAAATTCGGATTCAGACACATTTGGATGCATTGCGATTCAGAAATTCGGATGTGTCAGAATTTCTGGAAAATTCGTCAGAATTTTGATTCGGAGTGAAACAAATCTCACATGTCTAACAGGTAGTTTGGCCCACTCATCTTCAGCAGACTGCTCCAGCTGTCTCATGTTTGAAGGGTGCTTTCCCCAGACTGTTTCAACTCTTTCCATAAATGTTCGATAGCATTTAGATTATGGCTCATTGAAAGACACTTCAGAATAGTCCAATGGTCTGTTCTTAGTCATTCTTGGGTTCTTTTAGCTGTATGTTTTATCTGTTGGATGACCCATGACCAGGGGTGGACTGGGCCGGGGGGCAGGGTGGCAATTGCCCCCCGGGCCTCTCTGATGCCACTGCGAACGGCCCCTTGACCCCCTGCCTCTGCCACCTGCACCCGGCCGCCCGCCCTCAACATCCGACGAGGCTCTGTGAATGGTGCGGCCGCTGCTCCTCAAGGAGGTGCTCGGGAGGCTCCAGCAGGGGGCCCTCTAACATGCCGCGTCTACCTGGTACAGCCAGCGTGAATCGCCTCAGTATGCGATCCGGCTGGCTGGATCAGGCAGATGTGGCCCTGTAATCAAGAGCAGTAGAGGGCAGCCCATTGGGTCCTTCTGAGGACCCCCTTGAGGACCGAGCAGCCGCCGATCGTGGAGCCGCATCAGATGCGGTCCAGCCGGCCGTGTTCAGGTGACAAACAGGCGGCAGAGGGAGAGAGCCACTGCAGCTGCGGCCTCAGCAGACACCCCCACAACCAGGGTCCATGGAGCCCCCCACTGACCACCAGGCCAAGGTAAGGTGACAACATTTTTTAAAACAAAATCCGGGGACATTTTATCCCCGGGAGCATAAAACAAACTTTTTTT
>NW_017306574.1:162947-230647 GCF_000935625.1 Nanorana parkeri
CTCCCCGCCTCACCCTTGCTGCTGCCAGACCCGCCCGCCTGCATCCACATGCCGCACCTCCTCCCTGCCTCACGCCCACACCCACGATCGGCACAGGGACGCGGGTAGAAGAAGTAAGGAGGAGCAGGCGTGAGGGGATGACAGCCGCCGACAGACCGTCCCGATCTCAGAAGCAAGTTGCTGGAAGACTGCTCAGGTAAGCCTGCACTTCCCGATCCCCCCCACATGGTGCTCTATAATGTATTGCTGGGATAGTGTGATTTGTAGTCCTCTGTAGCTGACGGTATATTGCGCTGTACTGTATATTATACCATCAGCTATAGAGGACTACAAATCCCAGCAATACATTATACATTGGATGTATAATGTATTGCTGGGATTTGTTGTACTCCTCTATAGCTGGTGGTATTCTGGTCCATATACCAGGTGATCACAGGCGTCTAAAACACGGTGTCCATCTGGGGAGATATGTCTCTCCGCAAATAGGATTCCATGTTCTTGCTCATCCTCAGCGGATGATTAGCTGCTGCGGATGTCCAGGTCATTATAGAATAGCCCACTATTTCACATTTACATGAACATGTACAGCAACACTGATTACTACCTGTGTCCTCGATTGAAAGGTTTTGCTCACTTCCTGTCTCAGTGACCACACATTATGTGAGGGGAAATCTATCTATTGATTACAGCAATATAAATAAAAACTCAGTACAGTTTCCAACCCTTCCCCACTCTGTCCCCTGCTTTGGTTTAAATTGTGCTTTAATACTAAAGTTAAAGCTCTAACTTCAACCTAGCTTCAATCCTCAAATGAAGTTAACCATTTCTAATTTCAACTTGCCAAACAAATCATAGCCAAGATGTCAACTGCAAAAATCACTTAAAGGAGAACTATGGGGTTTCTATCTTTTTTTTATTAATGCATTCCTTAGGCTAAATAAGTAAATAATGTAATGTACTCTAATTAGCCAAAATGCACAGTAAGGCTGTAAACCCTTAGTTAAGGTGGTGGGTGGGGCTAAGCGCCGCAATGAGAAGACATCCCGACGTATCTGACGGGATCCTCCCTACTGATGACTGACATACAACATATGGTAAAAGAGAAAAGCAACAAATACTATGGTAAGAATTAATAAAAGTGACTGAGACAAACTTTGTGTCAAATGGACCTCAGCTAATTAGCATTTAAATTTTTATTATCTAAGCTGTGTAGAAAAAAATAAATCTAGAAGCTGATTGTTGCTGCAACAGTTGAGATATAACTTTTCTCATGACACTTTTTATTAATTCCCACCAGTATGTTTATTGTATTCATTTGTATAGCGCTAACAAATTATAGTATGTAGTGATTTCCAGACTATACCAGGCTCTCTTTTTACTACATAGCGGACGCTCCTGAGGAACATGATTGGTGACGAAAGCCTACTCCATAGGCTCATACAATCACTTATAAGAAGACAAAAAGAGATTGCATACCATAAATCTTTGGACAAGTTTATTAGTTAAACCACACCCTAAAAAGCAAATTATCATCATTAGCACCAATCTGCATGCTAATAGCCCAGTCCCAGTCTTCTGGGAGTGGGTATGTTGCTTGTATTGTACACAATGACATCACAAAATCCTGCCCACTTGACACATTTTATCACCAATTGACTTCCTCAGGAACAGCTGCTATTGAGTAAAACGGGGAACCTGGTATGGAGCATATTTAAAAGGGAAATATTCTACAAGGAAAATTCCACCAACATGTGATCTCTGACCTTTCTTAACAATAAGTGGTCATTGATTTGTGGTAAGTGAATCTCCTTAGGGGCACTTAAAAGTGACTCATCAAGGGGGTAATTGAATAAGAGAAGAAGTATATTAGTGGATTCATATGGAGTGGATTTTGTTTGCATCTTTTGAAGATAAGCGAGTTGGACTTTCAGCACAGAATGGATGAAGCCTTTTTAAAGAATGTTTTCTATGTTTATAGACATTTATTTTTACTATTATTCTTTGTGGATTGCACTGGTTTATATGAATATATAGATATTTTGTCTGCATTTATTAGCACTCAGGGGAAACACTGGGCACACTTTGGTAACACATTTGTATATAACTAGTAATAATGGCACAGCTGGTTAGTATATAGGTGGTGTGGTATATAGCTGGTAAGTGTATAGGACATAGTGTAAATTTATGTATATTAGGTTAAATTATTATTATCATTCAGCTCACTTCCTGTGCTGTCATAGGCACACCCCCCTGAGCTCACAGTACACCTAATGGTAATGTTCTTTTAGGAGGAAGGAAAGCCCTAGTGCTGATACTGAGTAAAAAAAGGAATGACCCATGGTGTCCCCAGGCCAACCTGAAGACTGCAGGATTTAAGGTATGTAAAATGCCATTTTTAAAAAAGTGGAAAGAGGGGCGGGGGTTCACAAAAAACCTAGGATTCCACTTTAAAGTCCCATTCACACTGTTGCAGTGCGTTAATGAGCATGTTGCCACAACACACCGTAACAAGTGTTATACGCATTTGTGCAATGTGGTGCCATTTATACTTACTGTAACACACCTGCCTGGCAGTGCACCATAAATCATGGCTATACATGGTCATTTTTAGTATGGTTTGTGTGTTGCCAGTCCGTTCAAACAAATAGGCTGTCTTAACACATGGGCCCTTAGAAAGATTATTCAATGAATACTGTATATGTTCATGTATATATGTTGTAGGTGATGGTACAAAAGAAGTGCTTCTAATATCTGTGTAAGTGGAATCCAAGAAAATGATATCATGTTTAAACACCAAAGCAAGGTCTGAAACTGATGAATGAGTTTGTGTGTTTATTAGAGTCTGCAGTGTATTTGACCAAATGCCATGGAAAACATTTATTTTAACATGAAGCACATAAACAACTAATTCTAAAGCTGTCAAACTGCAAAGGTCAGACTTATGGTTCTGAACAATAGCACTTCATTTATCCATCCAGTATTTATATGTTACATTTCCATTGGAAAATTGCAGAAAATCATTGAAAATAGAATCAGGTATAAATGGTATGTTTGTTTATACAAGAAGAATGTCTTTGTTCTCTTACAATGTTGATATCATTACATGATAAAAAATATAAATCTTACCTTTTATCTGTTTCGTGCTGTTAGAATTGTTTTCGTCCTTCTGTAGCTTTCTCCAGGTATAAAAGCAAGTTACTGCTATAAAAGCAGTTTTATAAAAGCAGATAACTGCAGGAACATTTAAAAGTAGTTTTCAATAGCATAGTCACTAGGAATACACTAAGGCACAAAATAGCATTGTACTGGTTTTACAAATTCAAAATGGGCTTGCCCAGGCTGTTTGTTGGCCAGCAAGATGGGATGTAAACCAGTCTTTACAGCCTTAGCAGTATTGCAAGGAGCATTATCTTGCTGGAAATGAGATTCCTGTGAGAGCCAAAAAGTTAATGCAGAAGGAAGAATTGTTTGGGTTGTAATATTGCCTCAATATATTTTTTAGGTGTCAGCACCCTTTCTACAAGCTGAATGTGGCCAACAGTATGAATAAACATGCAACTCCAGATTCATAAGACTCATAGGATGCTGCATTGTTGCTTTCGGACACTCTAGAAGCTGATATTCATTGACTCTTCTTTGATGTCACCTGATGTTTTCCTTCTGTCTTACAAAGCCAGTCTTTTGATCCTTCTCATAATTTGGGGTAGTCAGCTTCTTTCTTCAGTTCCAGCTCTTCCTGGTTAGCTTTGGGCACAAATCTAATACTTTAATATAAATGTCCTTATTACAGATTTTGTTGCACCACCCCCAAGACATTGTGCAATTTTCTTATAAATATAGCCATATGGCCAATTTCACAATCCAAACTTCTTCTTTCTTAAGTTGAGTTATTTCCTAACTCATAAGAATTTAATTTTGAGCAAGATAATCCTCCTTACTATACTGTCAAGGCAGCAGAGGACTAGTTTTCATCCAATCATATTAAGATTATTTGCTAGCCAGGAAACAGTCCGGACCCTGTTGAAAACCTCTGGCAAGACAAAAGCCTGGTGTTGGAAAAGAAAGACCAAGAAAACAAATAGATAGGGATATATTTACTAAAGGTAAATAAGCTGTTCACTTTGCAATGGAATTTTCACTTAGCTTAGTGAATGTGGTAAAAATTACCAATCATGAGCAAGCAACAAAAAAACAGTATTTTTTATAAAGGAAAGTTAATTTGCAAAGCCCAAATTACCTTGCAAAGTAAGCGGCCTATTTGCCATTAGTAAATCAACCCCTTACAATCTATCAAAAAGTTCTAGTATATTATTACACCAGAAGAACTTGAAAATTTAGTGCATTCTATGCCAGAAAGGTGTTCTGCTGCTAAAGGATATCCAACCAGATATTGACAAATTTGTAAGTCATAGCATATATAATTTCTGTTTGAAGAGATATGATATTAAATATTTTAAAATTGTATTCAGCATTATGAGGGTTATTCCCTAAGCTGCTGAAGGCAGCCGAGTGACTAACCCAGCCGAAGTGAACAGAGCCAAACAACGTTCAGCTGTTCACTTCAGCTCAGTACGGCTGATTTCAGCCGTACATCGGCTGCCTTTGGTCAGCCGAGCATCCACATCTGGATCAGCGGAGCTGAAGCTCCGGCAGCTCACTCGCTGCCATTCGCCCCAATTCTCATAGGGGCCGAACGGCAGTGAGTGGATAGTTGAATGCCGCCAAACGGCATTCGGCTCGGCTATTCTGCTCGCTACCTCTGAGGTAACGAGCAGAATAGAAAAAATAATGTAAACAAATGAAAAAAAGTGTTTACAAATTATTTAAATAAATGAAAAAAAAGAAGAAGAATTGAAAGAAGTTAAGAAAAGAAAAAAAAAACAGCGTGTCGTCCCCCTCCCAAACAATACCAGACCCTTTTAATTATTGTAGGAAAGTTAGGAGGGACCCCATTGAAGAAACAAAAAGTGTGTGGGGTTCCCCCCCAAAGTCATACCAGGCCCTTAAGGTCTGGTAGGAATTAAGGAGGAAACCCACCCCCAAAAATGGGGGGAAAAACCCATGCCGATGGGGACCAGGGCCTCTTCCCCACAAGCCCTGGAGCGTTGAATGTGTGGGGGTGGGTAGGGGGGGCTTATGCGCTCCCTTGTGAATGTGTAAGGGGTACTTGTACCCTTACTCATTCACTAGAGGGTTAAATAAAAAAAATAAAAAAAAAGAGGCCAGACTTTTGAAAAATCCTTCAAAAAACAAAAGGATATTTGACCAGTCCTTTAATTAAAAAAAATGGATCCACCAACGTAATCTGGGGTCCATCCCCACGTCCAGCATTGTCCACTAGCTCTTCCCAACTGTTTACTTTTGGCCCGTACCTGCCAGAGTCTTCTAGCAGGTCCTGGGCAAATAGAAACTGGGGCGGAGCCACCGGTGACATCACAGTCGGCTCCACCCAGGTGTTGTTGTTTAATGACAGATCAGCGTCCCCATGATCTGTCATTACAGCACAACAACTAACCGGAGCCAGCCTTGACATCTCAGCTGGCTCTGCCTAGCTGTTTTCGTCTACAGCAGACCGTGCACCCCACTTCGGCTAAGACTACGGCTCAGCTGAGCCGAAGCATATGCGCTCGCTGAGCCGTTCACCTGCCTTCGGCTGCTGTACGGCTATAGTGAATAGCCAGTACAGCAGCCCTTTGGTTCGACTGAACCGAAGGGCTCCAGTGGCCGAACTGAGTCGAAGGATCAGCCGAAGCTTCGGCTCTTTTGTGAATAACTCTCTATATTTTGAATACAATTAAATATATAACATGATGAGTTTCAGCATGTTTTAGAGTACATATATCACTCCAAATTAGACAAATCCTACATTTTTCAAATCATTCACAATTTTGGCCACTAGTTTAAACATAAAAACTGACTAATAAAAGGTCCTTAAAAAATGGAAACATACACACAATAGTGTGCATAGTTGTGAAAGGTCCTTATAGATAAGTGAGAAGTCCTATAACTATACTAACCCAAATAGACATAGGAAAAGCACTTTTAAAGATACATATTCTGACTCCAATTGTATTAGCGATTTAACCCTTGCTGAGACCTCTATGCCTGGCCTATAGAAAATCACTGTGGACAATCCTTATCAGATAGCTGAACACACTGTGCTGTCACAATAGATGTATAAAAATTACACAATCCATAGTCCTAGTTAGCATATATATTATGTTAAATGAGTATTCATATAGTTTATTTTGCTTGAGCCATTTTCTCATTGGTATACTATAGCTAATTATTATACTGACATATTCTGGTCGTTTTGGGTTATTTTCTGTGTTCCCTCCCATCTATAATGTATCTATAATGTATTTCCCCTTTCTTCATGAGGCCAGTAGTTTTCTAGTGTCATGGCTGACCGTTCTTAAAGGAGCAGTGGTTTTAACATTACTTAAACGGTAACAATAAAAATTTAAAATTATTTTAAATATCATGCCTATGGAGTACCCTTAACCTGACTGTAAAGTAGCGCATCTGTACAATGTATAGAACCTGCTGCAGCAAAACTGACATTTCTAAAGAAAAAAAAAGATGGTATTTGAAGGTCAGAGTTGGTAATGTTTCCAAGCAAGCATTGCAGATTAATATGTGGCCATGTTACAGTCAGCCATTTTGATGCCAGAAACAACAGGGGAAACAACAGGGGAAATACACCATAATTGGGAGGGAACACAGAAAAACAACCAAAACGCCCACAAGATGGCAGTATAATCACCAGCTATACTAAAACAAAAGGATAATGGCTTAAGGAAAATAACTATATAAATGCTCACTTCACATTAATATGGATATTAACTATGAATTGTGTTTACAACTGTGTAACAGCACAATAACCCCCAGGCAAACAGCCACAAAGGTGAAATGTCTTATTTGCCAAAAGATTTCTATTCTACTCAGACACACTTGTTATTCAGACAAACCTGTCAGACAGCATAGCAAATTTGGTGTCCTTACTTTTTTCCAGTACAGTTAGGCAATACAACTTAGTCCCCAAACAACCTCCAGCCTGCTGATTAGATATTGGAGAAGCATGACCACACTAATGAGGTAATCACTTGATCTACTGTTCTGGAGTTATAGGAATCTAATAAAGACATTGATGCAATTATGCCAGCTGTCTTTGCAATACATCTAGTCATTTCTTTAACTGCCTCCGGGCCGGCCGGGAGCCAGTAGAAAAACGGCCGGCCGGGAGCTCTCTAGATCTGAGCGTGTGTCTTTAGACGTCCGCTCAGACACACCCCCTCGCGCGTGCCGCTGGGCGCGCGCGAGCGGGAAATGGGCGTTATTTAAACAGGCAGCAATGCCTGTTACCATACAAGCGATCCGCCTGGCTTTAGAGCCGGCAGATCGCGTGCATGGGGTGCCGATCGGTACCCCCCCCCCCTCCGCAAACATGCGTCTGGGCGCATACGTGCTAAAAAGACGATTGCGCACATTACGCCGCACATGTTACACATCACCGCAAACGTCCGAGTGAGAGCAATAAGTCTAGGGCCATCAATCACTGATAACACTAAACTGATGAGCAGTAAAAGCTTTTAAAGTGTCGCCTATGGCCAATTTTGGGTATGGTAGTTTTCTGCGATTTTGCGGGTGCACGCAATGTTAAAGCTCGACATGTGTGGTGTCTATTTACCCGACGTGACCCCGACTTTTATATTTTACCAAAAAACTGGGTAATAATTACCATCTTGTCTTGAATTGAATTGTAACTGTAATGTCTTCCTTAT
Organism: Nanorana parkeri; assembly: GCF_000935625.1. Taxonomy (NCBI): domain Eukaryota; kingdom Metazoa; phylum Chordata; class Amphibia; order Anura; family Dicroglossidae; genus Nanorana; species Nanorana parkeri. The sequence continues at coordinate 170,732 of NW_017306574.1, forward strand.
ATTGTAAAGCGCTGCGCAAACTGTTGGCGCTTTATAAATACTATGTAATAATAATAATAAATATTTCCAAACATAATGTAAAAAAAAAAAAATTCGGTAATTTTTCCCAATTATAATAAAAAATAAAAACCCGCAGTGGTGTTTAAATACCACCATAAGAAAGCTCTATCTGTCCCCAAAAAATGGTATAAAATTAATTTCAGTACAGCGTTGCATGACGGAATAAACGTCAGTCAAAGTACCGCAGCGCTGAATACTGAAAAATGGCCAGGAAGGGGGTCTAAACACCTGGTCTTGAAGTGGTTAAAGAAGAACACTGGGCAAAATAAAACGTAACCCTTGTAGTGGGGCTACCCCAGGGTTTAGTGCTCGTTTTGGTCTAGGATGTAAAATATAAATCATATACTCGCCTGAACCTCGGTCCCACCTGGCTGCAAGACTGGTCCCTGCAGCCTCTCACCCCCTCCGCTCCAGTGATGGAATGTCCCTTGGTGGTCCTCACATCTAATACACTGTATTAGGTGTGATGACTCAAGGATCCTTAGACTGCCAGAGCGGAGGGGGAGAGAGGCGGCAGGGACAGGTCTAGCAGCCAGGTGGGACTGAGGTTCAGGTGAGTATATCTTTTATTTTACACACTAGACTAAAATGAGCACTAATCCCTTGCAGTACAGGGGTTGTCTCACTGCAAGGGTTAGGTTTTATTTGGGCCAACATTTTTCTTTAAGAAATGTACAACATAACCGGATTAAATAGTAGTGGTCTTTTATGCAAGCGTGGAATTGCTCTATAAGGAAAACTTTTACTAAGAGAAATATGTTGGCTGACAGTAAAATTGCTAGCCAAGTTCAGAAAATGCTAGTTACCTTCTTCCTTTAGTGTGTTCTGAGCCATTGACCCAAAGCAAGTCTGCAGCAAGTGAGGTCAAAGTAAAGTGAGTACTTCTGATCTGCATACTTTTTCCAGGTCAGTCATTCAGAAAGTTGCTGATCTAAAACCATTAGATCAGCATGATGGCTGAGAAACGATGCTTTTTAGGGGAGAACAGCAATGGCAGCCAATTAAGTAGACATTGTAATATACAATTTTGTAATATTAGACGTGTCAGTATATATTATCTTCCTTACTAAATAAACATACAGATATATTGTCAATGAACATGCGGGATCATGAAATAATCAGTCCATGTGCGTCACACAAACAACTGTACTTTTAAATTGACATGAGCCAAGTTAGCAACCGAAGTAGGATGGAATTTGTGCTCATCTTCTGCTTTTTTTCTAGATTAAGATGAACAGAGATAACTCATTACTACTAATTACTGCTGTATGGGCAGTTATAGGGCGTTCACCAGACAAGCACTAAATATTAGATATTAAAAGGGTTATTCACAAAGCTAGCCGAAGGATCAGCCGTAGGCTGAAGGCGGCCGAGCGGCTCAGCCGAGCTGAAGGCATATGCTTCGACTCGACTGAGCCGAAGTGACACCCGAAACGATTGGCCATTGGTCACCTGAAAGCCTCGCAGCTGACAGCTGGTTACCTGGGGACGCTGAACAATGCCTGCATCCAATCAGATTGTTCAGGTGTTTTGAGAGCCATCGGGGCCGACTAGCAAGATACTGAAGCTTGGCCCAGTGGGAGGTTCCTCCAGGCACACAGTTTAGCGTAGATGGAGGAATCAATGTCACTCTTTCCATCTGACCATAGAAAATCTGCAGATGATCTATAGGTGTATGGCCAGCTTAAGTTTCTGACTTTCCTATACGGAGATGAGGAAGTTGGGTCATTGGCTTCCAGCTCACAGAAATCAGTTGGATGACTTGAATAAATTAAGGGGCGCCATTGCTAGTACAGACACTTAGGGGTCTATTCACTATGCTGCCGAGGGCAGCCGAATGAATGACCGATCTGAAGTGAAGTGAGCCGAACACTGTTCGGCTATTCACGTCAGGCTGGTACGGCTAATTTCAGCCGTACAATGGCTGAAATCAGCCGTACATCGGCTTGCTTCGTGTGGCTTTGGGTCGGCCGAACATGCTCAGCATGTTTGGCCGACCCGAAGTGCAGAAGGAGTTCGATTCAGCCGATCCAACATCTGGATCGGCTGAGCCGAACCTCAGGCAGGCTACTCACTGCATGTTTCTGTATTATTATAAAGTAACTGCATATGCCTGCTTTATGCACACTTGGTGTACATTTCTGGCATATGGTTTTTTTTTTTTTTTAGGGGTGGAAATGGGCTTTACTTATAGGCACTGTACTCCTAAAATTCTGGTCAAGTTGCTTTCATAATTAGCTAAACCTTGTATGTCCCAAGCGTTCTCATTTAACTCCAGTGCTTACTGTAAATGTGATATAAATTTGATGTTCCCGTTACTTATTCCAATGCAGGAGATTTTGTAGGGTAAAAATACTAGAGAATCAAGCAAAGACATATTCAAATTATGATCGCCATATATTTTGTACCTGTGGGTGTAATTTCGGTAAAATCTAATATAGTACACACTTGAATCATGCTGGAAACATCTCTGTCTCCTTATAGCTCTAGCTCTAATTTAGGATGAACAACTGCTCCCATAAAGAAAAACTGCTGCTGCCTCTGTTTATTAGGCTACAGAAAGGTCTTTCTGACTAATGTCCCTGGATTAAATGAATATGGAATAATCAGGCCTGATTTATTTGTGCTCTGGTAGGATAAAGCTGCCACAGCTTTCAAAAGAAACTATTCATCTGAGATCTATTGTAACTTGTAGATCAGGAAAGAATTAGTTTCAGTAATACAGTAATATTATAATGCTTTAAGGATGTATGTATCCATATTTATGTATTGACTTTTTACATAATTTTATAACAAACCAACTTATTAACTCTATTAAATAAAAAGGAAGCGTAAAGGACAATACGGTAAGGTAATGTTCAATTGCTCATGGAAACGCATCAGAAATCATCTTTACTGACTATAGTATAATAACTTTACAGGTCTTGATGAATATATTCTTGACATGTTACAATATACAGCAACAAAATTATCTTTAAAATAAATAAAAAAAAACACCACACTTTACTTTTTACCATTAAGAAGCAGTCTTTGAGCTCGTGAAGTGACTTTGCATAGCTAACATTATGTCAGTCTGCTACAGACATGAAGTAGCATTTTCCCTTAGTGAAATTTAAAGCTAAGGCAAGGGACTGATCTGTGCTAGACATATGTGAACACATCCAAGAACTGCACAAGCACCAGGATGTGCATAATTGTTCTACCTCTGAGCTGGCATCCCAGTCCACGAAAGAGAAACTGACCCTGGGTGATGCCTGAAAAATCATAGGAGTGGCCTTCTGGAGAGAAGACCAGATAAAGGTATTGTCAGGAAGAATCACTTCTCAGCCTTTTAGCTAAGATCAAGTGTAGTATCTGTTCTTATCAGTGTTCAGGAGAGGAAATGTGTTGCTGTTCTAGCCTTATGGTAGGGATGGCTGGCTGCAGAGTATTCTACCTGAGATAAAGGGGGGCCCAAAGGTTCCTGCCATGGGTTAAGGAAACTGAATGGAGCATCCATCCAAGTAAGGGTGTAGGTCAGGAGTATTTCTCTAGTGTCCAGAATATGGAGAATCCCAGTACCTCCTGATTTGAATGGGCCTACCAGGTCTGGCCGGGGGCTGAGATGGTGGAGTAGCACTATGGCTTCGGGACCCCACTGTGCAAAAGATCACTAGGCCACAAGACAGCTTGCTTTTTCTGCACTATGCCTCTTAGACTAGGCCCAATGGCCAAGGCCAGGGGTCATTTTTTTATACCGGGCCACAAAGCCTAGCACATTGGCACTTATTCATTTTCTTCTCACTTGTTTGTGCACTCACTTTATGTGTCACATTTTCCCTCCACAGGATGGCGGGTGTGGGTCTTCCGGCTTTCCCTGAAGTCTAGGGGGATGATGTGTGGCCATCAGGATCCTTCAAAACCTCAGAATAATCTGCCACATACCCTATTTTTTTGAATGGGGATATTGGAAATGTATATGTTTGCTCATCCCATATCTACTGTGTATTGACTATTTGACATGGCCTTTATGTGTGTCTTAACATGTTTTTAGCTTGTTATAAGAAATAAAGAAGGTTTTATATTTATACTTCACACCTGTACCTGTATGTATTTTGTGGCACCGTGAAAAAACCCCAGGCTCATTTGCAGCCAATCCTTGCTTGTCTAGGACAACATAGCTGATTTGGAAACTTTCTCCAATTCAGCTTTCTTTGCAGTTCAGCTATGTTGTCCTAGATTGTTCACTTCTCCTGCCTTCTCCAAACTCTTCAATCTTTTGTGAATAACCCTGTTATATATGTTAACATTTTGTTTTTAGTTTAATGCCTGCGGTGCCAGTAACTTCAGCACCAACCTTCAGGGGATCTTCAATAAGGAGTGTGGAAGGACATCCTAAGGACTAGGAGCTCACTAAAACACAGTAATTAATAAAGTTACTAAATGGTTCAAAATACATTGACCCGGAGATTGACGCAGATAAAGTGAAAATACCCAAATATCCCGAATTTTATTGAATGTAGTGGGACATTCCCCTGTGTTGGCAAACCAGTTTCTCCCTGTCCAAGTTAGAGTTAACCGTATTACGCCATTGAGAGAATGTAGGTGCTATTACACCATTTTTGTGCTATTACATTTCTAGCAGTGAACAACATTCTGGTTATGGGAGGGACAATGTAGTCTATGAGAGAGTCCTCAGGCAAAATACCCAAAATGCCAGCCGTGGGTCCATTTGCAGTACTATAGAGTATAATGTGTTTATTGCTTGGAAAAGAGATTCCCAATACCTATGATGTTTAGGACATCACCACAGAAGATGACCGTGCCATCCAACTGTCCACATCTACCACACAGAGGGGATTCTTTATGATTCCATTAAAACAATTGTTTTGGTGGGGTAGCCCCACTACAAGGGTTACGTTTTATTTTGCCCAGTGTTCTTCTTTAACCACTTCAAGACCAGGTGTTTAGACCCCCTTCCTGGCCATTTTTCAGTATTCAGCGCTGCGGTACTTTGACTGTGTGGTCTGGTAATGGCAGTATGAGGACATGTCCTAGTGGAGCTCCGTTACCCCGTTACCTTTCAGGTGGACTTGTACACATTTTGATCCCATTTTCTTCAACATGCCCCAGCATAAAAAGTAATCTCTGGTGTCCTAACCTCACAGGACCCTGTCTCTACTTTCTTCACCCCGAAACTGTTGACTGCGAGTACTTCGGGTTCGGGCTCCATGGCACCTTCTCCAAGTGGTTCTACGAGGTCGTCTCTGGAACACACTGCTGACTTACAGGGAGGACACTTGCCTCATTCTCCAGCATCAGCATCTTCTTTGTCTGCCTCGCTTACAGTGCTTCTGTGCCAGGACCATGTCAAGACCCTCATCTATGCCCAGGTGAGCACAGTCAGAGCGACTTGAGGCCAGAGGCTTCTTTTTGTAACAGAGGCCTCGTCGCTATTTGGTGGTCTGCCAATCAAGTAGGACTGGCTCCTCTTTTCTTCCCAGCTTCAGCAAATTGTGCAGGAGTAACTCAGAGAGGTTAAAGACTCTCTCTCCTCCCATCTTAAGAATACTGACTCTGCTCATGTGGCCTTGGAATCCCAGGTATTACGGCTTGAGGAATTCCTGAGGCTATTGCACCTGCTGACATGCATTCCAATGTAAAGACTATTCTCAATAGGATTTTGGGCAGACATGCAGACACAGATCTAGATTCTCTATCTCTTTCTTTCTTCTCCCCTCTGTGTTTTAGAAAAAATTTCAAATGTCCCTTGAAGAAAAAGTATCGGTAATTGGTATCGGCAAGTACCTGAGGGCAAGTAGTTGTAATTGGTTTTGAAAAAATGGACATCTTTAGTTAATATGTACAAAAATAGAAAGAAGGTTTTTTTAGGCACCAAATAACACATTTGATAGTTTTAAATAATTTTATTCCAAAGTTAAAAAAAACATTAAAAGATTTACAAAAATGTCTGTTTCAATTGCTTGTAATCCATAAGAATTAACCTCCAACATAGATCAGCTATCACCTCCCAAGCCCCCCAAAAGGGAGTTTATAAGTTTCGAAATTCATTAAAAAAAATTACTTGATGAATTAAACAGTGTGACTTGCTATTCATATATAACGTCTGTGGAATAAAGAGGTATAAAGAGGTATTTATAAAAAAGAAAAATAAGCTAAATAAGTGCGTTTAATTTTTGATGCATTTTATGTAAACCCTAGCAATGCACTTTTTTTATTTACTTACTTTGGGACTGTTAGATTAAAAAGTGTTTTGCTATTTTCTACAAGTGCAATGAATACCTATTGATCTTGCCAATAATCTAGTGAGTTGATAACTTTCTGTACACTCTGCCCGTGCTGCACTCTTATCAGTTAGCGTCGTTCTAAGTTCTCTTTGTGGACCATAGAATACCATCAGGGGCGTAACTAGAAATCACAGGGCCCCATAGCAAAAATTTGTAGAGGGCCCCCCCAACCCGCACCCCCCGCTGGTGCATGAACTACAGCATATATTATTATACAATATGATTAAATGCAGTTTGCAATAGATCACTGTCCCTGAATGCAGGATACGTACATCCAGAAAAACAAAATTGGAAAAACGGATGCGCCACTACCTGGCGCAATAAATGTGGTTGGGTGTAGCTGGAAAGAAAGTAGTGGACTCACCTATGGCTGGGTGAGCATTCGCATGTAACCCCCTCGGTGGGGTGAAGCGGTGGAGTCTCTGCACACCGGCTTGAAAAAGAAGGGTTACCCTTCGAAACGCGTTGCCAGCTTCTAAACGTCCCACGACCTGAACATTGATGAGTGTTCCGAACACTCCTTTCCAGCACGGGCACGGTGTGGGCATCCGCTCTTGGACACCACGCTCCACCACCCGATCCACCGCAGCATCCAACAACCCGTCACCTCCCCACAGACAGCACTTCTGGCAACAGCCGCTCACTGGGACACACCGGCAGCTCCTCTGCCTCTCGGTTCTCAGGTCGGCACCGCATCGCCCTCCTGCTCCGGTCACTGTAACCGCCACTGGGAACATCATCCCACGGCCCTCCAGTCACAGCACCGGTCGTCCCCCAGCCTTCTCGTCGGCACCACATCATCCTGCAGCTCCGGCCACCAGAATCTTCCACCAGGACCCCGGGAACAACAGCCGCCTAGAGGATCATTCCACCACCACCCTGGCACCACACCGACCAGACCATCGTAGCTGACATTCTGCCTTCGCTATCCCAACGGTGAGTTTCAGAAATCCACCCCTCCTTTGCATACCTATTGACCTCACCCCCTGTTTTTTTCTACACTTGTGTCCCCATCCGTACTACCCAGCAAGAGAGGGACCGAACCCAGCAAAGAAGGGGGCTGAATCCACCACTCGACTCCACCGCTTCACCCCACCGAGGGGGTTACATGCGAACGCTCACCCAGCCATAGGTGAGTCCACTACTTTCTTTCCAGCTACACCCAACCACATTTATTGCGCCAGGTAGTGGCGCTTCTGTTTTTCCAATTTTGTTTTTCACAGCACACATGTTGGACACCCCGGTCCGAACTTAACGGAAGCCGCACACCCGCAGCTATTTGAAACCCCCCCCAGGCTTGGCAGTGTAAACACAACAAAAAAAAAACAATTACACCAGTGAAGCTGGGAAAAGTGGGGTTACAAAGTGGGTGCAGTGTGGGTGGTGTAGGTGCACAGTATGAGCAGTGTGGGTGGCGGAGTGGGTGAGAACACAGAGTGGGTGGGCAATGTGGGTAGGTGTCAGTGTGGGTGGGTGCACAGAGTGGGTGTCAGTGTGGGTGGGTGCACAGAGTGGGTGGCAGTGTGGGTGGGTGCACAGAATGGGTGGGTGCATAGAGAGGGTGACAGTGGGCAGGTACACAGAGTGGGTGGGCAATGTGGGTGGGTACACAGAGTGGGTGGCAGTGTGAGAGGGTGCACAGAGAGGGTGACAATAGGCGGGTACAAAGAGTGGGCAGTGTGGATGCACAGCATCTCAGCTCTCTTCTTCTGGCCAATTCTAAGGGCTTGTTCACGCCATATACAGTGCGTTCCAGTGTGGTTAGCTGATGGAACGCACTGTATGGATTTTTTCAGATCGCACTGGACCGCAACAAGACACTAATGTGCCACTGCGGGCAGGGGGGCGTGGCGGGGGTGCTATTGACTTCAGTGCACTACCACACCCCTTCCTGCTCCAGCACGCACAGGGGAGTTTTTTATGCGATAGTGCGTTCCAGCAGCTAACCGCACTAAAACGCACTGTATATGGTGTGAACAAGCCGTAACCCTTTTTTCTCTACGCAACTTTAGGACCTGACTCCCCCCTGTCCCACCCCCCTCATTAAGTGGCCTTGGAGTGGGAAGGGCGATTTGCATATTAATGAGGCATGGCGGGATTTGCATATGAATACTGCGGTTCATTATTATGCAAATCACGCAATTAGCATACAAATTAGCCGCGGCCATTGATAATGGCTCCTGCAGCTCAAAGAATGTGGGAACAAAGGCTTCAGTCCCTGTCCCCCCTTACCTGTCAGCAGTCCAGATCACACTTGCACTCCGCTGCTTCTCCTAAAGCCGAGCACAGGCAGGAGATAACTCCGCCCTCCCCAGCTCTACACTGTGACTGTGGCAGGGGAGAGGATTGCAGGTGAGTGTCCTTAGGTTCCGTGCGACCGTGCAGTGTTTGACTTGCGGCCGCATGGAAATTGAGGACCCCTAAACCTCCCTCATGCTCCTGACTGGGCCCCCCTCTGGTGCGGGCCCCATGGCGCCCGTATGGGTCGCTAAGGCGGTAGTTCCGCCCCTGAATACCATCCTCTATATGTTATGGATACGTGGAGAAGGAGAGGTGTTTTGTAGCACAGTCCTAGAGTGTCATAGATCCAGTCTTACATTGACAGGGTTATTCACAAAAGGGTGAAGAGTTTGGAGAAGGCCTGGGAAGTGAACGATCTAGTCCAAAATAGCTAAATTGGAAAGGGAACTGAATTTGAGAATGTTTCCAAATCTGGTATGTTGTGCTAGATTGTTCACTTCTCTTGCCTTCTCCAAACTCTTCACCCTTTTATGAATAGCCCTGTGAAAAAGAAAACTAATGCAAATGCCTCATCTAAGTTCAGGTAAGCTGAAATATATTCAAGTTTTTATTTTGTTTTTATACATTTTAATACCTATGTCCTATATAATACCTATAATTCAACATAAACGTTTCTCCAACTTTTTTTTTAATTTTGAAATATACATGACATGTTTTGAATTATTAAAACTGCTGAAAAGGCCAAAAGAAAAATGAAACAGTAAGTTCCTTCAACCTTTTTCTTATGAAAATAATTCATTATGTCTGGTTTTTAAGAATGTAAATTCCCCTTAAAACTTTCAGTAAAAATGTAGGTAAATCTTAATAAATTGCCATTCAGAAATAAAACTTCTGCAAACAGGTTTTTTTTTACACCTTCACCTCTTCACACCATAACCTCTAACCTAGATAGCAGCTTTATAAATAGACAAAGCCATCAGAAACCATATTTCCTATAGAAATAAAAACAGTGAAATAGCAATTTTAACCATTATAACGACACCCTAAAGGATTATAAAGCCATTTTAAATATAGTGTAATACAAAATGTATAATAAAAGTATATTATAGGAGGTTCTATGGTTTATTAACCATACTACATCATGTTCTATCATCGGAACGACCCAAAAGAATAATATATGCTGCTATAGTCTAAAAATAAAATTCTATTAAAATAACAGTTATCTTAGATATTCACTCGAAAAGCTTAGCTGGCAGGATGTGCCTTTTCATATAAACTAATTTTGTGCTATACCTTATGCTCCTTATCCATGACTCATGTAATATAATGAAAGAATAAAATAGTTTAATAGTTTAATGTCAGCTTCTTCGAACTGAATATTTGTCATTTGTAGGTCAGATATCACCACAAGAGAGTTTTATAACAAGACATGTAAATTTAGAGCAAAGTATTTATTTGTGATATGTCAAAAAAAGCAGCCTACACATTTACTAAAGACACTTTTTTGTGGGCAACAGTTTTGTTCTATCAAGTTAAATGTATATGTGCTGGTAAATAATTGTTGTTAATATTACATCAATAAAGGCCAATGCTACACTATTCTTTTTTACCACTTGAGTCTCTAGGCCTTTTTCTCAATAAATCCCCTACAGTTTTAGAACATTTTTGTTTCATTTTGGCGATGTCTTGGTTCTGCAAAATGATACCTTGTAGCATTTGTAGTCTACCCTAACACATTATACATCTTTAAGGACAGATCGGGATTTAGTTTGGTAGCTATATTTGGATACATATATTTTTATTTTCATGGTTGTTATTGTGAATATATAGTATAAATTAGGAAAAAATGAATTTTCATGTAATTTTGTCCAACACAACAGTTACGTAATTTGTGCCCCCACCCATATATTTACTTCAAAATGATATCACACTATTGCGACTTTTACGTAACATAGCGAAATGGTAATGCTCAAAGTGAACGTACGCGACTTACTTTAGAACACCTTTATTCCCCTTACAACACTATGCAATGCACACAAAGAAAAAAAGTTTGTGTAAATTGTTAGCATAATATTAAAGTAAGATTATGGTGGTTTGACAAAGGCACAAATTACCACAATGGTGACTTTTTAACAGGTTTGTGATCACTAAAAATGTAAATGACGTGTTCACTTACGTGAGCATTTAAAGCTTGTACAGTAAATGCAAATATCATCCATAGCATCTGAAATCATTTTTGCAACCTGGGAAATAATTTTGGGAGGGAGTGTGTTTTTTTTTAAGAGTGATCTACTGCTACAGGGAGATGCTGGCCTTCATATTGCAGGTATGTGGTGTGAGGTAAACACAATGCAGAGAATTTTATATAGAACAACTGGAAGCCCAGAAGCTTTTTTTGAGCTCCTGGGCTTAGAGCTGGATCCTGAATATCATTGGCTGCGGGTGGTACCAGTGCTAGAAGCCACCAGGACCCAGAAGAGCCTCTGAGTTTAGGGGAAGCGTTCCAGGGTTATTCACTAAGCTGCCAAAGGCAGCAGAGTGAATAACCGAGCCGTAATGAAGTGAGTCGAACAATGTTCGGGTATGCACTACGGCTCAGTACGGCTGATTTCAGCCGTACATCGGCTGAAATCAGGCGTACATTGGCTGTCTTCGGCTGCACTTCGGTCAGCCGAACATGCTCTGCAGAAGGACTTCGATTCAGCCAATCCAACATCTGGATCAGCTGAGCCGAAGCTCCGTCAGCTCACTTTCACTGCTCCTTTCAAATCGGTATTTTTTTAAAGTGTTTTTTGGATTGATACATTTCCCCCAGGGCAGAACCCGAATCTCTATACCCCTTTTATGGCCAATAACTTGCATATAAGCCTTTAAAAAGGGGACAATTGATTTTTCAAGTTCGGGTCCAATAGACTTGCATTGAATTCGAGTAAAAATTAGAGGTGTAGTGGCCCCTACTCAATAACCTTAAAACCTACTATGAAATAGAAGCTAGTAGCTAAAAAGGGGCACATATGGGACAATTCTCTAAAGCCTGGTGAATGACCAGGCTGGTGGGTCTTGTGATCCAAACAAGGATCTTGCATATATCATAAATTAAAAAAAACAAAAACAAAACAGGTTCTATGGATCTTTAAGGGATTTTTTGGAAAGGAAACACAGGAAAAAAGATCACTGTTAGGTTTTCTTCTCAATTAACCCGTATCCTACGTGTACATGTCTGTACTAAGGTTTACAAATGCAAAAATTAGAAGGAAAAGGTCTGTTATGGAGGCATCTGCAATTTTGATTTGTTTTGGTCACTTTCATTTTTAGGTAATGCAGTTGAGACGTAGTATGCATAAAAATTACAAATGTTAATTTTTTTCCACATCCTTTGTGGCATCAGCGTTGAGGCTGCAATATCATTAGATGCATGTAAATGACAGAAACCCCCAAATAACAAAGAGCCTAACATATACTGGAAAACAAGACCACGTTGTGTGTGTCTTTAAATTGCAGAATAAGAACACTGTCTTCTACTACAAAACAGAAATATGACAACATATTTACATTTTTTTCAAACTGACAAATAGTGCTACCTACAAACGTGACAGCAATGGCAAGATATGAGGTGTGAAAGCATCTACTGCAGCAGAATAACAGTACCAGGGAAATAATGGAAAGCCTGGCATAACTTGGAAAAATAAGGGCGCCTGCATGTCTTATAATTTCAAGAACTCTGCCCAATACTGTACAATAGAAATTTGACACTTCAATTTTTTTTTCTTTTTTAATTAGTAAACCGTATCTCTTGAACATGTGCACATAACAGTACAAAAAAAGGCACATAACATACCACTGAAATAATGATGAGCCTGGAGCAGCTTTGAAATTACAGCCAAAAAAAGGCTTTGAAAAAGCTGGCCAAAGAAAAAAGCAAGAAGCTGTCAAAAAATGTAAGCAGGTTCAAAAGAATTCTTGCTGAAAACACACAGACTAAGCAGAATCTGGAGGCCACAGGTTGCAATTGAATTGTTAGGTCAACTATAGATTTACCAGCTGCTACTGTATGTAGTGCAGTGTAGTGGATGCATCGTTTAGGTAGGACCTCAAACTACATAGTTCTTGCTAATTTTAAAGGATAATGTTCAGAGCTTGTACAATCAAAATGTAACAGTTGTGTCCAGTTTAAAATGTAAATCTAGCTACAGTTTATTTTGCATAGATTTGGTATGGATTAGAACCCATGTTACAGTGACAAAAGTTCCACCAAACTAGCAGTAAAAAGACCTAACATAACCTATCCAAAATAAAAAATAAAAATAAAGTTTAGGCTGAACATACACTACAAGTCTTTTATTTGTATTCTTGTGTTGAATGTCTGCTCTCACTGACACCATCCTCTTCAACTCTAACTATGCTTTCCCTTTATATTATTTCGTTGGAGGCTGAGGGTGATATGGATAAATAGCTTTTATCCTCTGTCCCTGTACAGTTTTGTGCTTGGGTGAACTTTGCAATAACAACTGACACCTGCTGGGCACTGCAATGCATCTCGTGCAGAGCTGTGTCCATATACCTTATCCATCATGACTGGCCTAAGAGGCTTAGAGCACATTCAAGAAACCATGAGAATCCACCAATCATTAGAATATTGCTCTGAAAATGATTTGAAGTGGTGCAGATTACAAAATCTTCACCGAATAATGTACATGAGCCACAAAGACCAACAACACTTTAGGTGAATTAGTATGCTCATGTCTTGTGATAATCTTATTAACCTCTCCCTGGGGATAATCGTATTATTAAAAGTGCTCCACATCTACCATACCCTTACTATGTAGCAGTCTGTTGGGGACATTCCCATCATGTGAAAGATCATGGTGCTGGCTGAAGGTTCTGTTCTAGATTGTTAAACAACATATGTGATGATCTGAGTATGCAGATATGTGTACTTTGTGCTCTACATTTGCCAATCCCGCCCTACCCTTGCTCCCAATGCACATAATCCACCATTCTGTACCTGGTCAATTTGCTGGGAAAAGCCCTTTAAAGGTAGAATTGAACACGTGTTTTATTTGCATATATCTACTGCTAGCAAGCAGTAGTTACAGTACTGTATATGCAAAAACATAGAATTTTTTTTAAGTTTCCAAAATAGGTAATTACTTACCTGTGTCTCTGCCACTCGCTCCCATCTGAAGATTAGAAGATCTGAAGATTCTCGAGCGGCCGTGAAGGATCATGGGGCGGGCGCATGCGCAGCAGAGATCTTCGTCCGGGAGAAGAGGAGAGACACAGAACATAAAACATGAGTTGCTACTTCTAAATTAACAGCAAACACATGGCATGCAAACACCCTAATTTGCTGTTTAAATTTGTTAAACAAAAAGGCAGGGGACTGTCCATGATATGAGTTATCCACTTTATAAGCCATTGCTCTTTCAATTACTACATATAATTATTTGTACTTATTGTAATTAGTTATTTTTGCATAAACTTGTGCAGTTTTACAGTATTAAATCATCCCACATATACGATTACCCGACTCCCTGTTGTTTATTTTGCTTGCAAATATAACACTGTCTGAGAGTAGCAGAACGCTTGTGTTCATTACCATCAACCAAATGAATTATGAGACAATCAATTTGAGGGCTCTACAATTTTCCCTGAAGTACCCTACTGCTGGTAACCTCTTTTAAGGACTGCATATTTCTTATCATTTGACTATCCCTTTTGCCACAGTTGGTGCTTGTGAATCTACAACCTTCTTCTTTACATGGTTTCTATTAAAATGCCTAATTAAGCCCATGTTCTCTTTCTTTTCAACAATAGTAAAGCCAAAAAGGCATGAGAAAATTGTGTCTATCACAAAGTAAAAGGCACAGAAGCAAAAGAGCAAAATGTTAGTCAGTATTATACCATTAATGTATTGCTTCAAAAAAGGTACATAAAACATAAATAAAGACTTGTTACAGTTTTTACATTGGAAAATCAAATCAATGCAGTTCAAGTTATGTTGGATATTATATTGAAGACAAGTTAACATAGTTTCAATGACACACAGTGAGGCTCTTTTTCAAAAATCACGAAACGTTCAAGTAGAATGTACATACCATACATAACTGTCTGCCATATGAGCAGTATGGCTTTAAAAAAAAAATAGGGATTCAGCAAAGGCTGAACTAGTGCTGGGCTTGCTCTGTACAAATGCTATGGAAGGACCTGCATTATATACACAAGAAATGGAAAAATAATATTGATCAGCTTGCAGATTTGTAAATGATAAATCTAAAATAAAACTGACCAAAAACCATTATATTTTACCTTGAAAGCACCTTTTTTTCATGCCTATGTAAAGACAAAAACAAACTAACCCTGTAGCTACACAAAAAACTCTTCTTTGCCACATCTTACCTTTAGAGTTCCTGCTAGCTGCTCTATTAGGTAAGCACTGAGCAGGGTCGGATTTACTCTCTCTGCTGCCCCAAGGCCAGGTTCCTCAATACGCCCCCCTCCCCGCCAAACCCACCCAATGGAAAATAGCAACCAGATGGAGGCAGCAGGGTTGGTTTTAATGTTTCATCTTTATTATTTTTTACTTCATCACTTTTAATTTTTTTTATTTTAAGTATTATTTCTTATTTTGTACTTATTTTTATTTATTTTATAATTTTTTACTTTTTAGCAATTGTTTTAAAAAAAATTCCCATCACACAGGAGATGACAAGCCACTGTGTGATAGCATTTGGAGGTGACAGGTTCTCTTTATTGAACCCGTCACCTCCAATACAGGAGTTTGAGTACAGCACTGTGCTGGCTCTCCTGTGACATCTGAGATGGGAAGGCTGCTCTCCATCCTGAAATCCTTTGACATTACTTTGACATAGTCCTTGAAAACCAGGGCGGGAAGGGAGGAATTCAGCCGAGTGTGCTGAGGCTGCTCGGCTAAACCGAAGGAAGTGAAGTGGGCCGAATGCAGCTGATGTGGCTAAAAAAAGCTATCTTCCGCAGCTTATTATATAACCCCCCTAATGATGAGATAGGTAGCTGTGGGAGTAGTTTGATTTTCATTAACATGAAACTGGTGTGCAGAAAAAAAAACACCTTTTGCAAGCTATGTAAAGGATGTGCAGGTTGCTGCTGTTTAAAGGGAAGTTGAATATCCACTGTCTTACAACTTAGAATGTCTTTTCAAAAAATGTATCGTTACATCTTACATAAGAAAAGCATTTACCTCTATAAAATCTTGATTTTGTGGGAACCTCTAAAATAAAGCATGATATAGTATTTTACCAGCTTTTCATTGTTACTGGTCACATATCCCTTTGTCAGTATTATTCACCATCACCACTCTCATTAGATAGATATCCCTCATATGTAGTTCTCTTTAGACCCAGGGCCGGATTTTCCACAAGGCCATCCGAGGCCCAGCCTCAGGGCGGCAGGGAGTAGAGGGGCAGCAGGGGTCTGGAATCCTATTGTTCCATGAAGTTCCGGGTGGGTAGTTGTTTTCTACATTTAGCCCTGCTTCAGGCAAACAGTGCTAAAAGCTAAATGCACAGTGGGGGAAGCTGCTCGTTCATTTACAATACAATACAAGTAATCTCACCGATATTGCCGAGATGACTTGTATGCAGCCTGCAGGTTGGTCCTCTCCTGCCGCCCCCCCTCCCCCGCGCCGGCCGGAGATCCTCTCTTCAAACACTGAGGTGGGAGAGCTTCACTGAGGTGGGAGTGCTGTGCTGGAACTCCTGTATTGGAGGTGACTAGGTTCAAAAGAGAACCTACACCTCCAAATGCTATCACACAGGGGCTTGTTAATTCCTTGTGATAGCAATAAAGTTAAGTGAAAAAAATAAAAAAATTGATAAACATATTAAAATAAAAAAAATTAAGAAAAAAATAAGTAAAACATTATAATCATAATAAAAAAGGTATTGGGGAACCTGGCCTTGGGGCAGCACAGAGAGTAAATCCTGTCCTGTTTAGACCTCATCACTTCTCATTTATAGCATGTGGTTTAGCACATGTTCCTCGTCACTTGGCCCTCCTTACACACTATGTATAAATATTTATTCATTTATGTGAAACAACAATGTTTGTGGATGACAGATGACAATGTTCAGTTTTCTTCTTGTGTTTGATCCTGACAAGCTATGATGTCCGAAAAGCATAGGAGAAGGAAGAATAAAACAATCTTAAACACTCCAATAAAAATAAAAAAAAGCAAATGGCTACCTTAAAGAAAGAAATAACAATAACTAATAACTTACATGTAGTTCAAACTGTTATTTTAGATGCATGTGCAGGATGGATGGTACATTTTTTGTGCTAGCAGAAAAGTTCAAAATAGAGTACAAAAATACATTTCACTGTAACTTTAGGCAATCATGGATTTGAAATAACAGTAGATTCATGAAAATGCACATCAGCAATGTTCTTTTGACAAGAACATAGTACACTTATTAACTTTTAGGTATTTTCTGAACAGTGAGTCACATTGCATCCTTCATACTTCAAATTTCAATCCCTCTGGGTAGAACTGCTGTACCCTGCACACATTTTTGTCCTTGGATATATGTAAATGCACATGCCAGTCTAGTGAATCATATCTCTGCTAATAGCCTTTCTTTCTCTTTGACAAACCTTTGTGTTCATTTCAGTCAAGCTCTGTTGTTAAGGTTATATTTTTATAGGGACATTGAAACCCATGTTAGGTAAGTTATGAATGCAATTACAATTTAAGAGAATATTTGCGTACATTAGTTAACATCAGTGGAACGTAGCACTTGCATATCAACGCTTAATTGCTATAAGCATAAGTGACATAATTGCTACAAGGCATGCATTTCCCATAATATGAGGTAATTTCATGCACAATGAACATTCTAAATATCCACTGTGTGTTAGAGCAAAATGAAAATTTTAATCACTGGATGTCTTGCCGTATTTTAAAGTTGGTTAATTTCTGTTGTGATGCATATGCATAATATTTTACTTTAATTAAGTCAAACCTAGGTATGGTGCTTTAGTATCCCAGGAAAGCTTAGCAGCAGGCTTTTTCTTTTCTTTTTTTTCCTAAAGTCATCAAGTTTTCAGCATTAATCAGAAAAGATTTGTCTAGTTATGGGAGTTAAGAAGTTATTTGAAATGAAAATTGATGGTGTGTGCTAGCTTTCAAAAGCTATTAGGGACATGCAGATGCCTGAGAACATTGTTTAATGATTACAACAAAACAATTAAGAAACTATTTGTAAGTGTATTAATAAATGTGTTCTACCTAGGGCTTTTTTTAATATCCCTTAAAATATAGCCTACCAGATGTTAACCTACTGTTTGTAAGCTCGAAGCTTACACAGGTCTGTGGCTTCTGTCTATGACAATCTAAAAAAAAAGAGAACAGGAATTTTCACCAGTACACCTTCATGTCCCTGAAACATTGGCCTGTTATGCTTTTGTTCTCATGTGGATAAAAGAAACAATTTTCGAACGTGAAGGTGTGCTGGTGAATATTCTACTTCTTTTAAGATTGGTGGCACCAACCACTAATTCACTGCAGCACTTGACCTCATTTAGTGGACAATCCTGTGTGGTGTGCAAAGAACATAATATCTCTCTCACTGTGTGGTAATACTGATTGGCTCGATGCTGTCACATGGAGTGAGTAACATATTTCACCATACCTGGAACTTAGTACCAGCTATATTCTTTTACTTCAAGTGCCAAACAGAGCATTTTTCCCAAGGGTCTTGTAGGTAGTCCAGTGACCCCACAAGTCCTATCTCTTTTCCTATGGTGGTGGTTGGTCCTGACTCCTGCACTCAATTGTGGTCATGTAATGATGTGCCATTGGTGTTCAGTGAAGTAGAACTGAGCACAGATGCGTATGATGAGAGTCCCCCAGGGAGTCTGTTCATGACAGCCTTGGCTTACAGGAAATTGGTTGAATGGCGTTGGTCCTAATTCAACCTGGAAGAGAATCGCTATCTGGTGGTCAAGCAGACCTTTTGATTTTTACAAGCGCTGGGATGCTTATGTATAACTTTTTTTTATACATGTTGGGACCAAATTCTGATTACATGTTGGGACCAAATTTGATAGCCTAATAATGCTTACTTTAGGTTTCTTTATACTTCACAAAAAAAAAGCCTAACTTATTACCAAGGGCTTGTTCACACCATGTCCATGGAGCTGCATTTTTCAGCACACCACCACACATGTGGGCACATAAAAAACAACTGTAACTAAGACTTTTGAAGTGCATGTATATCAGCTGTGTATTTGTTTGCCTACAGTTGCACTTGAAGCTCTCTTGAAACAGATTATTTCCAAAGGTAGACAGCACATTTTAGCTCTGAAAAAGGGCAAGAGTTATTCCCTCTGGCATTCCAACTAAGATGGGCATGGCAAAAAAAAGCATATCCATTTCAAGAACAGGGGTCCATGTCACATGTCAGTTTAAAACAGGCAAAATTTAGCAAAAGCCACAGGTGTTTTCACCTACATACTCAAAAGTTCAATTGCCCTGAAATGTGTTAGTGGTAAGGTTCTCCTTGAACTACCATTCTCCGGAAAAGTGAGTTGGCTGTTACTGCTAACCTGTGTACCAGTTGTATTGGCACATCTACAGTTCACTGTGATTAGTTTTTTTCAGATTTGCAATCCATTCTGCAGGCTGAAGGGTGTTCATTGACAGGTACTCACTATGTTGAAGATAAAAACAAGCCGTTGGACAATATGACCAGAGCAATAAAAAGATCCGGATAGCGTGTCCTGTATAAAGCACTGCTGTGTCGACGCGTTTCCGGGGCACGCCCCCTTCATCAGGACGTAATCCTGATGATTAAATGATATTTGGATTAAATGATATTGCACCAGGAAAGGCGCCTCTTCTTTTGTGTTTTTTAGATGTTCCAGTACCCTTGACTGTTTTTGAGGCTGCACCTTGCATATGTGCTTACGATTTCTTCCCCAGGAGGGGTAAGGATTGTCCTTGGCGCTTTTAAAACCATAAACTTTTCTCTTTTGAAGGGTGTTCATACCCAATTACAGGGCAATTCTAAACAACTTAGCAAAAGAATGGGCAAAACCAAACCCTCATTAATAATTTTCACTTTCACTAAAAATCACTTTGCTTTACTAAAGAAATTAAACATACTTACATAAGCTTCCATAGTATCACAGAATAATGTATGCATAACTAATGATATCTTAGTGATACAAAAATTGTAAGTATTTATGAATTGTAATTGCAAGTACATTATAGAAAATAAACATGTATAGAGGGTGTCCAAAGTCACAAAGCATAAGTTCAGGTAACATGTTTGGATTTTTAAAGACTAGCATTAACTAGAAAGTTTGCTTTATGTTTTTAGGTATGGCAGCAACACACATCATTTATAATGGGAAGGTGTAAATTTTAAAGGTCATGGATTGGACAAAATCAAAATGAAGTCCAAGCCAGGTCAGCAACAAACATAAGCACGGTACAAAATGGTAATCAAAAGGCAGGTGGGGGACAAGCAGAAGATCATGAACCAGGAATGCAATATAAAGTCAAACCCACACAGGATGCATACAGCAAATCCTATACTTGGGCAAAGACAAAAAGGGGAGGACAGTATTTTTTAGGTGGCAGATTAGGTAATTTCCTGCAGCTGACCAGTTGGAGGCGTGGATACAGATACCATTGACTCTAATTGGACGTACTAACCTTATCAAAATGAAGGTGCTCCCGCTCCTGCTCTACTTTTTGCGTAACTCCCCTGTACATATACCCAATGCTTTCTTTAAAAAGATGCATCAGCTGTTCTCCTCCTGTGTGTGGAATAACAAGACTCCGCGGGTTACACCTAGTCTCCTCCAAGAGTCCTGGACACAGGGGGGCTTAGCCTTACCCAACCTCAACATTTTTTATTTAGCTAGGCAGATGGTGGTGGTCCATCGTTTGCTAACAGCGGAGGATAGTGATGCGGCGGTGGTGACGGAGGCCGCCTCGGTGGGGTCCTATGCAGCCTTGACCGGGTTGGTGTATAGAGGGGTGGGGGCGCCATACTCTCTGACGGAATCCATGACAGCGACACTTAAGGCTTGGGATGAGATGTGTAAACTCCTCTATCCTGACAATCCCCATACGTCGCCACATGCCCCTCTGTGGAATAACCCCAAACTGCGACACTTTATGGATATTCCTGACTTCCATATCTGGCCGGAGAGGGGAATGTGGACCGTGGGGGATCTAACTTTGACCAGTTCACTAGTCTCCTTTGCAGAACTGCAGGGGAAATGTAACCTTCCGAACAATTACCTGTTTAGGTACTTTCAGATACGGCATGCTTACCAGACGCAAATGGGGCGTCACACTGCGCTCAAGCCCTGTCAGCTACAGCAGGTGTACATAAACTCCCTTACAGGCTAAAGTGGGTGGTGGATGTGCTGGACCTCTCGGACGATGCCTGGGAGGAGGTGTGGGATTACCCCTTCTCTCACTTGGTGTCGGTTTGGGACCATCTCATACAATTCAAAATCCTGCATTGAGTGTATTACACACCTGCACAACTGTCAAGGATATACAGGGATACCTCCTTCTCCTGCTGGCGCTGCTCGGCACAGCCGGCAGATTTTAGGCACATATTCTGGGACTGTCCGGGGATCGTGGGATACTGGATATCAGTCACATACTTCATATCGCAGGTAATAGCACTTGCCATCCCGCTAACCATCTCTATGTGGGGAAGTTATGTATAACAATTGCTGTATTAAGTATGTGCCACTACTTCGGTGGGTGATGTTTGTAAATTTATGTGTCTTATTATGTTTAACACTAATAAACAGTATTTTTTTTTTAAAAGGCCACCCCCCAACAAAACCCCCCACCCCCATTTTAATAGAAATGCGCTGATCAGCACGTTTATGAGGGTTTTAATTTGCGTTTCAGAGCTGAAACGCGACTAAAAACAGCCAAAAATGGTCTTTCAAAAATCATGCAGAAACCACGATGAAACGCTTCCGCCCTGGTGTGAATGGCGCCTGAATGAGGCCTAACACTTTACCTCTAGTACTGCCACACCAATGAGAGGCTGAGGAAAGAGGGGTTATAAAAAAAATTAAGGAGCGCTAGACTGTAAATAAGCGATTTATGTTATAAATGTTTTTTGCGCTGTGTTGGTGTTGTGATAAAATGATACAGGTGCATATTTAATTGCAACACAAGGTATCACAACGCACAGCAATGCGTCACAAAGCTTTGCCATGCACTGCCAGTTAAATAAATGTTTTATTTAAAAAAAAATCATGCACTGCAATGCGTTCTAACAACGCACTGCAGCGCATGTGCCTGGCGTACACCACAATATGGTGCACGTGTATGTTATGTGTGTGGGGGGAAGGGGGGGTTTGTGCTTTTTTAAAATTTATTTACACATTTGTAATTTATTTTTTAATTATTATGTATTATTATTTTACTGTTAGGGGGGCTTCGGGGAAATATTAGAGGTCTAAACAGACCCCTGACATTTCCCTTTTGAAATAGAAAAAGACATTGAGGACATAGAGTCCTCAATGTCTTTTTCTGCAGCCTCAGCACTCAGTCAATGGGAAGCACTCATTACAGAGGCTTCCCATTCATTCGCAAACTGCTGATAGTAAGATATTTACTATCAAGCAGATTCTCAATAGGGAGGAGCCTCTGTACTGAGTGCTTCTCCCCATTGAGAAATTAATGAACAATCCGGATTCCCGCTGCCTCAGCCCATACAAGTGGGGGCGAGCAGCGGGGATCCGGGCTCCCCCAGTGGCGCGGGCCCCATAGTGACCACATCAGTCGCTATGGTGGTAGTTCCGCCACTGCTTAACATATTAAAGAAACGCAGCACCAATGCACATGAGTTGTGGTGAACTGTAATGCCACTGTAATGTAGTGTTTCGGATATTCATTGCCTTAGTGTGTGCCAGTGTCGTGCCTTCTGTGCTGGGTGAGGCATCCCCCAGCCCGCCAAAGCTTCGCCCCTCCCACCGAAGCTCCGCCCCAATCCTGCCGAAACCCCACATCCAGCTCCCTAACCAAGCTGTGTGGGGAGGAGGAAGGGAGGAGACAGGGAGGCTCCTCCCTGTCTCCTCCCTTCCTCCTGGCGCTATGCAATTGGTCCAAGCCGTCCACAGAGCTCACACCTTTAACACAGAGTAGAGGCTGTGACAGCTCTTGCCTCACCAAGTTAAGTTACACAAGCAGTGGGGAAGCCCGCTGCTGTGTAACCTAAGGTAGCTACCTATCAATAGCCGGATGCAGCGCTGCCTTTAATTAAAAGAGAATTATGGGGTAAGTGTTTTTCCCCATAGTTCTCTGCACCGCTGCAGCCGGGACGGATCCCGATATTACTGTTGAGATCCACCCAGCTGCGTGAGTGACAGCTGGCTCTGCCTATCTAGAGGCAGAGCCAGCTGTACCCGCCCCCTCCCCCGTCCGTTCCTCCAGTCAGCGCTGGGGAATCCCTGCAGGGAGCCTTGACTGACAGTCACTGCTCTCTGCAGGGAGATGATTGAGAAGTGAGCGAGCGACGGTATGTGTTTGCTCACTTCCCGAGCTATTGAGCTGACGTGTGACAATGTGTTTCATTGTCACAGTCACCTCATAGATCTCCTTTAACAAGCAGCGCTCCATCCATGATAGGTTATACAGTGGGGAGGCTTTCCCTGCTGTGTAACCTGTAACAAGCCGCTCTGAATGGAGAAAAAGCTGTCAGGTTCAGACTTGAAGCTGACACCTTTTTATTTCATAATACTAGGTGAGGCTCTGCCTAACCTGCCTCCCCTGACCCCTGACATCCCTCCATTGACTCCTAATTGCCCAACGAATGAAATTCATAATACTAACAACAACATACAAAACCATATACAACTCCGTCCCAACCTACATCACCGACCTCATCTCAAAATACCACCCAAACCGTCCTCTCTGCTCCTCTCAAGACCTCCTGCTCTCTAGCTCTCCAATTACCTCCTCCCATACTCGCCTCCAGAACCTCTCCAGAGTGTCCACCATCCCCTGGAACACCTTACCCCAATCTGTCTGCCTATCTCCTACGCAGCTCACATTTAGGCAACCAATAAAAACTCATCTCTTCAGGGAAGCCTATCTCATCTCAACATAACTCAATCTAAACAATGATTACCTTTTGTATCACTTGCCCCTCCTACTAGATTGTAAGCTCTCACGAGCAGGGCACTCCTAACCCTATTGTTCTGAAACTGTATTGTATTGTAAATTGTATTGTAACTGTACTGTCTCCTACATTTTGTAAAGCGCTGCACAAATTGTTGGCGCTATATAAATCCTGTATAACAATAATAATAATACTAATAATAATAATTATTTCACCAATGTTACTTGCAATATACATGATCCCACCGGCAAAGGTAATCCAACACCATGGTGATGACTACCATCAGGGCCGGATTTATTCTTTCTGCTGCCCCAAATGCCTGGTTCCTCAACACGCCCCACTCTCCACCAATTTACAAGTGATCTCAGGGACATCGCCGGGATCACTTGTACTAAAAACACTGGATTCCCAGCTGTACATTTAGCCCTGCTTGCCCGACGCAGGGCTAAATGTAGGGGAAAAAACGACACACCTAGCAGCTGTGCCGCCCCTCTACTCCCTGCCGCCCCAAGGCCAGGCCTTAGTGGTCTTGTGGTAAATCTGGACCTGGCTACCATAGCTATGTAGATGATACACAACTTTACTTGCCTTTCAAGCCAGCCACTGGTGTCCTCTGTGATCAAGATGAACAGGAGTCTTACTGACATACAAGAGTGGATGAACTAAAAGGTGGCTGAAACTGAACCCAGACAAAACAGAAGTGCTTGTAATTGGTAGGCAGAGGCTAATATCAAAATGGCAGCAACCACATTCAGCTGGTTTAAACCTTGGGAATACACCTCTAACATTTTTAGATGGGATCATCCTAGACACTGATCTATCAATTAACACTTTCACTGCCAAGGGTGTAAGGCTTATTTCAGAACAAAAATGTTTCAAGCTGGCCAGCTTGGTAAGCCTTATGTCCTTGGTTCAGATCTGTAGTTACATGCATACAGTAGAAAAATACTGCTTCTTGATGCTGGACTGCCGTTTTTCAGGTGTGTGAACAAGGCACAACAATGACGTGCGTTTTGGTGTGGGCAATCCCACTGCGGGTGGGGTGTGTGGCTGCAGTGCCATTGACTTCAATGCACTGCCATGCCCCCTCCCGCCCGTGAACGCAGGAAGCCACCAGGGATGCAATACAGTGCATTCCAGCAGCTGACCACCCTGGAACGCACTGTTTATGGTGTAAACAAGCCCTTAGGGCTCTAATACAGGCTTCCTACCGGTCACCAGCACCTGCATTCACATTAACTGAAGATGACTAGAAAACAGAAACAGGACTGAAATTTATTTTTCTGTATCAGCTATGGCATATATTTATGTTGGAAGGAACTTCTTTCCATGTGTTCTCATGTAGGTGCACTTGCCAATAAATGGAAAACCATTATTACAGTGACACTTGAAAACTTGGGTGGTAGGACTGAAAATGTTTTCACTAACCCCTTATATTTTTCAGGTATGTCTGAAGATAATTTATCAAGTTATGTTACCATTTGCACAGTGCTTCCTGAACAGAAGACAAAAGTAACATGCTGTGGTTTTTTTTAAAGTAAAGTTCTTCCAACTTTAGTGTTTTAATATTCTGTCTAGTCGACTGAGATACATTTCTTGCTTGCAGCATCATTTTAGCTTTTTTCTGTACCCGATATTCACACACACCACAGGTGAATATGAGAAATCATTACAGCTTGATGACTGCTGAAATAATGGAAGATAAAAAGATACATTACAACCAGGGAAGCTGGCATGATTTGTAAGCATCTTCAAAATTAAGCTGTTCTCTTAAAGTGACCGTCTCCAGTGCGGCTATGATATTGTAGCATCCCTAATAACCTTCATCTGCACTTGTGAGCCAAGTGAGCAGAGCACGTATCCCATTACCTGTCAAGCGAGTACGTAGAGTTCTCCTGGCCCCGCTGTAATAGCAGGCTGCTGGTGAACGGAGTAATAAACACCTACTGAGAGGGATGTAGCGTGAAAAGATCTCATCACCTGCCATTAGAACGCTGATGAATAATGCAGCATTTTCTGTGGCAGATGTCAGGGGGTGGGAGGAAGAATCACTTCAGTAAATGCTCTGGTGAGCACTTCAGCTCAAAGTGAGAGCTGATAGCAACAGATGCATGTGACAAAATTACACTCTGTATTGTATTTTAGGAAGAAATTGGAACATTTACTTCACAAATAGCTGGCTGGCAGGTATTTCTGCTACTTTTTGGGGGGCTTTCAAGTGAGAGGGAATGTAAGGGATGCTATAATGCAGGGCATTAAATCTCATCTACGGATTCAACTGTTTAAAGGATTCGTTTGTCTCTCTGTCGCTTTCAAACCTGAATATACCACCTTTGGAAATTAAAAAAAGGCAATTTTATTCACAACCTGTGCTTTAATATCCTGGCTCAATATAAATGTCACTCAGTTGGTATTGGGAACATTCAAAGTGTCCACCTTTGCTTAAAAGTATAATTCTCAGATCACCACTTTTTCGACTATTAATAGACTTGATATACAACTCTGTTTTTCCAAGCTCAAGTAATAGATGTGACGAGTTGCTATCTGCACAAAACAAATTATTGGTAATACAATAGCTTAGATGAACACACAAACACACACACACACACTTATTCTAAGTTAAATGAATGTGGCCTTAAAGCAACATAAACTCAGGAGTTAAATCTTAAAAATATATTCAAGTTTCTGAACTATTAACACAAATGTATGTTATTTGTGTATCACTCAGCTTTAGATCCTCAAATTATCTCTGAATTCATGCTGACACTGTCCCTCCTTCTGGAGGGTGGCTACGTTTGTTCCCCATGGTCCCTGTATGTGTTGTAAAGTAGTCACTGTGACCGTGATGAGGTCTTAGCATCTCAATATTAATTTGAACATTTAATTGTTGGCTTATTTTGTTGAAACGCAGCACATCTAGTTCGAAATGCAACAGGCTGTCCTGACATTGATTGGTTAAATTTTGTTTAGGCTATCTTAACATTCCAAGAAACATTCCAGAAATCTGCTAATCAGGGCCTGTGATCTTTATCAGCCTCACCATAAAGTACTAATTACCTAAGTGGGGCACCAGGCATAGCATAACCTTTTTATTGTTAACTGTCATAAAAAAACTTTAACCACCTCCCGTTCATGGCCGTTCCTGAACGGCCAGACGGGGGTCTTGTAGGAGCGGGAGGGCATCTTAAGACGTCCTGCCCCTCCAATCCGCTTGTGCGTGGCGCTCAGCGCACACATGAGTGTGAAACTGTTAGCAATGTAAACAGCCAGTGATGGCTGTTTATATTCAAGTAATCGGGTATCTCTAGAGACGCCTGATCACTTGCAAAAGCTGTGGGTGTGCGCTCCCCCCGTACCTCTGTCACCGCTGCCTCCTCGCCGACGCTGCCAGTCCCGAGATCCGCTGTGCCCGGTGTGGCTGGGACCGGCACGGCGACACTCTCAGTGGAGATCAAAGGGAGGTCAGGAAACGAGCTCCCTTTGATCTCTTCTCGGTCCCCAAATGCAGGAAGTGATGTGTACTACATCACTTCCTACATTCAGTGTCAGATCTCTGCTTTTATCAGCTTTTCTGGGGGTCCCTAGGTGTCTCAATGTCCCAATAAAGAGGACCAGTTATGTGAATTGGCTATCACATAGGTGATTTCTTAGTCCCCTATGTGATAGCAATAAAGTTAAGTGTCAAAAAAAGTTTAACAAAAATTAAAGCATAAAAAAATAAAGAAGCTAAAAAAAATAGTCACAAAAAAAAAAGTAAAATAACAAAAAAAAATTAAAGTCCCCACCCCCCACATGCACATGCAAACACGCGTCTGGTGCGCCAACGTGCAAAAAAGACGATTCCGCCTATTGTGCCGCATATGTTACATATCGCCGCGAACGTCCAAATGAGTGCAATAATTTCAGGGCCATTAATCACTGATAACACTAAACTCATGAGCGGTAAAAGCTTTTAAATGGCCAATTTTGGGTCTGATCATTTTCGCGGGTGTGCACAATTTTAAAGCTTTGGTGTCTTTTATATTTTACCAAAAAATTGGGGGTGATAATAAATGTTTCATAACATTTCATAGGGAAACAGGTTTTTTTTTTACAAACTTTAGGGTACTTTTTTTATTATATAGTAAAAAATAAAACCAGCAATGGTGAATAAATACCACCAAAAGAAAGCTCTATATGTCCCCAAAAAATGATATAAAATTAATTTCAGCACAGCGTTGCATGACGGAATAAATGTCAGTCAAAGTACTGCAGCACTGAATACTGAAACATGGCCTGTTGAAATTTATACACACTGCTTGCAGAGCACAGAGGCAGACATTCCCATGAGGAGTTGAAGAGGACAGGTAACAAAAATGTAAGTTTCTGTGCTCATATAAATCAACTGCATATGCCTGCTTCATGGTTACTCGGTGTACATTGCTGGCATATGTTGTTTTAAA
Source organism: Nanorana parkeri (assembly GCF_000935625.1). Taxonomy (NCBI): domain Eukaryota; kingdom Metazoa; phylum Chordata; class Amphibia; order Anura; family Dicroglossidae; genus Nanorana; species Nanorana parkeri. Next base: position 198,908 of record NW_017306574.1, read on the forward strand.
AAATACCTCAGCAAAGGTGGAACTGGACTTTAATGAAAAGTCAACAGATAGCACACTTGACAGCCTCAGCTAAAGATCGCCTGATTTGATAATGAAATACCTGACCTTTAGTTCAACTTTAGAGTTCCATTATCACTTAATATTCATAATTTCAGACCTAGGGTACTACCTTATCAATATATATATATTTCTGTTGTCTTGTACCAGTCTTGCCACTCTCCGTTCTGCCCTAACATTGACTAGTCGCTGACGGCCACAATTCGCACGTTCAGACCCAGATTTTCAGCTGACAGTCCAGTCTTTAAACACTTTAACAATGAGCCCCTCTTGAACATTTAACGAAATCTGCTGTTTTCCTTAGGGTTGCACAGATACCAAGTACGGTACTCGGTACAAGTACGAGTACATGCACCGATACATTTGAGCTCCAAGACTACACTAGAGAAAAATTCAAAAATTAGGAGGCAGCTGTCATTTGTAAGGAGCACACGAGTATGAGTACTGGTACTTGCCGAGTACTTACAAGTACGAGTACTGATACATTTTTGTTTATTGACATTTATATATATTTGATGTCAAAAGAAAGCCCTAGCTGTCCCCTAAAAATGATATATAATAAGTGTGGGTGCTCTTGATGCGAAAAAAGGTCAATTATGGTTGAACTAACATATAACTCAAATTCTAGTGTTTGTTTACTTTTAGATCTTGGACAGTTGGCTGCGGTCAGAAAGAGTTAACGGAGTGGCGCTCAGGTCAAACACAATCTTGGCCAGGAGGCAATTCTGCTGGAGGCCCTTGGAGGTGGTGGCAGGGCAGGAAGAAGGCTGTGCCTTTGTTCTACTGTCCTAGAATGGACAGTGCATCCTTATACATTTCCTGCTTTCTGCTTCAGTTATCTTCTCATTGTAGTGACAAACCCCGAGTGGAGGAGCAGCATTGAGCTGCGGGCACATCTGCTGCTCCCAGCCATGCATCCATATGGCATTGTGTGTGTGCGCTGAGTGCTGTCAGAACAAGTAGATTGTCATGAGGGACAAGTAGATTGGGCTTCCAGCACACCAACCCCACCCAACCCCACTTCAAGTGGCGCAAAGTGTAGGGAGGCCCCTGAATGCACCCATAATTGACTCAGCACCAGGTCCAGAGAGCTCCAGGACACAGGCCACTGGCCCATGCTCTATTGCTCCTTACACGGGGCCTCTTAAGCTATACAGATCCTTTTCTGACTACAACCTCTTTGTCAGCTGAGGCATCTTCCACCCATCCCACCATAGATTTTATCAGGGCAGAATATTTATCTTCTTTAAGAGACAGAACTAACCAATAGTATCTGTCCAGGCCACACCTTATGTTAAAGGTGAATTTACACTTTGAGCACATAAAAAAAACAAAAATGCAAATATACCATGCAATCAGGTCAGGCTGTAAGAATGGACTTCAATCAAGTAGGGCAATGAGTTAGTTTATGCATAAATGGTCAGATGTCTCCCCATGAATGATGGGAATTCAGTCAGTGATAAATGACACAGTCTCTTGAAAGCCCACACTCTGACCCACTTATATTCCTTTCAGAAAGCAGTACTTGGGCCTGAGCAGCCAATTGCCATTGTCATTTTTGAGGGGTTAATATTATAAATCCTATGTAAACTCTGACAATGTCTTACACAAAGCTTACAAAGGGTTAGGTCTCGATGGATGAATGGGGAAGGGTAGTCTCTTTAGTAGGTCATTTATCAAATGACGAATAGAGGACATGGTCATAGAAAGATTGCAATAGTGCATTTACATTGTCCCTTTAACATTGTCCTTTTTAGCACACACAAGAAGATTAACAACTAAAAGCTGAACTCCAGCCAAACAGCCAAACCTACAGATAGTTTTACCAAAGCATTTATATTTCTGTTAATCCAATTCTGAGATTTACACAACTCTGCAGCACAGCATAGAATTGTCTGGAAGGGCAAGAGACCTGATTTTTTGTCTCTTGCCCTTCCTCTAGCGAGTGATTGAACAGCAAAAAAACCCACCCAAAAAGCAGCACACTAATGAGCTCATATCTCTGTCACTCTGCTCTTTCCTCCTATCAGCATGCTCCTTGTAGGCCCTTGAGCACTGCAGTACAGCTGATTGGTTCCTTGTGCTGTCCTTTCTATCCAAGCATGAGCTCTGTTGTACAGGGACTGCTAAAGAATGATACCAGTTCAAATTCAGGTTGCATTTTAAAAATACACTTTATAATATATTAATACAGTTCTGGAATAATGTGTGTCTTTATATCAGCCTTTAAAAGGAGTGCCTTAAAAATGGGGTAGTGCTCACCTTCAATAACCTTTTTTTTCGCTGTAGGATATCATTTATTTTCCCTAACTACAGGTACACTTTTATCCCACTAAACTACCAATGGCCCCTTTCAGTAAAAACTTTTCCTTTTTGGCATTAAATGGTCGTGCGGAAACTAGGTATTAAAACCCAACTCCACCCTCCACAAACTTGCTGGAAGGTTAAATGGCTCCCGTCTAAATTAACTCTTTATGTAAAATAGGGACCTTAGGTTGTATGCTCCTTTAGGGCAGGGACTTATGAGAATATGCAGTATGTAAAGTGCACGCAAATTGTCAGTGCTATATAAATTCTTGTAATAAATAAACAGACCCCTGATATTTCCCTTTTAAAATATAAAAAGTGAGTCATCAATCTCTTTTTCTGCAGCCCCAGCACTCAATGAACAGGAAGCACTCCCAATCTGGAAATAGTAAATATTTACTATCAACCCAGTCATGAATGGACAGGAGCCTCTGTATTGAGCTGCTTCTTGTTCATACACTTCCTGTTCATTTCCTGCACTTCCTGTTCATTCATAACTGGGGACATAGTAAACTTATGATGTCCTCAGTTATTTACAAACACTCAGTGATCAGTACTAATCGCTGAGTGTTTGCGCTCCACTCTCCATCCTGACTGCTCTGCCTGTCAGAGGAGCCATGCTCTCCTCCTGCACCGCTACGCTTGGCATCCTTTCAGGTCTCTCCTCCCCCCACCTCCCTGCTTGACCTCCTGGCAGCTTCTCTCCTCCCCGTTTGGCGCCCGCAGATGGATTAGCTCTGTGCCCCTTCCGATCCCCACTGCCTCATCCGACAAAGGCGCTGGGATTTGAGAGGACACAGACTAGAACCCTGCGGTAAGGAGAGAAGCTAGGGATGCACTGCATTTTTGGCTGTTTTTGCGGGGCCGAAATTTCCATGCATTCCTAATAAATGAATTTAAAGAACTCCAGGCAAATAAAATCTAAACCCTTGCAGTGAGGCTACCCCCACAATGCAAGGGTTAAGTGCTCATTAGGTCTAGGTAGCTAAAATAACACAGTTATGCTTAGCCAAACCTCAATCACAGCTGGCTGCTAGACCAGTCCCTCCAGCCTGTCTTCTCCTCCACTCCAACAATGGAATGTCCCCCGGCATCCTCATGTCACATCCTGTATAAGTTGTGATGACTCAATGGACTTTACACTGCTGGAGGGAAGGGGGAGTGAGAATGAAGGGACTGGGATCGTGGTTCAGGTGAGTATAACCCTTATTTTAGCTCCCTAGAAAAAAAACTAGCACTTAGCCCCTTGCAGTGTAGGAGTAGCCCAACTGCAAGGGTTAAGGTTTTATTTGCCTGGAGTTCTTCTTTAAGCCCAACTCCAGACTGGAGAGTCCTCTCTTCCTTCCCAGGAATATCAACCAAATTAAAGGAGAACTATGAGATGAGTGATTTCCACTCACCTCATAGTTCTAGCCGACCTGTGACAATGAGACTGTCACAGGTTGGCTCAGTAGATCGGGAGATTCGCTCACCTCTCGATCCTGCCACTGCTCTCTGCCGTGACGGGGGGGAGCTGGATTCCCCTCTCCCCGCTCCGATCTGCCAGCGCTGACTGGCGGAATGGACGGGGGAGGGGGCGGGTACAGCTGGCTCTGCCTCTAGATAGGCAGAGCCAGCTGTCACTCACGCAGCTGGGCGGATCCCGTCATCTACGTCGGGATCCGCTCCGGCTGCGGCGTCTCAGTATACCGCGAGCTGTAGCTCACAGTATACTGAGCTTAGGGTAACGGGAGGACGCTAGTTTGTGTCCTCCCGTTACCCTAAGGAGAACTATGGGGAAAAACACTGACCCCATAGTTCTACTTTAAACTAAATGTAGAATGCATAGCTACATTTTGATCTTCTGGATGATCACTCAAGGAGAAAAAAGGATTTTTTACACATGCGATCTACCTGGAAGGCACTGATAACTCAGCCTTCACAAGGGGCAGCATTGATGCCCTGGCTACATCTCCAGTGCCTCAGGAAACCAGTGCAATGACATAAAATGTGAGTAAGAAAATAAATCCCTGATAATACATATGACTTGAGGATGTGTAGAAATCAGCACACAGAACTGCATGTAGAAGGACTTTTTGGGTTTGAGAGTGTAAGGTACACTTTAAAGCCAATCTTTGGATAAGATCTGTCACCCACCAGCCATACCTTCCAGTTATTTGTCAACAGAACGTTTTCCTGAATACAAACTTGATAAAGGGGTGGATTGGAAGAATTGTTTGCGTGGTAAATATTGAGATATTTGCTCTTCTTCATCAGCAAATTTAAAGGAGAATTATAGGGAGAGTCCAATTTACTCTTTCTAATACTGATAGCCAGCATGGGACACTGCAGCTGTCACATGCTGGCTCTAAAGGTGGCCATACACTGTTAGTAAATGTACTCCTGTGACCTAAAAGAGACGTAGAGCCAAAAGAAAGGTTTGGCTTTACTTGTCTGTTAATCTAAAACACAAATGTTTCCCATAATAATGGCCATGTACATGTCTCTCGTTAGTCTGTATAATCAATATCATTACATGAAAACACCATTTCACTGAAAAGCATCAAGAAAAATTCCATAGAACCCGATATTATCATTATGTAAATTTTGCAAGTTCTGACAGTTCTGCATTAGTTTTGTTGAATGAAAATATGACAAAGCTCATCAAGTAATGGAAGGAAAAATAGATAAATCTATTTACTGTACACATAAAATGTAAATTTAGACAACCACATGACAGTGGGCTTAAGATATCCCAATCTTGTGCTGCTAGCTTAGATACAATGGTCTCCAGTAGTAGTTTGGGACCACTGTGGAAAACTCAGATCTATCCATTGCCCATACTTGGTAAAATTTCAATTCTAAACAGGTTTTTCTTTACTTGATGCAAATCTGTAGTGGATACATCTGGATAAGTAGAACCAGGCAATCAATTTCAGAGTAATTCGTTGCACAGACTTTTTGTACAGAGTTCTGGCAATGATACATTTACATTATTTACTTAATACAGAAAGTATAAAAATATGATTTTGAGATTGTTATACATTATGAGATGCATCTGTTTTTAACATATGTGATTTCTTCAAAACTACTCTAAAATGTGTTAATTCACAACTATTAAGCTTTTTGATTACCAAAGGTTGCTGGTTTGTTATACTTTATTCATGTGCATATTCATGAACGTAAATCATAAATCTGAATATTAAGAAAGGAAATGTTTAAAGGTGTTTTTTTTTTTATCTTGCTATATTCCCACCAATGCTTAAGGATAAAAAGGCCATGCATTACCGGAGTGATGTTTCTAAAAAGGTCTCTTGAGCTACCTCTAATAATCTCCATTATGTAAAATGACCATTTTGATAATAGCTCTTAGAAGATGTAATGGCCATGCTAAATGGTTATTACCTGCTTGTTCATGCTGGAAGAAGGATGCAAAAGGCTAGGGGACAGTCAAATGGTATTTGAGCTACTCTCAGAAGAAACAGGAAATGCTTGCTATAATGTAGAAAAAAAGACAAAAGCTGCTTCTTAGAAATGGTTGTATACGTCAATCCTGTAAAAAGCTAGGATAAAAATGTCCAGGTTGTGCATCAGGCATTTTCTTGCTAAATGTATACCGCTTTCATAAAGGCATGATTACGTATCCAAGTGGGTGCATTTTTTTGGTTTGAAATACCTACATAGAGCTAAAAGCAGTTCAATAATTCTCAATAATATGAGAATATGGATTTTTTATGGGCTTTTTTACAAGTTCATCGCACCCTGACTGAGGAGTTTATTCACTAAAGAGCTGAAAGATATAGCCATAGCTTCGGCTAATCCTTAGGCTCACTTCGGCCGCTGGAGCCCTTCGGTTCAGCTGAACCAAAGGGCTGCTGTTCAGGCTATTCACAATAGCCCGTACAGCAGCCGAACAGCTCATCCGAGCCGAACACATATGCTTCGGCTCGACTGAGCTGAACACACAGCGGTGATGTCACCGCTAGCTCCTCCTAGTTCTTTACATTTTGGCGGCATCTGTCAAACTTTCCTTCTGCAGCGGAAGTTCGTCGGATACAGACGGGTAGGCAGGTATTCTGTTAGAACCACCATTTTATGTATTTGCACATACTTTCCTGACACTTATCTGTACAGATAGTATGACAACCTACTGACTTGCTGATATTCACAGATAGTGTTCAACTCGATAAGATAAGTAGAATCCAATGCAGTTTATTTGCCTTCTCAATACAGAAGATGTGATTCCATTTAGAGTGAAAAGACATTCCTATCTTTGCCATTAACAGGATAACAAAAACCCTCTTACCTCAGAGAGGGTGATGTAGAAAAGATTTACAAAAAGAATTACAAAGCATTGCTGGGAAAGATTTAGCAGAAGACTGTACCAATATACAGAAAACAGCAGGGGTGAAGTGGAAGATACCAAGTATGCACAGATTAGGCTGTAACAATGCTAATCTTACATTTGTAGCTAGAAATACAGCATAACACAATGAAATGTAATGATATAGATATGAAGTGTAACTGAAACAGCAGAAATAATGAAAATGACACTGGATGTGACAGCACAGCGGGCATCGGGTTTTTCTTTTTTTAGACAAGTCGGCGGTGGCGTGGACAACACTGGACGTCGTGATTGACCTATGGATTACATGGGTGGATTCATTTTTGGGATTTTCATTAAAGGACTTTTGGTTCGATTTTTTTTTCAGTTTAAGGATTTTTTCTTAAAGTGTGGGCTCTTTATTTACTTTTTACTTTAACCCTTTAGTGAAATAAAGTTTTTTTCACATTATGTTATAATACATGTATTATTACCCAATTCATTGGTAAAACATAAAACACAGGGTCACCTTGGGTAAATAGGCACCAAGCATGTCAAGCCTTAAAATTGCGCGCACCCACGAAATCGCAAAAAACTACCATACCCAAAATTGTCCACAGGCGACGCTTTAAAAGCTTTTACAGCTCATCAGTTTAGTGTTATCAGTGATTAATGGCCCTAAAATTATTGCTCTCACTACGATGTTTGTGGCGATATGTAACATGTGCGGCGTAATCTTCGCTTTCACATGTATGCGCACCCGACGCATGTTGGCACGCATGTATGTATGGGTGGGGACTTTAAAAAATGTTTTGTGGGTTTTTTAAATTCTTTTTCATGTGTGACTTTCATTTTTTTTCCAATTTATTTTTTTACATAACTTTATTGTTATCACATAGGGGGGGTAAGAAACCCCCCTATGTGATAGCAAGGAGGATGTGACAGGTCCTCTTTATGGAGACATCCGGGGTCTCCAAGACCCCTAATGTCAACTAGGACCCCCCAAAGAAGCTGATGAAGCAAAGATCTGCTTCATCAACTTCTGAAGCTGGAGATTGACAGCAGAATGCTGAAGTGATGTAATGTACATCCATTCTGCATTCCGACACCCCGGGGAGGGGATCGGAGGGAGATTGTGTACCGATCTCCCTCTGATCCCCTATCACAGAACCCTCATGCTGGACCCAGGCTCGCACAAGAACTAAATTTTTTTATTAAGGGTTGAGTGCTCATTTGTATCTAGGTGCTAAAATAACAAAATTATACTCACCCAAAGCTCCAAGCCAGCCAGCTGTCCCAGTGCTCCCTGCAGCCTATATTGTCTTCCGCAGCACATTGGAGTCTTCTTCAGTGTCCTCATGTCTATACAGTGTGTATAGACATGGTGATTTATGGTGATTTATGGGAAGTTAGGAGAGACATTAGAAGGGCCGGCCTAAGAAGAAGCTGGCTAGGAGCTCTGGGTGAGTCTACCTTCTTTTTTTTTTAACCTGCGGACAAACGAGCACTTAACCCTTGCAGTGCGGGGGTAGCCCCACTGCAAGTGTTAATAAAAACATTTCCTGGAGTTCTTCTTTAAGGTATTTCCAAATCAGTCACAAATTATAAAATGCAGGCTATAAAGATTCATAGCCCATTGCTTGCTTTAGGACAGAAAATACAAAACCTAATTTCTGCAATGCCGTGTCTTATACTTAATTTCCACTATCTCCTGCAAAATCACAAAAGTTTTGTTATGATTCCTGGAGTCGCCTTTGCATGTTGACTACCTCCAGAAGAACAACCTTGGACTGTTAGGTCTTCACTAGGGCTACTAATGTTTTAAATGCTATGCTGCTAATTACCCTAGGGCAAAATTCTCGGAAGATCTGGTAGTGACAGCCAATTAGAAGGCAAACAAAATTAAGCTCTAAATAAAAAACAGTAGAATAGCCGAACAAGCAAATTGTCAAGGCAGGTGGCTGACAGAAACAGGGTCAAAGCTTTGTGTGATTTTTGCCATATCCACAGACACACAGCTCCAGCCTGCAAGTAAAGTCAATCTGGGATCTGCAAGTAATGTATCAGAAACTTAGGAAGTAGGGTTGCTGAAGTATGAACGTGACCTTTATACCTTAAAGTTAATCTTCATGGAGGGAAACTTCCCATTCCACTACCCTGTCAATCTAACTAAAAGCCAGTTCCGGAATGCCAATGCCGTCCCCTCTGTCTTTTATTTTTTAAATGCCACGCTTTTGTCTTTGATGTGTTGTTTTACTGTTTTATTTAGCCATGCAGGCTTAGTTATTGATCTTTTATTTTTGCTACCCAATGGTATGCACTTGATAATAGCTATATGTACTGCATTCTTAAAACAGTCCCATTTTTCACGTCTTCTGCAAAGGATGCCTTTGGCCTTGGCGCGGCAGTGCGGCTTACACATCCTTTGCAGAAGACGTGTATCCAAACCTCTGTCATTGTCCTTAGTGGTGAGACAAGTTGTTTTACATGCTGGTTTGTGAGTGTGCCATGATGCCTTTCTACTGTACCACTGTTCAAAGCCCATTTCGTGTGCACCTTACTGTATAACTGGTAACAAATTGTTGAGTGCGTTTGTCGTTTGTTTTGCTTTACCGATTTGATACCAAATCAGACTCCTATACACCAATATCCTTACTCCATACAAATATTAAATTATTAGCAAAAGGTTTGGCCAATAATCTTGCCACACTGATTCATAAATTGATACACACTGACTGGTCAGGATTTACCCCAGACTGGTAAACCTCAATTAATCTCATGATGATCTTTCCAAACATGCAAAATCCCCCAACAATAAAGGTAACATAGCTCTACTGTGCAAGTGAGCATTAATGGCAAAAGCTTTGCCCCCATATATCCTAGTAAAGGTACCCAGCAGGGTTGCCCCCTGTTGCCTTAAAGGCTTGCCTTATCACTGGAGCCATTAGCTATATTGATTAGAAAATTCCCTGTAATTACATGATTCAAGAAAGGCAATGCAGAGAAAAGCTAGTTTTATATGCTGACAAATTTGGCTCCTAATAGGGATTAAACATTTATTTGGATAAGCAAAATCTGCTCTATAAACCCCCTGTCTTTACCTACCTACATCGCATTTCTACACATAGTCCCCACTTCCCAATAGCTTGGTATCAGTATTTTAGCACATCCCAAGGTGTATATAATGCTAAATTATCTCCCCGTAACTAACAAATTATGTGTGAGAGGTAAAGGCTGGTGTTATTTGCTATTGTCAGTAGTTGGGCCCTATATGGTTGGAGCCCCTATATGGTTACCCAAATGCTTTTGGTTTAAGATTATAGACATCCTATTTCACAAACTGGTTTGAAAGGGGTTAGGAAAAGGGGTCAAGTTAAATCTAAATTGGAAATATGGCACTGCCCTCTTGATGAGGGCGGATCGGAGCTCCCAAACTCTTTGCTATATGGTAGTACCGCACAGTTACAACGCCTATCGGGGATAGCCAATTAATGATAATAAAAATCCTACTCATGCCATTATGCATATTCTAGAAGTTGACTCCCTGGTCTCATCTTTGGAATTGAAAATCTACTTAACGAAGTCTCTGTCACGCATTGTGCCTTGTACAAATAATCCAGAGTACGATATAACACTTACTACGCTATACTGGCTATAACATACACATTCCCCTATGAGGCAATGCAAATTTATTAGGCTTGGAAGGTACATGGTATTAATCATTATTGCCATATTTATGGCAACAATATTTTTAAATCCTTTAAACAGCTTCAGGAAGATTTCCATATTCCTAGAACACACTTTAATCAACACCTACAACTTTAGGCACATCATTCAAGCACAACAGAAAAATCTACTGCAGACCATACATGGCTCTAAAGCATGTGTCATTTCACACATTTATTCAAGTGTACTTAGTTCACAGGTGCTGGGTGTCACTCCCCCTTGTAAATCAAAATCAAAATGGAGACATTGGGGATGTTGGCCATATTTCTGATGACATCCTTCAAATTTTTCTCCTTGTCTCCCTTTCCAACTCTAGGTAACTTACCCAGCTATTCATTTTACATAGGGTCTATAAGACCGTGAAGTGGCTTCAATGAGTTGCAAATTTTGTTTTGTGCCGAATGCAAATTCGGATGAATTTTCGTGAATTCGGACATCCGAGTTTACGAATAAAACAAATACCGAATGCAAAAGAATGCGAATGTTGCACCCCCTGCACCATACCAGGCCACTTGCCCTCAATATAGGGGCGGGTCCCCATGTTGATGAGGACAAGGACCTCTTCCCCACAACCCTGGCCTGGTAAATGTGGGGGACGCGGGTAAAAGGGGCACCCAGATGCCATCCTCCCAGGTGAATGAGTAAAGGATAAATGTTACCCTACTCATTCACCAAATAAACAATACAATAGTAAATAAACACAAAACACAGTTTTTGACAATTCCTTTATTATATTTATGTGAATCAATAATTATGTAAATCGATACAATTGTGAATCATTAAACCACTGTTGTCGTTTTTCAATAAATAAACTAAAGTTGTGCTTCCAACAACCAATGTGTTGCTCAGAAACCCAGTGATCTTTAACCAATCTGTGGATTCACTCATATATTGAGCAATGTGTGAGTTTCAAGTCCATATACCATTAAAACAACTCCCAAAGTCCACTAGTGTAAAGAAATAACACAAAGGGGGTGATTTACTAACCTAAACACACACACGCACCAGGTGTGTGTGCATTTTTACACAGCAAAACTTATTTATCAACCAAACACGAGCAACGTGTCACATTTTCACGCCGTTATGGCGCGTTTTTATGTATTTACGTACGTGTGCGTCATGTAGCATGCGCCATAGGCTACACGCCGCTCTAATAGCGGCATGCAAGTCTCTAAAAGCATATTTCCACTAATGCCATATATGGAAAAATCATGCACATGATGCATATATAATGCTGCTTCACAGTTCAGACAAAAATGGTTAGCTCATGCATTTACATTCCTGCAATAACATGTACAGTATGTCTTTGACTGCTGTTTAACTTTAACCTTAGAAGTATATTTCTATAATGATGATAACAGGAGGCCAAGACAGAAAATCAGAGGTAGACTTTTATTTTATCATTCCATGACTCCTGTAACATTTATAGATATGCTACCCTCATGAGACCCAAACCATAGATGTTAATATGAGGTCTGGCATGGGTTCTCCAGTTCATTGAAAAATGAAAGAAATGGAGATCAGCCTTTAACATTTGTAGACTGTGTAGAAGGTGGATGCAATGAAGTGTTTTTATTTACCTTTGTTTTGGGTCCCTGTTTCCTCTTTCAATACTGTATGTGACTCTTCTTAAAATTCCTGCCTTTACAATATCTCTAGAATTGTTGCCTGTATAAAAAGTACTGTTTTTATGAAAAAAAAAAAACTCTTACAATAAAAGTTTAGCTAATCAAAATATAAATATACACATTTAGACAGACATGAATACAGTGCCGCTCCCACTTACTTCTTAATGCTTTTTAAGTCAAAGCCCCATAACATACAATGATGTAAGTGTCAGAATAGTTTCAGAATTCCTTATTAATATACTTGTTTTGGGTCAGGGACTCAGAAAGCAATGAAGCCAAAGCTTCCACATTACAGCCAGGAAACTGGCATTCTCAAAAGCAAAGGTCAACAGTGTTTGTCTACATAATTCTTTCATGGCATGTGTACTTGATTTTTGATTTCAAAGAAGCAATAAATGTAATGTATACAGGTGTATGAAACACAGATAGACCTAAGCTTAAGAAAATATAACTGCAACATAATTCCTCTTTGGGGTGACCTCAAATGTAAGAATCCATTAGGAAAACTTTTCAGATGATCTAAGTTCAGAGTGTAATAGTTTATCATCATTATACTTTGAAGTAATTTAAAATCTCAGATAACAATGGCTCACACAGATACTGATTGATTTTTCTTGCTAAGATTGGAATATATTTCATCAACATGAATGTGTCCTCTAGCAGATGAAAGAGGTAAGTACAACAATGTTGTGTTCACCCGAGACAAGGACCATATTTAAACATCATGATGCCCTAGGCATATCTAAATAATGATGCACTTATGTACAAGTTGCTTCCCATTGTGTCTTGTATTTATTTTGTTAGAAACTAATGCTACGAGCAGATATATAGCTTGCTTTATATGCAGAGCTATTCTTCGACCATAAAAACCACTGAACAAAAAAGATGGTTTCATTTTTTCAGAACAATAAAGAGCCTTTTGACTCCTCTGAACATCCCCTGTACTTCCTTTCTCTTGCAGTTATTTAGCTGAATGTCCATAAGTGGCCGGAAAAAGGAAACACAATAAGGAAAAACGTTTTCATCACACCACTTGGAGGAAATACTCAATGTCGCATTGAACTAATAACCAGTACAATATTGCAAGCTGAGCTCCACTGAAACCTTTCCCCCTTTCCTGCACATAATGGATTATAGACTGTAAACTTCCTACCATCAGATCATTGACGTACGGCAGGATCTTTTTTCCAGACATGGTTTTTATCTACACCACAGAGATTAGGCGGCCAACACAGGAGCACACACAGCTCATAGCTAGAGGTGGCATTAGATATTATATGTTCATGCTATACGTTACCAAATCAACAGTGCACCTCCATCCCCCCAATTTCTGTATATACACCTGGTGGAAACAGCAGGGAGGAGGGAGCAGTAATATTGTCCATGTGACACAACAAACCTTCCTCAAGTTATCGCCCATGACACCGGCCCACAGGTTTCAATATGGCAAAAAAAAAACTTGAAAAAAGAGTATTGAATAATCCAATTAGCAGAGCCAGTTTGATATATTTTAAAGTAATGAATACAGATCATATTTGCCGTAATCTTCTAGAGGATAAAGTTATTATCATAGAGGGAGCTAAAACAGCCATATCCATGAGGGAGAAAGACATTAAGATCCAAGGAAACTGCAAATGTATTAAATCAAATAGTCTGTAGGCAACTATTATTGATCCAAGCTAGTTCAAACATCATTTCAGTGGGATAACAGCCAATATAAAGATCAGGAAATATTTATCAAAGTTTAGGCTTACTAGCCTGCAGGTATAAGATGTGAGCATTCACTGTAGGGTAGATATCCATCTGTAGTTTTCGTAAAGAGAGGCATATTTTCCATTTTATAAGATGTGCTCCTTAAAGGAGAACTATGGGGTCAGGGCTTTTCCCCATAGTTCTCCTAAGGGTAACAGGAGGACACAAACTAGCGTCCTCTCGTCAGCCACACTCCCATCACCCAAAGCTCAGTATACCGCGAGCTACACCTTTTTTATATTTTATTTGTCCTAAGTGAGGCGTTAGGCACACATATGTGATATAAATATATAACCCTTTTTGTCCTCTAAAAAACACGATATAATATGTGTGGGTGCACTTAGTAAGAAAGTAAATTACTCCTGTGGTAGACTCACACAGCAAAAATGTAAAAAGGGTGTCAGTCATTAACGAACAGAAACTAAAAACAAGCTCAGTCATGAAGGGGTTAATTGTATCTTCTGAGACAACTCTAAGGGGGTTATTCACAAAGCTGTAGAAGGCAGCCGAGTGAATACCCAGCCAAAGCGAAGTTAGCCGAATCAGCCTATTAACTTCTGCTCAGTACGGCTGATTTTATTCAGCATGGATTCCAGCAGGAGCTGTAAAGAAAACAGCTTAGTATAGTACGAGAACATTACAGTATCTGCTGCTTTGTTGATTAAACTTTCTATGACACATGCTGTTAAATGTGTATTTATGTAATGTTCGTATTTACCTGTTTATCTGGCAAAGCTCCACTGCAGATTGCAAGCATCATGTCCAAAAGCTGATCTTCCTTCAAGGCGAGGTGGAGTAGGAAGCTAATAACACTGCTGAGTAAATCTAATGTGAAGTGCATCCAGGTTTTGGTAACATTTGTTTTAATACAGTAAATGTTACAGTTGCAGCCTCTTATCTGGTTCTTACATTTGCTTTAAAAGAGAACTATGGGGTAAGTGTTTTTCCCCATAGTTCTCTTTAAGAGTCACGGGAGGACCTAAACTGGCATCCTGCCATGACCCAAAGCTCAGTATATATCGCGAGCTGCTGAGACCGCCGCAGCCGGGACGGATCCCGACATTACTGTCGAGATCCACCCAGATGCGTGAGTGACAGCTGGCTCTGCCTCTAGATAGGCAGTCAGCGCTGGAGGATCTGAGAGGGGAGGGGGTTAATCCCTGCGGGGAGCTGTGACTGACAGTCACGGCTCTCTTAAGGGAGATGATCGAGAAGTGAGCAAGCGATGATATGAGTTTGCTCACTTCCCAATCTATTGAGCCGACGTGTGACAGTTTCATTGATTTTCACTCACCTCATAGTTCTCCTTTAATAATGGCAAGTCATAGATTTTATCGGCAATCAGCCATTGATTCTTGAGGAGAACCCACTGCACTTGCTGTACCTAAATAAAGTCAGGCAAAAGTTAACAAAAACAGTAACTAAATTGTCTGTGGTCTCACTGGAGCTAATCTTTTAGCAAAATGGCTTACCATGCCTTATTCTGCATGCTCACTGTCTCTGTGTGATGGTGGTCACCTTGGTAGCAGTAGGACCTCAGTAACATCAACAAGTCTCAATCCAAATATTCTGACTCAAGTGGCCAGAGGCAGCAATGTCTTAGATCTCATACTGCATATATACAACTATGAGCTGTGGGCACCTTTCACAGTAGGGAGTGCACTGCTATTTGTCTGAAGAAGTTCCAGGCAAAAGAAACATTTTCAGGTTACTACTTTTTCACACAGTTCACATTCCTGTAACATATCAATTCCTTGCTTTTTAAATTCAGGTCCACCTCAAAAATGTTTCTATTGGAGTTATACAAGATTTGTATGCAGGGGAACTAATGATTAAGTTCATAGAATTATATAACATATCTTTTTTTACTGCCTAATAGACCACAGCCCTTGCTGTGGTTGTGTGAGGGCTTAGACTTTACACTAAGGCCCTGGGATCTGTCTCAAATTGACTGGTGAGCTAATAGGGACAGAGTAATTAGCTGACAAATGAAGGTTTAAAGTCAATTGCCTACAATGCTGAAAGCCCCCCGCCCCCCTTCCTGATTATTTACTTTCACAGCACTGGCCCCTAGTAATGTACTGACTAGTACTAGTAGTACAGCTCTGTGACTGCCTGTCCTTGATTTAGGCATACTTTATATTAGAATCAGTGGCAGTAGCCTCACAGTTTGAACTGCCAGGTGCCACAGTAAGAGGTCGCAACGAGTGCCCTTTTATCTTGCCCCATCATCTGTAGTTATGCCCCTGTGTGTATGTCCCTGAAGAGTACTATTAAGCATCATGATTATAGGTTTCTCATACTGATGATTATTTTTTTAAATAAATATTTAAAAACAAACAGGTTTTTTCTTACAGGACTTATAATTTTGGCTTCTTGAGTGAATATTTTCCAGGAAGGAGAATCTCCTAAAGCTATTTTGGTCCAAAAGTATTTTTTTTTGTAGAGATGATCAAATTCCACAAATCAGTATACAAATCAGTATGTAGTATATTAAGAAATGTAATCTAATATCACTAATATCACTTATCTGTTGCAATGCCCATGTGGCACTAATTTGCATATATCACTAAACAACTGAAAAATACCAAGAAAGGATGAAAGTCTTATACATTAACCTTACAATAAAGTGAGATTTGTAAACAAGATCCTTGTAGTTTAAAGTTTTCTTGGATTGATAACATTATTACACACTAAAGGGGGATCAAATAGATGCAGAGAGCTTTGTGGTTGTGATATGGTTCCTTCTGGTCTAAACCTTGATACAGACTTTAACTGCTACATTAGAAATATGTGTTGACTAGGTCTATTCTACTTTAAGAATTATGTATATACAATAGTAGGAGGAGTTAGTGTTTGGATTTTTAGGTATTTGGAGATGTAAGTACTACATGACAAAATACATTGAATGACGTAAAATAATGTTAGATATAGCTTATCACATTGGTAGCAGTTGCATGTATGTTCTTATACAAGTTTTGCCAGTGCTTTTTTTTCTGTGTGAATTTTTAATCCTTTAAATATATCATATGCATGGTGATTTCCGAATATGTAATTTCTGGACTGAACAAGGAGCATAAACAGTATCAGATGACATTAAAAATGTACAGACTTGAGTGCCATTCATACCCTTGAGCCCTGGTTTGATAACTTGTTACATTTGAGTCAGATCCTTGGAGGCTTCTTATTTGGTGATGGTGGATTCTCTTTTTTTCTAAAGACTGGCTCTTACCTGTCACTGGGGTTTTCAAATACATTTTGTGTTGTTTTTATTTTTTCTTTGTGACTAAATGCAGCAGCCTGTGTCTCTTCAGACACAGAGTTATTATTTAACTGGTTATTTGTGTGTATTTAAACATTTGCCTCAATAAAAATCCTCTGGTTTTTATTGCTGTTTCTTATTGCTGTCCCCAATGGGGGATCCACTCATTTTGTCCTAGTTACCTTTGTCACTGAAACAGAACGTGAGAGGAAATCCAAAATGTTAGCATTTTCAGCAGTACAAAAGGTAAGAGTAAAGGTGGCCATACACTGATCAATTTTTCTTGTTCAAACCCGCGGGGTGAAAAATAGAGCAGATTCCTCCTTCAACACTTAGGAGTGTGTCCATCTAGGAATCCCACTGTTTGCATTGTATTATGACAGCGTTCGAAAGACGCGGTCAAAACCCCATATGAGAGCTCATTGGCCACCAATTGCAATCATATAAATATCTTCCGGCCAGCTCCTTCGATCAGCTGATCATGGGATGCTGACCAAAAGGGTGCCAACAGTGGCACCTCAAAAACGGTCCGAAATTCGCACAGTGTCGTCCAAAGAGCACTCCTGTTCCGATGACAATTGTATGAAAGGGTAATTCCCCTCACTTTTGAACCAACATGCACCAACAGTTCTTTCCATACTGCTAAAGGAAAAGAAGTCAACACATTTCTGCTTGGACCTTAGAATGAGAGGGTAGGCACTGAAAGCTTGTCCTGTTAACTGTTAATGCAAATAAAAAAGTATCACAGACACTAGTTGACTCTGGAAGTCCCATAAAAGAATTGTAATTAAACAGACCAGTCAACTAGTACCTTGTAGAGCCACATATAATGTATGTTACAGCTCTGATGGAGCTTTCCAGACTGCAGCATTAACATAAATATAGCACATGGAATTATTATTATGCAAAGAATTGGACCTTTTTGTTGAAAAGCTGAAATAAGATCAAAATGTGGGACAGTAATTGTATATTATTTGACACACCTATATTATACAATATATTATTTAATGGGCTGAAAGACGTATTTTAAAACATTACTTTAGACTAGTTATTGTGCATTATTATTTCCATTGACCTAGTCAACCAAGAGTTGCAACAAAGACTATACACCCTCCACCTCTATTGTGTATTGTGTGTTAACCAAAATGATGGGTTTCTGGCCACTCTACAGGCCTAAAAATCTCAGATTAAAGATGAGTTTATGAATCTGTAACAGTCTCTACCCACCCTTTAATTGAAATGAAGATATCTATGACCAAAGCTATTTATAGACTTGCCAAGTAACCTAAATGCCTGGTGTGTATGGGTTACTAACTGGGAAGAAAAGGTTGAAATAACAAAGGGACACAGGTCAGACTCCATTTAGTGCCCAGTGACCTACGTGTTCTCTGATTCTATGCTACTACAAGGGGTTTTTGTTACATGAATATTAACACCATTGCAGCAATGACTGTGTTATTGTGTTTGAAGCCAAGATCTAAAACATCATATTACATCCACAGCATATTTCTTGCCTATTGAATATGTACATAGCATTGTTCAAGGGCTTCGAAAATAAAAGCCTTTTAGTGAGGATTTCGCATGTTTACTCAGTTGTGTAAGAGTGAGGAATTTGGGATTTTTACACTTCATACTAGAATTCCTTACGGACTTAATTATAAATATTTTGTAGGATGTTTCACATTTTTGTAAGTAGTTTACTCATTCACAGCTAAATCGTGAAATATTGTAAGATAATTAATTGGTTCACTAGATGCAAAAATATATATTGATTATTAATTCCATTGCTTTAGAGAGGTGTATATACAGTATTTAAGCACACCTTCATTCTTCTTTGCAACTTTATTTAACATTTCTCCTTCCACCTCTTTTAGCATATTCGCAAATAGTTTTCTTTAATAAATAATTTTTATTTTACAAAATAGCTGGAGTTTCCACCTTTCTAGTCTAGGCAAGAATGACATAGACCTGCTGCCCCTGTTATAATATACTATTAGGTGTGGCTATATATATGTAAATAAGATTGTATCTCTGGTTTAAAGAGTTTATATGCTGTAGGCTGTAGAAGGCCTACTAAGCACTACAGTGCTATGGTTTTTGCAGTTGATAATTTGAAACCTATTTCTGGCCTATATACATGATAGGGATACATGTATTAAATTGTTGAGTATACATCCACACAGCACAAAAGAATAAGTCAAACATGGAAATAATGTGAGCTGTCCTGAGCTATAAATTATTCTTTGTGTTTATCTTCTGTATGTAAGAGTGAATGATACTTTATTTTAAAACTAGGAAAAGTCTACTTGACAATTAAAAGCTAGAGATACTGAAAGAGTTTGGCTGCGCAACTCATATCACTTTTTGTGATCTTACAAAATCTTTACTAATTATGTTTTTCCCACCACCTGCACATTAAAATGAAAGAAATACAATTTCTTCCATCAAGTTACAGGTGTTCATCTTCAGTCACTGACTCCAAGAGTGCAAATTTTGGGATTCCTGCCATCTACATAGAAAACAATCACTTTACTGCACTAATACTGTAATAAGGATGCATGTGTTCATTTCTCAAAAAGGGAATTAAAAAAAAACCAGAACACTTAAAAACCAAAAAACAGTTACATGAATCGACTACTCACCAGTATTATTTGTTTATGCCTGTAAAAGACTATAATACATACATCATGTATTTTGCAAACGCTAAAAGATGATTATGTTAAGCAAAATGGTCCATTAACCTAGACCCACCAGGGCTAGATGAGTAACTTAGAGACCTGTAACTAACAGGGCCAGGACTTTGAGGCAGTAAAGTACTCCCTATGTTAACCTCCCAGTATTAAAGGAAGCCAACAGACCCCTTGTTTTCAAGGTGGGGCCCTTTTCTGATTGCTAGTATAATTCTAATTATCCTTGTTCATATTAGAAATACAAACAATAGCTAGATGTTACCTGATGTCTGTGCTCATAGAAACAATGGTTTTTACTATAGAATAGTAAAATGTGTTAGCTTCATCACCATGGTCAACAGCAGATTAATCTGTCATTTATCACTTTGCCAAAAAGGAGTTAACAATTGAAGAGCTAGCTAACAAACAATTAGTGCAGACAGATATTGGTCCTTAAAAGAATTGTTGGGTTCATAGATCTATGCCGACAGGCAGGACACATAAGAAAATTCCACAATAATGCACTCCAGCCCATTGCAATGATGTATTTTCATGGAATTTTAAGCACCCAGCTATCCCAGGAGGTTACTGCGAGGCACAGTGACATTTACTTAGCCTCCCAAAAGTCACGGTTGAGGTATTTTTTTTCTTTTTTTAGCAAGAGCTTTATTTTTAAATCCCATTTGCAGGCAATTTGACTTTGTGGGGCTTTCGATAGATCAGACCTCCCATTTAAAAAAAAAGGCCTGTGAAAAACAATTTCAGGCAGTAACAATTAGAAAATATATCCTATGAAACAACACATGCAGCCTGTTATCACTGTAGTTCATGTGGACAGGGACAGGTTATAAAGAGGCTACAGGATACCAGCATTACTAAAATGTAACAAAGGATGAAAATAGTTAAAAACCCTTCCTTCCCCCCACAGACCTTCTGTCTGTGACCCAGTATACACAGTATTTTGCAACCTACATGACATTGTTAATATGGCTGCTGTAACTTCACTTTTTGATAGTAAAGAGGCTGGCTAGTCCAAAAGGCCCCTTCTAAGCCAGCTGACCTATATTCAAAGGTGGGGCAGTGCATTATGGTTACTATGGCATAATCCTGCATTATTTTGCTGGGTCTGCAAAGCTTAAAGATGCCATGGTAGCAGTAAACCTAAACGTCATCTCTAATTCTCACTTCTTGAGGTACGGGAGAAGGGTATAGACACACCCTATCAATTACCCAGCAGCTTGCTTTGCAGTGCTGACTTGTTTGGCAGCACCCTGATGAGGCCCACCTTCTGCTCACACCTCTCAGCAAGAATTTATCAACACATGTGCATACAGTAAGGCCTAAATGGCAACTAGCAATGACCTTCCCTCTCCCAGTGTGGATGTTGCTGTACAGATGTTTTACAAAACGCTGACTCTATTCATTTGTAGCATTTGAAATATATTTTTCCTTGTGTGTTAGAGTATGCTTCCTTGTTTATTCCCATGTACACCTAGGAAATTTTGCTATGTGTGCTTGCTTTCAAAGGAGCACACCAGAGTGTCTTCAGTGTAATCAATAAATGTAGACAGCAGATACAAATGACAGGCATAAATATCGAGCAAGAATGGCAAATGGCTTCTAAAGATTATTGTCTGTCTTTCTGCATAAAAACATTTTTGACTTACTTCAAAGGTCAGAAGCGATTAAAGCTGACCTTTACTCAGAAAGGTAAGATTTGCTTTTGTACAGGGAATATCTCACACGGATAATTGTGCCTAAGCAATATCCTAAAAAAATCTACATTTTGCCTTGAATTCCTCTTGAAAAATAGCAGTATACTTCCTGGTATGAGTTTGCATGGCCACTCCTGTTCCTGCAGCCTCATAGTTGCATATATGAAATGTGAGACTAATTCTAAGGTATACCCCACCCACCCCTGCCTCTAATGACTGCTAGTCTCATGAGATTTGGTATAAGATTTGGTGATGTCACCACTGGGCTGCTCACTGTTCTCCTCCGGGCTTGCTGAAGGGGAAGTCGGTGCTGCAGGACAAGGAAATTCCTGCTTCTGTTTCATTCAGTAAATATTTGCTTCTTCTACATCTCCTGGTGCCTATTAATACTTCCCCACCTCCTATTCTACTGTTGTTGGTGGATCTGTGCTTTGTCTGGTCTGACATGTTGAAGCAAAGCAAGCTAGTCACCTCCACTCAGAGATATATTATGGAATAAAGTATAGTAAGTCAGTTCTGGGAAAAAAGATCAGCTGAAGGGAGCTAAAAGGCAATACTTGTGACTAGTCCTTGGTCCCCTGCTTTACTTTTTTCAGGCACAGCTTCCACAGTACAGGTCCTATTTCTAGTACAAGTTCAGTTTAAAAAAACATAGCCTGCCCTCCCTAAACCTCTAACCTAATCTAAGATAGAATGTAAAATAGAACCTCCCCAACCCAGTTTCTTAATTCACTCCATGACAGCAGCAGCCTCCTCCAGTGTTTACATCCTGCAGCCCAAAAGCTTCTGCAGCGCCTACACAGCAACGCCCCCTAGATCAAAATGGGGTTGTACTTGTAGGATATCTAATGTAAGATTACAGCCCTATTACAGTGCTGGAGAAGATTTTGGAACACCGGAAGAGACTTCCACTGTCCCGGAGAAGCAAGTAAGCACTTGGCTGGCTGTGGTGACTTTTAAAGTAGATTAGGTTAGAGGGCCTAGAAATGGTGGATTTCTTTTTAAACTGAACTGGTCCTTTAAAGAGACAATGCAGGACACTGCTGCAGGTTGTATGTCATCCTGTTTGAGAGCCTGTGATGCTCCTGAAAGTGTAAGAACAATGCACCCTAAACTATTATAAAACAAAGGTACAGATCTAGAGGCCAACAAGACCTTGAGTAAGCACTTACTGCATACTTATTAATGTTTATAGCCTTAAATGTGTGTTGTGCTGACACTTTTACATATAACTTTGCAGATTTACTATGTTCTATTCTGAAGAAAAAGTGGTTTGGTTCATCCTGTCCTCTCCACTCTGATTTCTGAATGGGAGAGTCTGGGTTCATTATAACCACCTGGTGCACTTTCAGTGCTCTGATGATGAACAGTGCTTTGTCTGCCATGGGTTACAAATAGGGAGCATCTCACCAAAGTGGAAATTTCTATTTCCTATTCTATTCTTTTTTTTTTCCTAATATTTGACTTGTACCTTAGTGTAGACTTCTGACAAAATCTGTGAGCCAATCACACAAGTAGAGCTAGTGTGATTGGCTCACAGGTTGCCATACTGCATTACATTTTTTGAACAGTTTTAAAATTTAGAATTACAGCATCTTCAGAATAATATTGAAAGGTAATGTTTAATAACATTAAATCCCAAAATGTCTTGTGTAGCAATTTTATATGCCCTATTTTTTTCTTTTAACGGAAGTGGAGTTTTCATTTAAGAAAAACGTGTATTGTAAAGTGTATTTTAGTGACTTAATAGCTTGTATTAATGATGGTGATTATTCATTTGACTTGTACACGGTCTTGCATGTCATTCTATACAAATGTATTTCATATACTGGTTTGCAAACGTTCCTATTAATAGTTGACTGAATTTTAAACAGTATAAAATGGCACCTATAGTGAATGATTGGTGAGATAAAATTAACTGCACGAAAAGCCATGTAGACATTGTATTGTTTTTAGTAAGGGTGAGCAGACTGACAAATTTGCAATGAGTTAAAGGGCCAGTAATACATCATTATATTGCACTACTAAATGGGAAGAAAATATACTGTGTATGTGGAAAGTCTGCCTCATTTACACATAATTCAAAATCAGAAAGAAGATTTTGTGCAACATTTACAAATACTGTTCAGATTAATAACATTCAATTGACAAGAATATTTAAAACTCTATACAAAGAGTTTCCCTTTAAAGGTGACCTGTACTGAGAGAATATGGAACTGTCATTGTTGACCTTTTCTTCTGAAAATGCTAATTGTGTGAATGTCATGCTGATTCAGGGCTTTCATTACTTTTTGGCCTAGAAATTTGACTTTTTCAGCTGCATGCTTGTCCCAGGTCAGTGGCTCAGAAAACACTGTAGAATAAGACCTCCAGGCAACTAGCATTATTAGAAGCACCGCCTCCATATTGTTCTCAGGTTTCCATTATGATTATGAGGAACTGAATGTCCACCAAAGGCAGAAGGCAAAAAAACTAGTCATTAGTATTGCCTGTGATCTCCCTTCAGCTGATTTTTCCCCATCACTGACTTACCATGCCTTGTACCTGCACTGTGTCTCTGTGTGGAGACAACCATCTTGGTAGAAGCAGGGTTTTGCTTCCCCTTTCAGAACCACCAGCAAGAAGAAAAATTAGTAGCACAGTAGTAACTATGGATATCCCGATACGATTTTTTCAAGATCAAGTACAAGTACAAGTACTTTCCCCCAGGTACTTGCCGATACCACTTACCGATACTTTTTCTTTTAAGGGACATGTCACATTTTTTTCTAAAACAATACAGACTAATGATTTTAGGGCAGTTTCTCACCAGGGTGCATCCAGATCTCACCAGGTTGCGTCCAGATTTCACCAGAGTTAAAAACAGATCTCACCATGGCTGCGTACAGATCTCACCAAAGCTGAATACAGATCTCACCAGAGCTGAGTACACATCTCACCAGGCTGCATACAGATCTCACCAGAGCTGCATACAGATATAACCAGAGTTGAATACAGATCTCACCGGGCTGCGTACAGATCTCACCAGGCTGCATCCAGATGTCAACAGACTGCATCGAGATCTCACCAGGCTGCTTACAGATCTCACAAGAGCAGTGTACGGATGTCATTAGAGCTGCGTACGGATCTCACCAGAGTTGCGAACGGATCTCACCAGAGCTGTATCCAGATGTCACCAGGCTGCATCCAGATGTCACCAGGCTGTGTACAGATATCACTAGTGTTGCCTATGGGTCTCTCCAGGGCTGCATACAGATGTCTGTAATACTGGGTTTGTTTCACTCCTGGAGATATCAAGCTCTTTGTAGATAGCCCTTTTTAGAAGGTTTGTCAACCCCGCCTGTAACCAAAACTCACACTAGAGTATGCACTAATCCCAGTAAACATTAAGCTATAATTACAACAAACTTCCCAGTTCAATTGAAAGTATCCCCAAATGAAAATACGAAAACTGCCAAAAAAACCGATCTTAGACAATTCTGTGGCATGGTTTTCAAAGAAATTGTAACACACAGGACCAACAAGGAACAAAAGGGGTCAACTAAACTGAAGTTAGCTTAAGAATATATGGACATATCCAAATCATCGTTACTAAACGAGATCAAATAGATACATACCAGTATCAAAAATCTAAATAATCCACAGACTTTAGAAATATAGGAGATACATGTACGGCCAATCAAGGGTACATTTATCCACCTCACAACCGATCAAAGTCAGTCTGACTAGACATCGTTTTTTAACCAATTGACAGTAAACTGTCAGCCGCGTGTCCAGCAATGTTTTTTGTATGTCTTTGATTAGAAATAAATAGAATTCTTTTTTCTTTAAAACTTTGATATTGTGGTTTGTCCCAGCCGATGCTTAACCCTTGAGCTGCCTTCATCTGCAAGACAGTTCGCACACTCTTTGTTTTACTGCATACAGATGTCACCAGGGCTGCCTATGGGTCTCTTCAGGGCTCTGCGGACTGGTCCTGGGCTGAAGGGGCGGGTGGTGAGCCGAATGGGGTGGCTGCTGGTCTTGTGTACACTCCGAGGCTGTATTTGAGGTGTGAGGCTGCCTTGAGCTGTGTTTGCGCCGGAATGGAGGAGGAGGAGATGTGGGACCCGGCAGGCAGTGTCAAAGACAGCTACTGCCAGGTCCCCAGCAGGCTGCCTCAGGCCCCCACATGCGCAGGATTCAAGCAGCTGATCCAATTAAAAAAGTTAAAGGGCCAGTATTGGCTTTTAGTATCGGGGCATTTTCACAAGTATAAGTACTAAGGAAAATGCCGTGTATCGGTCCCGATACCGAAACTAGTATAGTTTTAGGGACATCCCTAGTAGTGACATCACCAACTTTTACTCCATATCTCCTAAAAGTAGCAGTGTGTGGCAGCAGTCCCTTAGATCTCACACAACAGGTATAGAGCTATGAGGATGTTAGCACAGGAGTGCCTAGGCACATTTACATACCAGAAAGTGCACTGCTAGTTTTCAGGAGGAATTTAGACAAAAGGTAAACTTTCCACGGTACTGCTTAGGCATAATTGACACTTCTAAATGTCCCCTATAACATAGCAAATCTTCACTTTTTGAGTTCAGGTACACTTTATTTATCAGTGAATTACAAGAGTTAAAGTGCTATTTAATCTCAACTATTTTGTATTTTTTCATAAGATGGTAGCATTGGATTTGCAGTAGAGCGCTTTGAGGGAAAATTGATGATTGAAAATAAAATAGATTACAGTGCAGACAGCATAAAAGTATATGTCACCTGACATCCCTAGTTTTCGAACACATGAGCTAATCTGTGCTAGACAAGACAGATAGGGAAACAGCTGATGCATGAGGGGATATCAGATAAACTGCACACTGACGCAGCTCAGTTTGGCACCGCCGATGGTGACTATGACGAGGAAACACGACTGCATGCTAGCTGAAATTACTACAGTCCCCGCCAACATTATCTTGACTTTCTATTATGTGCCACTTGTCTTTGATAGTTAATACAGTCCCTTAAAGTAGCTAGATCACATTAGGCCTCGGTAATGAAAATGAATCCTATATCCTAGATAGTTTATGCAGAAATGCTGTAATCTGAATCAAGTTTTACTGGCCTTTATTCCTGTCTTACTTTGATTCTTCCTTCTTCTTTTTTTTTTTAAACCAAATAGATTGGGTCGCTGGCAATCTGCCATCCTAACAGCACATTAGAAATGGTAAAAGTTTTTCTCTATCTGATTCTATAAAATGAGTTCACCAAAAGGTGCAGACCCAGCACATTTGTGGTTTTTCCTATAAATTATTTTAGCACTGTGTCCAATCATATATATAATTTCAGATTTTCAATTTCAACTTGCTGCTGTGTCAGCACAGACTCTACTGATATGTCTAATGTATTTAGTTTAAAATGAAACGGATGGCATTTCATTACTATGAAGATAATATTTTTGAATATGTTTGCTGCATGGCAGGATCCATCATTATTCAGCCATTTTATGTCCATAGTTAGTAATAGCTTTTTAATGTTTTGATATATTTTATTTATACATGTAATATATTGCAGATACTGTAACATTAGTGTTGCAAGGCCCAGAGTGATGGCTCTAATTTTAGAATATTAGCATCTACCCGATGAAAATGCCAGCTAGTGTCCCAGATATTTTGCTGGTTTTCATAGGGTAAATATAGAGACATAAAAATGTCAAATAATTTCAAGTTTCCTGAAAATGCATGTTTCAAAAAGTAATCAGTAACGGAAA
This sequence comes from Nanorana parkeri, assembly GCF_000935625.1. Taxonomy (NCBI): domain Eukaryota; kingdom Metazoa; phylum Chordata; class Amphibia; order Anura; family Dicroglossidae; genus Nanorana; species Nanorana parkeri. The sequence continues at coordinate 226,073 of NW_017306574.1, forward strand.
ATCGCCAGACCTTTTTAACATATATTGTGCATGCATATACTGTATACAGTATATACGTATGTGTGTATTGTTTGTCTGTGTGTGCATGCAAGAATTGTTGTCTGCACACAAACATTTTATATTCAAATTGCTGCTCAGTGAAATGTTTATAGTGGGTTACTGTATATGTTTCATGGTCTGTATGTTTTATGGATTTTCAGAGCTTTTGCCCATTGCCCAACAACCAGTTAATGCAAACCAGCATATAATGAATATTAGAGGGAAAGCCCCCACCCCAACATGTGAATGTATATTTCCAGACTATTTCCAAACTTTAACTTAAAATAATTTGTCAACAGCCCCTAAAGTTTTCTGCTGATGGTAATAATATCCCATACGTACCTAGCGTGAGTTCGCCTCTGGTATTAAAGTCTTCACCAACAATCTTCATCTTGTTTTATTTCCTCACTCTGAACTCCTGTAGTCTGTTTAACAACCACCACCCTGCCAAATTATGCTGTGTTGATTGACCGAGGCTTTCAGAAGGAGCCTCACTGTCAATAGATCAGCTGAACACAGCACAAAGTCAAGTTTCATTAGCAGTGTCCTCTTCCAACCCTCTGTCACGACTGATTTAGTGGCAATTGGGGTTCACAACTGCGGAGTGTAGCACGGGTTTGGTGGTTGGAGACAGCTTCTCAGGTTCGAGTCCCAGGCGTCACTCCCAATCTTAAACGGGGAGTTTGGGACTCTAGCATCACAGCAGTATGTAACCAAAAAGAAATGCAGAGCTATTGTGTCATAGCCTAAGATCAATAAATGGGATTGGATGATACGTTTTGTAGTAATCTGATAATAAACCACTGATATGCCAGGGAGTTCCCCTTTAAGGACAGTTCAGGTAATCAATACAGTCTCAATAAACTACTGACATGCAGGGAGTTCCCCTTTAAGGACAGTTCAGGTATCTAATACAGTCTCTGGTTTTTAGGCTTCCCCTGAGGGATACTTGCGTTTGGGAGCTTCTGGTCTGTAACCAAGCAGCAGGTCCTTGTGATGGTCTAGGGGGAGTCCTTCCCAGGCAGGGTAGATTGAGGCAGAGATGGTCCAGGGGGAGTCCTTCCCAGGCAGGGTAGATAGAGGCAGAGGTGCAGATTGTAGGGTTCAGCGTCAATGAGGCAGCAGGCGTTCTGACTTCAATAGTTGAACGCCATACTGCCTCAGCTGGGGCTTTAAATAGCCCAGGAGTGAGGGAGGAGTCGATTGCCGTGACGACCGGCTTCCGCGTTCCACCGTGAAACGCAGGCCGCTCGCACCGCAATCCGGAAGTCGAGCGGCTTCCGCGTTCCACCGTGGAACGCAATTTGCCCGTCCCTGCATGTGGGGAGACCCGAGCGGTCTGAACCCTCGGGACTCGTTACACCCTCAGACTCCAGAACACAGAGAGGATATACTGTAGCAGTCCTGTGGTCACAACTAAATAGACTAAAAAAGCGTTGTATGACGAAATGCGTCGGGGGCGGGGCTTGCTAACATCACACTTTGGATCTCGAGGAGACGAGAGGGTTCTTTTATTAATGCTGGCCGGCTGTTGTATTTTAAACTGTTAGTTCTCTTTATACATTTCTTCTAAATAAAATTCATGACTGCACTATGAGGACTGTGGTGCTTGTTGCTGCCGAGACGCTAAGATCGGAAAGGACTTGGAGGTTTTTGCATTCCCCGATCTGCAATGCTGTGAGGGCTGCTAGTTTTGCGACCAGTAATTGAGGTGAGTGCATAGTCACAGGGGAGTGGGTTGAAGCACACGAAGAGCACTATTCTTTTGTGGAAATTTTGGATATTGTTGCACATAAACTTTTTTATAATGATCAGATCATCTACTTATTGCACTTTCGATCTGTATCTATCATGATTGGACTCTTTTCATGCTTTGGATTGTCACATGTGTATTACAATTTATAATATTTTTGTATGTTATATATACAGTATATATATGTCAGGCCTACTGTAGGTACAATGAAGTGGATCGCAGCTGCGGAGGTTTAAGTGGGGACGGCTACTCAGGCTTGAGTCCCAGGCGTCACTCCAAATCTTTAGCGGGGAGTTTGGGACTCTAGCATCACAGCCATCACGTAACAAAAAAGGTAAAAGCAGAGCTATTAATTCATAGCCTAGCGTCACAAGGAGTAAACCGAAAACAAGGTAGCTGTTGCACTTTCTAAGGAGCGGTGGGCCACTTGGATGTAAGTAGAATTCCCCCAAATGTAATAGTTCGTGGTTAATGCTAGACAGTCAGTATCATTCACAAGGTTTAGGATCAGAATGTCAGCTTAAGGCTCCAACCAGCGCTGTACTTGCGTTTGGGAGTCCAGATAGGCGTTCCAGGTGCAGGTCCAAGTGGCCAATCAAGAGGTGATCCCGTCCAGACAGTCCGGGGGGTCTCTGGAGGCTTTGTTGGGGTAAGAGGAGGCAGCAGGCATTCTGACTCCAATTGTGGAATACCATGCTGCCTCAGCTGGGGGGTTTAAATAGCCCGGGGAGAGGGGCGGAGCCGTCCATCCGGAACGAACGACTTCCATGTTCCACCGTGGAACACAGGCCGCTCGCCTCACAATCAGGAAGTAGAGCGGCTTCCGCGTTCCACCCTGGAACGCAGAGCGGCCGTCCCAGAGGAGGGAGAGACAGGAGCGGTCCGAGCCGGACGGGACTCGTTACAGGGACGTTGATTGCTATTTTTTACAAATGTTTTACATTTTTTATCTGATTTGTCAATTTTTATCAATATATATTTTTTTAGCACCTAATACACCTAATACATTGATTATTATTGTTATAATCATACATTCACAACTTTTATTCACCGGTATTTTTTCATTTATTCATTTATTTTGATTTTATGGGGAGGTTATATAGCGCTGCGCAATTATTTTAACATTGTTTTATTTCCTCCCAGTAATCCTCCAATAGTCAGAAATAATCATGCATCACAAGTTTTGCTGATGATATTATTAGTGGTGACCAAGTCTCAGAGTAGACAGGCTAAAATGTGGAACTGATAATTAATTTACAATTTATGTATTCAAAATGTCATATGCAAAGACTGTTGGAATATTTTAAAGGTGAGGAGCAGAGATCAAATTAAAAGCAGAAAGGCCCAGTGCAGAATTTCAATATGGGCTGCGAATTTTAAAAAAAACAACAACAAACAAAACAGAAAAACAGTTTAAATTCATATTTAACTGTTACATAGTGGCATTGGAGCAGACACTAAAAGGCACATTTTATCTTCACCACAAATCATTAAAAATGTTTAAAAACCTCAAGCCAGTGTATACAGGTTCACATATCACTGAATTTAGCCTCTTAATAAACGTCTCATTTTTTCAACTTACAATATAGTGCTATTAAAGCTGGCAAAGGTGCTGATAACCGGTGAAATACTGTAATGTTTACTTTATTATAACTTATTAAACAAATTCCAGTCAAAACTTTTATTTTGTTTTGGATAAAGCAGGGAAGTGTTTATAGCCTCTGTTAGGTTTTTACTGCTGCCCATGGCCTTATTGGGAAGGTTTCCTCTGGATGGATGGATGCAGGACTACCCTCTACCCCTTTTTGTTTTAAACAATTCTTCTCTGTGGTCTTTAATAAAATGGTTATTATAGGAGTTATATACACTATCCTGTTATAACTTAACCATAGTGATAGGAATACTTATGTAGCTCTGTTTGGGGGGTCATATGAAATGGCCCCTTTAAACATTCTACTGCGCTGACCTTTGCACAACTAGGCAGACCAGAGCCTCCGCTAAGTGGGAGTATGGGACCCTAATAAAGCTCCTTGTTACAGCGCCTCCACCCAACTGGGCCATGTGTAGTGCAAGCAGGGCAGCCATCAGAAATTTTGGGGCCCCTTACATGGCTTTAGGCCAGGGCCCCCTTGCAGGGACTCAGTGATTAGGGACCCGCAGGACTCAGGGATTAGTGACCTGCTGGACTCAGGGATTGCGACCCGCTGGACTCTGGGCTTAGTGACCGGTTAGACTCCGTGCTTAATGACGCGCTGAACTCAGGGCTTAGTGATGCGCTGAATGCAGGGCTTAGTGACACGCTGGACGCAGGGCTTAGTAACGCGCTGGACGCAGGGCTTTAAATATTTCTGCATCTCTGCTCTGTCAGAAAGATTGTCAGCTGGATTAGGTGCTGCCCCCGCCTTTCTTTCCCTTTGTCATGGTATGAACTCAATTTGGGGGGAAATTGTCACTCATATATGTGGGTGGGCTCATATTTTGTGGACATTAATTTGTTTTGTTAATGTTTATTCTGTATTGTAGGACTCGGGCCTCATGGCTTAGCCTTTAGTTATTTACTGTTTATTTGTTTTATTCTGGTTGGCTTGTTACGGTTAGGCCTTGAGCAATTGTGGCAGAGTTCTTTTAACTGCTAGTTTATTATCAATAAAGCTATAATGATAATTGTTATATTGAAACCTATAGAGCTACTGCTGTTAAGACACAGACATAAACACACTTTTAGTTGAGTTGTGAAGGGTTAGAATGTTTTACAATATTGTTATTGCTATGTCTGCCTTCCT